>NC_083717.1:116897526-117217882 GCF_028564815.1 Eubalaena glacialis
CTTCCCCCATGATTTTGAATCTAAGGATGTATGTCTGAGTCTTCATCACCTTGTAAGGATCAGTTATCTCCTAAATTATTTCCAGCCTCCTATTTGCTCTTTTCTGCCTTCAGATTATCAGACCAGTCTCTCTAAATCTCCTAAACCTTGAGGGTGTTCCCCATACACAAAAAAACAAGGGCTTTCAGCCACCCAAATGAAGGAGTCCCGTTTCCTTAGCTCACTGTCATCTGGCTCCACCCAATTTCCAATCTCTGCCTATTAATCTTAGAATGTTGAAGAGAAGAGCGATCTTAGAAATGCCCAAGGCCCACGTGTTACATGTAAGGAGACAGATATACAGTAGGGAAGCTTTGCTCAAGGTTACACTGGGAATTAGCCTCAGCACCCCTGGAATGGATGCTCTGTGAGGTCAGGGATTTTTATTTTGTTTACTGCTGACATCAGTGCCCAGAACAGCCAGAGATTCAATCAATATTTGTTGAATTAATTCATGAAGGAGCCAGCCCTACACCACCAGTCATCAAAATCTGAGCTCAGCCTTCTTCCTGTCTCCTTCTCTCCTCTGCAAACCTCAGCTGCCCCAGCCTAATCGTCCTCCAGGTGTTTGCTCAGGGCGTTCTCCCTACCCCAATGGTTCCGCTCAGTCTAATTCTTCCTTCAAGATTCAGTTCAATCCTGCCACCCCTCGAAATCATTCTTGATGGCTCCAGATCTCACTTTGTCTCATTCAGTTGGCCTCTTGTGCTATCTGCAATATTCATGGCTCACTTAACCCAGGCTGCCGTGCGTTGTGCATTGATGTTGGTCCCCCAGGGGCACCTTCTCCTGCTCACCCACTTCAGCACCCTCTGTCCTGCAGGGGCTCTGTTCATTGGGTGGTGAACATGCCAGTGCCACAGAGTGTGATGATTTTCATTCAGGCTCTTATACGCCTCATCCCATCTTCTTTTCAAGTATCTATTATTTCACCTACCTATATGCCTGCCTTCATCCATCTCATGTCTTGGGTGTGCTGGGACAGTGGTAGGCGTAACGATTATTTCCAGAATGCGTGGAGCATAGTGTAGCACAAGAATCAAAGGAGTTTACAAGGGGAAGGAGGGACATCAAAATTAGAATAAAATTTGAGTACTTTTAGAAGATGAGTAAAAGTTGGCCAGACAAAGAAGGGCAGAGAGAACGTTACAGGCAGATGTAACCTAGCAGCACAGGGTTTGGGGGAACTACATGTGACCAGAGGAAGACTGTGTATGAGGAAGTGGAGGAGATGAAGCACAGGGTGTAGGCAGCAGCCAGATCCTAAAGAACTTGATTTGAACTTGACTCTGCATTCACTGCAATTTTGTTTCTGAGAGTACAGGACTGAAAAAAAACCCATAAATGTCAACAGAGAGGTGCTAATTAAATAAATTATGGTTTATACTTGTAATTAAATACTATGCAGAAGAATAAAGTATGTCTTATGTGTTCATATGAGAGAATCTGCAACGTAAAGTGGATAAAAATCATTTATATAAAATTACAAATATATGTGTGTATATCACAGAAAAGTTTTGTGACACCTGAGAAACTATTAATAGTAGGAGCTTTGGAGGTCAGATGAGTGAAAAATCGACATTTCATGATCTATCCTTTGCTAATATTTAAAAATTTAAACCTGTATCTGTATCACCTTGACTAAAAGAAAATTCTTAGCTAAAACATGAGCAGTTCTTTACACCTAGAGCCACTTGGCACCCTGAGAGATTTTACTTATTTTTTATTATTGTTATTTTTTTTACCCTGAGAGATTTAAAATAAGGAAGTGATGTGATCATATTTCCAAAAGATGATAGGACAGCAGTGGGAAAGGAGATGGAGCGTGCCTGATGTAGGTAGGGGACCAGGCAGTGGTGAGAGACTCTTGAAGGAATCCCAGGGGGCAGTGATGGGGGACAGCAGTGGGAGTCAAGATCAAGTGTGATGAAGAATGAAAGATGAGCATGTCAGAGCTCCAGGGCACTCATATAAGGAACAAGGAGGAGGGTACCATGACAGCCAGGTTTGAATTGTTGCAGTAACTGGCTACCTAGTGTTGCTGCCACTGGAGAGGGAACATGGGAAAAAGAATTTTTGTTTTTTAATGGATGCAGTTTTTAGACATGTCACATTGGAGGGGCCTCTGTTAGGCAATTAGTGTTCTTTGACTAAGAGGATTCGTGGTCCTTGTTGGTGTCTTCCAACTATTGCCTTCTGGATTTCACGCTAAGAGCATAGATTGACATCTGGCATTTTCATGGAGTCCATAGTGCCTAAGTCTTCCCTTTCAAACCACAAGAGTCCAGTTAGTTTCTAGTTAGTAGGAACACAGGAGCAGAAAAACCAGAGCAACTTTTGCCCTGTGCCCTCTGCCCCTGTTTGATAGGGAGGTAAGTTCTGTCTCCTAGATCTTGAATCTAAGAATCCCTCTGGGAATCTTGCTATTGTGATATAATGTGATACTGTTTTTGGACCCAGACTAAAGAAAGATGGTTTGACTGCTTATGTTCTTTTTTTTTTTTAACATTTTTATTGGAGTATAATTGCTTTACAATGGTGTGTTAATTTCTCCTTTATAACAAAGTGAATCAGTTATACATATACATATATCCCCATATCTCCTCCCCCTTTCATCTCCCTCCCACCCTCCCTATCCCACCCTTCTAGCTGGTCAAAAAGCACCCAGCTGATCTCCCTGTGCTATGCTACTGCTTCCCACTAGCTATCTATTTTACATTTGGTAGTGTATATATGTCCATATATACACTACCACTCTCTCTGTCCCAACTTACCCTTCCCCTTACCCGTGTCCTCAAGTCCATTCTGTAGTAGGTCTGTGTCTTTATTCCCATCTTGCCCCTAGGTTCTTCATGACCTTGTTTTTTTAGATTCCATATCTATGTGTTAGCATACGGTATTTGTTTTTCTCTTTCTGACTTACTTCACTCTGTATGACAGACTCTAGGTCCATCCACCTCACTACAAATAACTCAATTTCGTTTCTTTTTGTGGCTGAGTAATATTCCATTGTATATATGTGCCACATCTTCTTTATCCATTCATCTGTCGTTGGACACTTAGGTTGCTTCCATGTCCGGGCTATTGTAAATAGAGCTGCAGTGAACATTGTGGTACATGACTCTTCTTTTTTTTTTTTTAAAGAGCACTAGATTCTTTTTTTTTTTTTTTTTTAATTTATTTATTTTTGGCTGTGTTGGGTCTTCGTTTCTGCACGAGGGCCCTCTCCAGTTGTGGCAAGTGGGGGCCACTCTTCATCGCGGTGCACGGGCCTCTCACTATCGCGGCCTCTCTTGTTGCGGAGCACAGGTTCCAGACGCGCAGGCTCAGTAGTTGTGGCTCACGGGCCCAGTTGCTCCGCGGCACGTGGGATCTTCCCAGACCAGGGCTCGAACCCGTGTCCCCTGCATTGGCAGGCAGATTCTCAACCATTGCGCCACCAGGGAAGCCCACATGACTCTTCTTGCATTATGGTTTTCTCAGGGTATATGGCCAGTAGTGGGATTGCTGGGTCGTATGGTAGTTCTATTTTTAGTTTTTTAAGGAACCTCCATACTGTTCTCCAAAGTGGTTGTATCAGTTTACATTCCCACCAACAGTGCAAGACGCTTCCCTTTTCTCCACACCCTCTCCAGCATTTATTGTTTGTAGATTTTTTTGATGATGGCCATTCTGACCGGTGTGAGATGATATTGCATTGTAGTTTTTTTTTTTTTTTTTCCGCATTGTAGTTTTGATTTGCATTTTTCTAATGATTAATGATGTTGAGCATCCTTTCATGTGTTTGTTGGCAATCTGTATACCTTCTTTGGAGAAATATCTGTTTAGGTCTTCTGCCCATTTTTGGATTGGGTTGTTTGTTTTTTTGATATTGAGCTGCATCAGCTGCTTATAAATTTTGGAGATTAATCCTTTGTCAGTTGCTTCATTTGCAAATATTTTCTCCCATTCTGAGGGTTGTCTTTTCGTCTTGTTTATGGTTTCCTTTGCTGTGCAAAAGCTTTTAAGTTTCATTAGGTCCCATTTGTTTATTTTTGTTTTTATTTCCATTTCTCTAGGAGCTGGGTCAAAAAGGATCTTGCTGTGATTTATGTCATAGAGTGTTCTGCCTATGTTTTCCTCTAAGAGTTTGATAGTGTCTGGCCTTACATTTAGGTCTTTAATCCATTTTGAGTTTATTTTTGTGTATGGTGTTAGGGAGTGTTCTAATTTCATTCTTTTACACGTAGCTGTCCAGTTTTCCCAGCACCACTTATTGAAGAGGCTGTCTTTTCTCCACTGTATATGCTTGCCTCCTTTATCAAAGATAAGGTGACCATATGTGCGTGGGTTTATCTCTGGCCTTTCTATCCTGTTCCATTGATCTATATTTCTGTTTATGGGCCAGTACCATACTGTCCTGATTACTGTAGCTTTGTAGTATAGTCTGAAGTCAGGGAGCCTGGTTCCTCCAGCTCCGTTTTTCTTTCTCAAGATTGCTTTTGCTATTCGGCATCTTTTGTGTTTCCATACAAATTGTGAAATTTTTTGTTCTAGTTCTGTGAAAAATGCCCATGGTAGTTTGATAGGGATTGCATTGAATCTGTAGATTGGTTTGGGTAGTATAGTCATTTTCACAATGTTGATTCTTCCAATCCAAGAACATGGTATATCTCTCCATCTATTTGTATCATCCTTAATTTGTTTCATCAGTGTCTTATAATTTTCTGCATACGGGTCTTTTGTCTCCTTAGGTAGGTTTATTCCTAGGTATTTTATTCTTTTTGTTGCAATGGTAAATGGGAGTGTTTTCTTAATTTCACTTTCAGATTTTTCATCATTATTGTATAGGAATGCAAGAGATTTCTGTGTATTAATTTTGTATCCTGCTACTTTACCAAATTCATTGATTAGCTCTAGTAGTTTTCTGGTAGCATCTGTAGGACTCTCTATGTATAGTATCATGTCATCTGCAAACAGTGACAGCTTTACTTCTTCTTTTCTGATTTGGATTCCTTTTATTTCTGTTCCTTCTCTGATTGCTGTGGCTAAAACTTCCAAAACAATGTTGAATAACAGTGGTGAGAGTGGGCAACCTTGTCTTGTTCCTGATCTTAGTGGAAATGGTTTCAGTTTTTCACCATTGAGGACAATGTTGGCTGTGGGTTTGTCATATATGGCCTTTATTATGTTGAGGTAACTTCCCTCTATGCCTACGTTCTGGAAGGTTTTAGTCATAAATCGGTGTTGAATTTTGTCAAAACTTTTTCTGCTTATATTGAGATGATTATATGCTTTTTATCCTTCAATTTGTTAATATGGTGTATCACATTGATTGATTTGCATATATTGAAGAATCCTTGCATTCCTGGGATAAACCCCACTTGATCATGGTGTATGATCCTTTTAATGTGCTGTTGGATTCTGTTTGCCTGTATTTTGTTGAGGATTTTTGCATCTATATTCATCAGTGATATTGGTCTGTAGTTTTCTTTTTTTGTGACATCTTTGTCTGGTTTTGGTATCAGGGTGATCGTGGCTTCGTAGAATGAGTTTGGGAGTGTTCCTCCCTCTGCTATATTTTGGAAGACCTTGAGAAGGATAGGAGTTAGCTCATCTCTAAATGTTTCGTAGAATTCGCCTGTGAAGCCATCAGGTCCTGGGCTTTTGTTTGTTGGAAGATTTTTAATCACAGTTTCAATGTCAGTGCTTGTGATTGGTCTGTTTATATTTTCTACTTCTTCCTGGTTCAGTCTCGGAAGGTTGTGCTATTCTAAGAATTTGTCCATTTCTTCCAGGTTGTCCATTTTATTGGCATAGAGTTGCTTGTAGTAATCTCTCATGATCCTTTGTATTTCTGCAGTGTCAGTTATAACTTCTCCTTTTTCATTTCTAATGCTATTGATTTGAGTCTTCTCCCTTTTTTTCTTGATGAGTCTGGCTAATGGTTTATCAGTTTTGTTTATCTTCTCAAAGAACCAGCTTTTAGTTTTATTGATCTTTGCTATCATTTCCTTCCTTTCTTTTTCATTTGTTTCTGATCTGATCTTTATGATTTCTTTCCGTCTGCTAATTTTGGGGTTTTTTTGTTCTTCTTTCTCTAATTGCTTTAGGTGTAAGGTTAGGTTGTTTATTTAAGATGTTTCTTGTTTCTTAAGGTAAGATTGTATTGCTATAAACTTCCCTCTTAGAACTGCTTTCGCTGCATCCCATAGGTTTTGGGTCATCATGTTTTCATTGTCATTTGTTTCTAGGTATTTTTTGATTTCCTCTTTGATTTCTTCAGTGATCTCTTGGTTATTAAGTAGCATATTGTTTTGCCTCCATGTGTTTGTATTTTTTACAGATTTTTTCCTGTGATTGATATCTAGTCTCACAGCGTTGTGGTCATAAAAGATAGTTGATAAGATTTCGATTTTCTTAAATTTACCAAGGCTTGATTTGTGACCCAAGATATGATCTATCCTGGAGAATGTTCCATGAGCACTTGAGAAGAAAGTGTATTCTGTTGTTTTTGGATGGAATGTCCTATAAATATCAGTTATGTCCATCTTCCTAGAGTCTGTCATACAGAGTGAAGTAAGTCAGAAAGAGAAAAACAAATACCGTATGCTAAAACATATATATGGAATCTAAGGAAAGAAAAAAAAAGGTCATGAAGAACCTAGGGGCAAGATGGGAATAAAGGCACAGACCTACTAGAGAATGGACTTGAGGATATGGGGAGGGGGAAGGGTAAGGTGTGACAAAGTGAGAGAGTGGCATGGACATATTACACTACCAAACGTAAAATAGATAGCTAGTGGGAAGCAGCCACATAGCACAGGGAGATCAGCTCGGTGGATTGTGACCACCTAGAGGGTTGGGATAGGGAGGGTGGGAGGGAGGGAGACGCAAGAGGGAAGAGATATGGGAACATATGTATATGTATAACTGATTCACTTTGTTATAAAGCAGAAACTAACACACCATTGTAAAGCAATTATACTCCAATAAAGATGTTAAGAAAATGGGTCAGTGCATTGGAAGTAAATGATAATCGGAAACAAAGTTTCAAGGTTGAAAAAAAAATTACATCCATCTTGTTTAATGTATCATTTAAAGCTTGTGTTTCCTTATTTATTTTCATTTTGGATGATCTGTCCATTGGTGAATGTGGGGTGTTAACGTCCTGTACTATTATTGTGTTACTGTTGATTTCCCTTTTTATGGCTGTTAGAATTTCCCTTATGTATTGAGGTGCTCCTATGTTGGGTGCATAAATGTTTACAATTGTTATATCTTCTTCTTGGATTGATCCCTTGATAATTATGTAGTGTCCTTCTTTGTCTCTTGTAATAGTCTTTGTTTTAAAGTCTATTTTGTCTGATAGAAGAATTGCTACTCCAGCTTTCTTTTGATTTCCATTTGCATGGAATATCTTTTTCCATCCCCTCACTTTCAGTCTGTATGTGTCCCTAGGTCTGAAGTGGGTCTCTTGTAGACAGCATATACACGGGTCTTGTTTTTGTATCCATTCAGCCAGTCTGTGTCTTTTGCTTGGAGCATTTCATCCATTTACGTTTAAGGTACTTATCGATATGTATGTTCCTATTACCATTTTTTAAATTGTTTTCGGTTTGTTACTGTAGGTCTTTTCCTTCTCTTGTGTTTTCTGCCTAGAGAAGTTCCTTTAGCATTTGTTGTAAAGCTGGTTTGGTGGTGCTGAACTCTCTTAGCTTTCGCTTGTCTGTAAAGATTTTAATTTCTCCCTCGAAAGTGAATGAGCCCCTTGCTGGGTAGAGTAATCTTGGTTGTAGGTTTCTCCCTTGCATCACTTTAAATATGTCCTGCCACGCCCTTCTGGTTTGCAGAGTTTCTGCTGAAAGATTAGCTTTTAACCTTATGGGGATTCCCTTGTATGTTATTTGTTGTTTTTCCCTTGCTCCTTTTAATATTTTTTCTTTGTATTTAATTTTGGAAAGTTTGATTAATATGTGTCTTGGAGTGTTTCTCCTTGGATTTATCCTGTATGGGACTCTGTATGCTTCCTGGACTTCACTATTTCCTTTCCTATATTACAGAAGTTTTCAACTATGACCTCTTCAAATATATTCTCAGTCCCTTTGTTTTTCTCTTCTTATTCTGGGACCCCTATAATTCGAATGTTGGTGCATTTAATGTTGTCCCAGAAGTCTCTGAGACTGTCCTCAATTCTTTTCATTCTTTTTTCTTTATTCTGCTCTGAGGTAGGTGTTTCCACTGTTTTATCTTCCAGGTCACTTATCCATTCCTCTGCCTCAGTTTTTCTGCTATTGATTCCTTCTAGAGAATTTTTAATTTCATTTATTGTGTTGTTCATCATTGTTTGTTTGCTCCTTAGTCCTTCTAGGTCCTTGTTAAACCTTTCTTTTATTTTCTCCATTGTATCTCCAAGATTTTGGATCATCTTTACTATCCTTACTCTGAATTCTTTTTCAGGTTGACTGCCTATTTCCTCTTCATTTGTTTGGTCTGGTGAGTTTTTACTTTGCTCCTTCATCTGCTGTGTATTTCTCTGTCTTCTCATTTTGCTTAACTTACTGTGTTTGGGGTCTCCTTTTCACAGGCTGCAGGTTCGTAGTTCCTCTTGTTTTTGGTGTTTGCTCCCAGTAGTAAGGTTGGTTCAGTGGGTTGTGTAGGGTTCCTGGTGGAGGGAGCTGGTGCCTGTGTTCTGGTGGATGAGGTTGGATCTTGTCTTTCTGGTGGTCAGGACCACATCCGGTGGTGTGTTTTGGGGTGTCCGTTTGCTGATTATGGTTTTAGACAGCCTCTCTGCTAATTGGTGGGGTTGTGTTCCTGTCTTGCTAGTTGTTTGGCATGGGTTGTCCAGCACTGGAGCTTGCTGGTCATTGAGTGGAACTGGGTCTTAGCGTTGAGACAGAGATCTCTGAGAGAGCTGTTGTCGACTGATGTTACGTGGTGCCGGGAGGTCTCTGGTGGTCCAGTGTCCTGAACTCAGCTCTCGCACCTCAAAGGTCAGGCCTGACAGCCGACCAGAGCAGCAAGACCCGTCAGTCACATGGTCAGAAGAAAAGGGAGAAAAAAAAGAAGGAAAAAAATAATAATAATAAAATAAAATTATTAAAATAAAAAAATTTAAAAATATTATTAAAATATAAAAGTAATATAAAAATTGAGGAACCAAACCAATAAACAAATCCACCAATGATAACAAGCGCTAAAAACTATAGTAAGATGAACATAAAAATCAGAAACTAGTCAGTCGCATACAGCAAACCGCAAGTCTACAGTTTCTCCCGAAGTCTACTGCCTCAATTTTGGGATGATTCGTTGTTTATTCAGTTATTCCACAGATGCAGGGTACGTCAAGTTGACTGTGGAGATTTAATCCACTGTTCCTGAGGCTGCTGGGAGAAATTTCCCTTCCTCTTCTTCGCACAGCTTCTGCGGTTCGGCTTTGGATTTGGCTCTGCCTCTGCATGTAGGTTGCCCTCTGGTTTCTGTTTTTCTCCCCCACAGGAGGGGTTTAAAGGAGCGGCTGATTAGGGGGATCTGGTTCACTCAGGCTGGAGGGAGGGATGGGTTTGCAACGCGGGGCGAGCCTGTGGCGACAGAGGCCAGCATGACGTTGCAACTGCCTGAGGCACGCTATGTGTTCTCCCAGGGAAGTTGTCCCTGGGTCATGGGACCCTGGCAGTGGCTGGCTGCACAGGCTTCCGGGAGGGGAGGTGTGGATAGTGACCTGTGCTTGCACACAGGCTTCTCCATGGCTGCAGCAACAGTTTTAGCAGTTCATGCCCGTCCCTGGTGTCCGCGCTGATAGCTCCAGCTTGCGCCCATCTCTGGAGCTCGTTTAGGCGGTGGTCTGAATCCCCTCTCCTCGCGCACCCCGAAACAATGGTCTCTTGCCTCTTAGGCAGGTCCAGACATTTTCCTGGACTCTCTCTCGGCCAGCTGTGGTGCACTAGCCCCTTCAGGCTGTGTTCACGCAGCCAACCCCAGTCCTCTCCCTGGGATCTGACCTCCGAAGCCCGAGCCTCAGCTCCCAGCCCCCACCCACCCTGGCGGGTGAGCAGACAAGCTTCTCAGGCTGGTGAGTGCTGGTCGGCACCGATCCTCTGTGCGGGAATCTCTCTGCTTTGCCCTCTGCAGCCCTGTTGCTGCGCTCTCCTCTGTGGCTCCGAAGCTTCCCCCCACCGTCCATCCACCATCTCTGCCAGTGAAGGGGCTTCCTAGTGTGTGGAAACTTTTCCTCCTTCACAGCTCCCTCTCAGAGGTGCAGGTCCCATTCCTATTCTTTTGTCTCTGTTTTTTTTTTCTTTTGCCCTACCCAGGTACGTGGGGGAGTTTCTTGCCTTTTGGGAAGTCTGAGGTCTTCTGCCAGCGTTCAGTAGGTGTTCTGTAGGAGTTGTTCCACACGTAGATGTATTTTTGATGTATTTGTGGGGAGGAAGGTGATCTCCACGTCTCAACTCCTCCGCCATCTTGAAGGCCCCCCAGCTAATGATTTTCTACAGGTTTATCGGTGGTGGTTTGGGATATCCAAGGCTATCTCATAAGCATTTAAAGCTAAATGAATGGAAGGAATAGGAATATAAGACTGTGACAGAGTAGCCTCGATGTTTTCCCCTCCACACCTAGGGGGTCCCCACAAGTTATAGAAAGTAGAAAGCTAAACTGCTTCCTAGGAAATTTGATGTAAACCAGTTCTTCAGCTTTTTCCTTATTCTCCTACTTTTTCATCTATATTAAGCGTTGTTTAATTTCAGCATGTGTACAACACTTGCCATTTTACTCATGGAAGCAAGATGCTGTATTAGTTAATAAGTGTTTATTGATTACTTCTGGGCCTCTTGGCAGAATTGAATTAGACCCAGTTGCTACCCCTTTGTACTCACTGGTAATTTTTTTGGGCGGTTTCCTTATAGAAGGTGAAGAAATATATTCTCTTTGCTAACAACAGTGACAATGGAAATTTTGTTTTTTACCCCTGTAAGTGCCAGGGTACTTAAGTGTGGCTTCTTATTTTTAGCTGAATGATGAGTAATATGATTCAAGTCATTTTTTTCTGTAGCTGTCTCCAGTACTGTTTTTATATATAAACTGAGGAGACCTGAAGTTAAAAAGTGTCTTCTTCTTTCTGCATTAAAAAACAAAAACAAAACCTCAGAGTTTAAAATCTGAATGACAAAGCCAAATATTCATCCTCTGTGTTATCGCTGATTTGGGGCAGGAATGATTTGCGTCTACATCAGGAATTTTCATGAAATGTGGTGGTATCAGTACCCTCGTTTCTTTTCTCTGAAAGTGTCTTTACTTTTGTAAAACAGAAACAGGACTTTTTCAAGAAAAGAGTGTTCATGGATTCAAAAGCCTGCAATCTTCATGAAATTTTTTTTACCTTCTATGTCAATTTTTCATAAGTTGGTAGCATTTCATTTTATTCATAGAGCCTGAAATTCTTTGCCTTGAAACACCACCCCCTTGTTTGCTTTATATCTTCTTAGAGGAAGGTATGAATTAAGAATAAGAACTGCTAAGTTCTTCAACTCACTGGCCTTTCATTCCTTGATGCCTATTTTATCATAATTAGGTCTTATTTCCAAATACAGAGCAACTTTTTAGGTGTCAGATAGCCCATTCTCTTGGAGAAAAATGTTTATATGAATGTGCAATACTAATATTGATCATTACCATGTCCCAGATTGATAAAATTGTCATGAACTGGTACACTGAAATCTATCTGGAATCATGCCAGCATGTGCTGAAATGGTAATTACTGAGAAATAACGGGCAGGATCCCAATGTGTCTGCTACAGCTTCCTGGAAATTGTTGTTGTTTTTGACCATCTTAACCACTTTTAAACACACGGTTCAGTATTAAGTATATTCACATGATGGTGCAACCATCTCCAGAACTTTTTCATAGTGCAGAACTGAAGTTTTACACCCTTTAAACAACAGTTTCCATTTTCCCCTCCCCTAGCCTCTAGCAACCATGATTCTTTATAGTTTGATTGCTCTAGATACCTTATATAAGGGAATCATGCAGTATTTGTCTTTTTGTGACTGGCTTATTTCACTCAAGATTCATTCATGTTGTAGCATATGTCAGACTTTCCTTCCTTTTTTAAGGTTACATAATAGTCTGCTCTATGTATATACCACATTTTGTTTATCCATTCATCCATTGATGGACCCTTGAGTTGCTTTTACCTTTGGCTATTGTGAATAATGCTGCTGTGAACATGAATGTACAGATAACTCTTCAAGACTCTGCTTTTGTTTCTTTTGGGTATAATCACAGATATGGGATTGCTGGATCATGTGGCTGTTCTGTTGAAATATTTTTTGAGGGACCACATACTGTTTTCCATCGCAAATGCATCATTCTATATTCCCACCAACAGTGCACAAGAATTCCAATCTCATCACCTCCTCGCCAACACTTATTTTCTGGCGTTTTTTTTGTAGTAGCCATCCTGATAGGTATGAAGTACCTGTCAGTTTTTTATTGCTTGATTCTTAATTATGAATAACTAAGGATCACCAGATGTTTGCAAAGTGAAAAAAAAAAAAAGAAAACTGAATAGAAAATAAATGACCTCACAGAAAACAGAAATAAGTTAAACAGTAAGAGAGCTCATTTTATTATTTTCAGGAAAATGTGAGTAGATGCTGTATCCATAAAATAAGATGCTCTAAAAAATGAACAAATGGCAAAACAGTTAAAATGTGACTACTGATAAACAACAAGGTCCTACTGTATAGGACAGGGAACTACATTCAATATCCTGTAATAACTTATAATGGAAAAATATGAAAAAGAAATATATACACACACATATACATACACACACACACACACACACACTATATATATATATATATATATATATATATATATATATATATATATAAAGTGAATCACTTTGCTGTATACCAGAAACTAACACAACATTGTAAACCAACTATACTTCAATTAAAAAAATGTGACTATTGAAATTTAAAAAATACTGAAAGCATGGAAGATAATGTTGAGGCAATCTCTTATAAAGGAGAACAAAGAGATACAGTAATGGAAAATATGAGAGAAAAAATAAGTCATAGAGATTAAGTCTATGAGAGAGAACAAGTAAAAGAGAAAGAAGAAACTTATCAAAGAAATATTTTAAGATAATTTTCTAAAACTGAAGGACCAGAATGAAAGGAGTCACTGAATGTCCAGTACAAATGAATAAAGTATGATCTACAGAGAAAACATGCAGTTTCAGAAAGTTCTGAAACATGCAGTTTCAGAAAGTTCGGAAAGTTCTGAATAAATGGAAGCTTTTATAAGTTTCTTGAGGAAGAAAATAACAAGATAAACATAAAAACAGGCAACCCACAAAGGAACAAGAATCATAGCAACAAGGGATGCAGTTCGTTCATGGGGTAAAACTTTAGGTTTTTGAGTGAAAATTTTCAATTTAGATTTCTCTGTCCAGCAAAATTCTCAGGCAAGTGTGAGGGTAGAGTACAGATATTTTCGGATATGTCCTAAGAGGAAGAAAAAACAAAACGGGAAGGTGAAATTCTGAAAATAATTCCACTCCAGTAGTATAATTCAGTCCGAGGATGACAACTAGGTTGTACTAACTAATTGGTAGCAATTAACCATGATTAGAGCAGGAGAAAAAATTGATTTAGGAAGAAGTTATCAGAATAGGTGTAGGTGAGGGAAAGGGATTCCCCAAATATATTATTCCCTTTGATTCTTTAGAAAATATAAGGAGGTGAGACAGATAAACATTGCAAGAGGGAAAACAAAGGCAACTAGAAACTCAAGGAAAAATAAAGAGCTGTACAGAAAGGAAATATAACCATATTATACCATTTAGCTCTAAGAGTGAACAATATTTATGGAGTCATCATTATATAGATACTGTTTATTGATTTCAACTTTTAGAATTAAACTATAGACAAAGCATGGAAGACAGTCATGGCTACAAAACAGATGTAAAAGATATCAATCTTACACAATAGAAGTGTTAGTGTGAGCAACAGAAGTTCAGAATTGGAAGTTAGAGAAGAGAAACGAAGGGTACTCATAACTCTTCATTCTCACAGAGTGGGAAATTAAGAAAAATTCTTCCACCTGTAGCAGATGGAAGAAGAAATGAAGAGATAAGTATAGTCTCTAAATACAAAGAAAACCAACAAGGAAACTAAAAGTAACAACTAATATCTAAAATTAATAACTTGAGAAATAATAAGTATGCTATTTAGTGAAATAAAGATAATCAGCAGAAAAGTTGAACATTTAAATAAAAATGGTTGCTACGGGGGAATGGCAGCAGCTGGGATGGGGTAAGGCAGGGGACTGTGATATTATAATTCATTTCTTGACCATTTGATTTTAAATAATATATATAGATTACATTGATTAAATGAGAATTTTTAATAAAAAAGTATTAAATTTATAGCAATAGTGGAATCGAACAATAACACATGGCGTCTATAGAGAAACATGGAAAATATTTGCTGTATGTTGAACAATCTGTGAAAGTACAAGTACAATATGATCATAACTTCATCAAATATCTGTGCATTTGGACAGAAATTAAAAGGTAATATGCCAGGTATTGTGTAAAATTGTGAATGATTCTCTTTGCAAAATTTAATATTTTTATGTTGCTTTTTCAAGGATACAGTTTAGTATTTATGGTTATTATTATATGCAGCTGTTTAACCTTTCAGGAATATATGTGAAAATGTAATGTGACAGTGAATTACATGAGAAAATAGCATCCTATACACATGCTGCCTTGGCACTAAGAAAGGTCACTTTGGCTATAAAAGTTACAATGAAGAGGACCATTTATTTAGGCTATGCTGATCAGTTTCCAATTTCTCTCATTTCAGATATGTAAATTATTGCTGAAAACATGGTTTATGTTTATCATAAATGGATTTTATGTCACTGGATGAGTTGACTTCATTGCTGGAAATCTGCAGTTTTATTCCAAGCAGAGTCTTGCTGTTGGGAGACAGGAGAAGAGATGGTCTTAGTTTTTAACATGCTTTGCAAATGATTGCTTTCATTAAGTGATTTGTGTTTTCTATTGGAGACTTACAAAAGAAGTGTTTTGGTTGGTCTGTTCTTTTGGTTGGGCTGGGCCAAGGCTGGCTTCAATACCTGTATACCTGGAGGCACCTAAACCACACTTGATCTAGTTAATACTTATGCTTCCAAACCACTCAGGACCAAGCTGCTGCAGAATAGAATTCCTATAAAACTTCCTATTAAGTTACTTATCTTTCTCTGTTGATCTTATGATGCTGAAATTAGAGGAAAATGTGTTCTATTTGTTTTCACAATTTCTTATTTACAGGGGTGGTAGATGTGCAGAAAAGAGTTAACATAACAGGCCTGAGGGCTTCTTTAGTAGGATCTGCTTGCAAGGCTGGTCTTTGGCTGGCACTTGAGAATTTCACACTTGACTCATTCCCTTAAGAGATAAGGGTGATCCACTGGTCCTAGACTGTCTGCACAATGTGATTATGCCAAACACCTGCTTGCTTCTGGGAATCTAGGATAGTGGTATGTGCTAGGCAGAGGGTGCCTGTGTGACCATACCCCAGTAAAAGCCTTGTGTGTTGAATCTCTAATGGGATCCCCAAGAAAAACATTATACACTATTGCATTTTTAGTTGCTAGAGAAAGGAGTATTCTCAAGTGTACACTTTCTCAGGAGGGACAGGTCAGAAGGAAGCCTGGCATTGATTTTTCTGCCTGTGTCTTTTCCTATTAGGATCCAGCTGTATATCCTTACTACGTGGCTGTGATAAATCCTAGCCAGGGGTACCACTATATGCTGAGTTCCACAAATCCGAGTGAATCTCCGAAAATGGAGGTGATATTTGGGATCCATGAAACAGTAGGAAATAGATTAATCATACCCCTTTTCTCTCATTTCTCCAAACCACCCCCTACCACCACCAGGTCAAAGATTTAAGAGTAATTCTCAAACACATTTTCTTTTTTCTAAGAAAGGACTAGTAGTCCAACCAGTCTGAACCAGTGTGCCTCCACTGAGGTTATACTTTCAGCTTAACTTTTGAACAACTTCAAGATTTCATGTTTTTAAATGGGGTTTAAAAGTAATCAAGTTTTGTTTTGTTTTGTTTTGTTTTAAAACACATCCTCTACGATACAGTGAGCTACCAAGAATTTTTTCTGCTTCCCTGTTTGGAAAAGTACATAGAACTTTTTAGACTAGCACTTCTGGCAAGTAATACCATCTTCTCTGACCAATGGTACTACAGATACATTTAAAATACGGAACTGCTCGTGTCCTCTAAAAAAAAAAGCAGAAGTCACATGGATATTGAAATGAAGAGAACAAAACTGACCTCAAGCAGGCTGCTCAGTTGTGGCCAAGGGGATAGAAACCTAAAGAAACACCCAAAGGACTAAACGTGTCACTCTTGGTTAAAGATATCTGCCAGTTGGAATTATCAAAGATTTATATGCTCTAATGAGCTGCTGACTAGAGCGGTGAGCAGCCTTGCTGAGCATCAGAAGAGTGACCTACTAGAGCCAATCTGCAAGGACTGGAAAGGAAGGGCCAGATACAGTAACTTACTCATGGCTATAAAAGGGAGAGCTTGACATGCCCACACCACTGGACCTCTAGAAACTTTCCTGAGTGAATTACAACAGGAGAAAATCAGACTTCTAAGCAGTGGATGCTTGATGCATTTTTAGAAGCCTAAGCCATAGAGGCAAGGACCTTCAAGATGGTGGAGGAGTAAGATGTAGAGATCACCTTCCTCCCCACAAATACATCAGAAATACATCTACATGTGGAACAACTCCTACAGAACACCTACTGGACGCTGGAAGAAGACCTCAGACTTCCCAAAATGCAAGACACTCCCCACGTACCTGGGGAGGGCAAAAGAAAAAGAAAAAACAGAGACAAAAGAATAGGGACGGGACCTGCACCTCTGGGAGGGAGCTCTGAAGGAGGAAAAGTTTCCACACACTAGGAAGACCCTTCACTGGCGGAGACATGAGGTGGGCAGGGGGGAAGCTTTGGAGCCATGGAGAAGACCACAGCAACAGAGGTGCAGAGGGCAAGGCAGAGAGATTCCCGTACAGAGGATCGGAGGCAACCAGCACTCACCAACCTGAGAAGCTTGTCTGCTCACCCGCCAGGGTGGGTGGGGGCTGGGAGCTGAGGCCCAGGCTTCAGAGGTCAGATCCCAGGGAGAGGACTGGGGTTGGCTGCGTGAACACAGCCTGAAGGGGCTAGTGCCGCACAGCTAGCCAGGAGGGAGTCTGGGAAAATGTCTGGACCTGCCTAAGAGGCAAGAGACCATTGTTTTGGGGTGAGCGAGGAGAGGGGATTCAGAGCACCTCCTAAATGAGATTTAGAGGCAAGCGCGAGCTGCAGCTATCAGTGCGGACACCAGAGACGGGTATGAACTGCTAAGATTGTTGCTGCAGCCACCTAGAGCCTGTGTGCAAGCACAGGTCACTATCCACACCTCCCCTCACAGGAGTCTGTGCTGCCCGCCACTGCCAGTGTCCTGTGATCCAGGGACAACTTCCCCGGGAGAACACACGGCGTGCCTCAGCCAGTTGCAACGTCATGCTGGCCTCTGTTGCCACAGGCTCGCCCTGCGCATACCCCTCCCTCCCTCCCTCCAGCCTGAGTGAACCAGATCCCCCTAATCAGCCGCTCCTTTAAACCTCTCCTCTCTGGGCGAAACACAGACACCAGAGGGTGACCTACATGCAGAGGCAGGGCAAAATCCAAAGCTGAACCCCAGGAGCTGTGCGAACAAAGAAGAGAAAGGGAAATATCTCCATGCAGCCTTGGGAGCAGTGGATTAAATCTCCACAGTCAACTTGACATACCCTGCATCTATGGAATACCTGAAAAGACAATCACCCCAAAATTGAGGCGGTGGACTTTGGGAGCAACTGTAGACTTGGGGTTTGCTGTATGCGACTGACTAGTTTCTGATTTTTATGTTTATCTTAATATAGTTTTTAGAGCTTGTTATCACAGGTGGATTTGTTTATTGGTTTGGTTGCTCTCTTCTTTTTTTATTACTTTTCAATTTTTTTAATTTTAATAACATTTTTAAATTTTTTATTTTAATAACTTTATTTTACTATTTTTTTTTTTACTTTCTTTTTTTTTCCCTTTTCTTCTGAGCTGTGTGGCTGACAGGGTCTTGGTTCTCTGGCTGGGTGTCAGGCCTGAGCCTCTGAGGTGGGAGAGCTGAGTTCAGGATATTGGACCACCAGAGACCTCCCGGCCCTACGTAATATCAGTCGGTGATAGCTCTCCCAGAGATCTCTGTCTCAACGCTAAGACCGAGCTCCACTCAACGACCAGCAAGCTCCAGTGCTGGACACCCAATGCCAGATAACTAGCAAGACAGGAAAACAACCCTACGCATTAGAAGAGAGGCTGCCTAAAATCATAATAAGCTAACGGACACCCCAAAACACACCACTGGACATGGTCCTGCCCACCAGAAAGACAAGATCCAGCCTTATCCACCAGAACACGGGCACCAGTCCCCTCCACCAGGAAGCCTACAAAACCCACTGAAGCAACCTTACCCACTGGGGGAGACACCAAAAACAACAGGAACTACGAACGTGCAGCCTGCAAAAAGGAGACCCCAAACACAATAAGTTAAGCAAAATGAGAAGACAGAGAAATACACAGCAGATGAAGGAGCAAAGTAAAAACCCACCAGACCAAACAAATGAAGAGGAAATAGGCAGTCTACCTGAAAAAGAATTCAGAGTAATGATAGTAAAGATGATCCAAAATCTTGGAGATACAATGGAAAAAATGCAAGAAACATTTAAAAAGGACCTAGAGGAACTAAAGAGCAAACAAACAATGATGAACAACACAATAAATGAAATTAAAAATTCTCTAGATGGAATCAATAGCAGAATAACTTAGGCAGAAGAACAGATAAGTGATCTGGAAGATAAAATAGTGGAAATAACTACTGCAGAGCAGAATAAAGAAAAAAGAATGACAAGAATTGAGGACAGTCTCAGAGACTTCTGGGACAACATTAAGTGTACCAACATTTGAATTACAGGGGTCCCAGAATAAGAAGAGAAAAAGACAGGGAGTGAGAAGATATTTGAAAAGACCATAGTTGAAAACTTCCCTAATATGGGAAAGGAAATAGTCAATCAAGTCCAGGAAGCGCAGAGAGTCCCATACAGGATAAATCCAAGGAGAAACACACCAAGACACATACTAATCAAACTATCAAAAATTAAATACAAATAAAAAATCTTAAAAGCAACAAGGGAAAAGCAACAAATAACATACAAGGGAATCCCCACGAAGTTAACAGCTGATCTTCAGCAGAAACTCTGCAGACCAGAAGGGTGTGGCAGGACATATTTAAAGTGATGAAAGGAAAAAACCTACCAGCAAGATTACTCTACCCAGAAAGGGTATCATTCAGATTCGATGGAGAAATTAAAACCTTTACAGACAAGGAAAAGCTAAGAGAATTCAGCACCACCAAACCAGCTTTACAACAAATGCTAAAGGAACTTCTCTAGGCAGAAAACACAAGAGAAGGAAAAGACCTACAAAAACAAACCCAAAACAATTGAGAAACTGGTAATAGGAACATACATATCGATAATTACCTTAAATATAAATGGATTAAATGTTCAAACCAAAAGATAAAGACTGGCTGAATGGATACAAATACAAGACATGTGTATATGCTGTCTACAAGAGACCCACTTCAGACTTAGGGACACATACAAACTGAAAGTGAGGGGATGGAAAAAGACATTCCATACAAATGGAAATCAAAAGAATGCTGGTGTACTAATTCTCGTATCAGACAAAAGAAACTTTAATACAAAGACTATTACAAGAGACAAAGAAGGACACTACATAATGATCAAGGGATCAATCCAATAAGAAGATATAACAATTGTAAATATTTATGCACCCAACATAGGAGCACCTCAATGCATAAGGCAAATGCTAACAGCCATAAAGGGGAAATCGACAGTAACACAATCATAGTAGGGGACTTTAACACCCCACTTTCACCAACGGACTGATCATTCAAAATGAAAATAAATAAGGAAACACAAGCTTTAAATGATACATTAAACAAGATGGACTTAATTAATATTTATAGGACATTCCATCCAAAAACAACAGAATACACTTTCTTCTCAAGTGCTCATGGAACATTCTCCAAGATAAATCATATCTTGGGTCACAAATCAAGCCTTGGTAAATTTACGAAAATTGAAATCGTATCAAGTATCTTTTCTGACCTCAAGACTATGAGACTAGATATCAATTACAGGGAAGAAATCTGTAAAAAATACAAACACATGGAAGCTAAACAATACGCTACTAAATAACCAAGAGATCGCTGAAGAAATCAAAGAGGAATTCAAAAATACCTAGAAACAAATGGCAATGAAAACACGATGACCCAAAACCTATGGGATGCAGCAAAAGCAGTTCTAAGAGGGAAGTTCGTAGCAATACAATCTTAAGAAACAAGAAACATCTCAAATAAACAACCTAATCTAACAACTAAAGCAATTAGAGAAAGAAGAAGGAAAAAGCCCAAAGTTAGCAGAAGGAAAGAAATCATAAAGATCAGATCAGAAATAAATGAAAAAGAAATGAAGGAAATGATAGCAAAGATCAATAAAAGTAAAAGCTGGTTCTTTGAGAAGATAAACAAAATTGATAAACCATTAGCCAGACTCCAAGAACAAAAGGGAGAAGACTCAAATCAACACAATTAGAAATGAAAAAGAAGTAACAGCAGACACTGCAAAAATACAAAGAATCATGAGAGATTACTACAAGCAACTCTATGCCAATAAAATGGACAACCTGGAAGAAATGGACACATTCTTAGAAAAGCACAACCTTCCGAGACTGAACCAGGAAGAAATAGAAAGTATGAACAGACCAATCACAAGCACTGAAATTGAAACTGTGATTAAAAATCTTCCAACAAACAAAAACCCAGGACCAAATGGCTTCACAAGTGAATTCTATGAAACATTTAGAGAAGAGCTAACACCTATCCTTCTCAAAGTCTTCCAAAATAGAGCAGAGGGAGGAACACTCCCAAACTCATTCTACGAGGCCACCATCACCCCGATACCAAAACCAGACAAAGATGTCACCAAAAAAGAAAACTACAGGCCAATATCACCGATGAACATAGATGCAAAAATCCTCAACAAAATACTAGCAAACAGAATCCAACAGCACATTAAAAGGATCATACACCATGATCAAGTGGGGTTTATCCCAGGAATACAAGGATTCTTCAATATGCGCAAATCAATCAATGTGATACACCATATTAACAAATTGAAGGATAAAAACCATATGATCATCTCAATAGATGCAGAAAAAGCTGTCGACAAAATTCAACACCTATTTATGATTAAAAAACCCTCCAGAAAGTAGTCATAGAGGGAACTTACCCTCTATATGGCCTATAATAAAGGCCATATATGACAAACCCACAGCCGACAGCATTCTCATGGTGAAAAACAAACCATTTCCACTAAGATCAGGAAGAAGACAAGGTTGCCCACTCTCACCACTATTATTCCACGTAGTTTTGGATGTTTTAGACACAGCAATCAGAGAAGAAAAACAAAAGGAATCCAAATCAGAGAAGAAGAAGTAAATTCTCACTGTGTGCAGATGATATGATATTACAAATAAAGAATCCTAAAGTCGCTACCAGAAAACTACTAGAGCTAATCAATGAATTTGGTAAAGTAGCAGGATACAAAATTAATGCACAGAAATCTCCTGCATTTGTATACACTAATGATGAAAAATTTGAAAGAGATGAAAACACTCCCATTTACCATTGCAAAAAAAAGAGTAAAATACCTAGGAATAAACCTACCTAGGGAGACAAAAGACCTGTATGCAGAAAACTATAAGACACTGATGAAAGAAATTAAAGATGATACAAACAGATGGAGAGATACACCATGTTCTTGTATTGGAAGAATCAACATTGTGAGAATGACTATACTACCCAAACCAATCTACAGATTCAATGCAATCCTTATCAAACTATCAATGGCATTTTTCACAGAACTAAAACAAAAAATTTCACAATTTGTATGGAAACACAAAAGACCCCAAATAGCCAAAGCAACCTTGAGAAAGAAAAACAGAGCTGGAGGAATCAGGCTCCCTGACTTCAGTCTATACTACAAAGCTACAGTAATCAAGACAGTATGGTACTGTCACAAAAACGAAAATATAGATCAATGGAACAGGATAGAAAGCCCAGAGATAAACCCACGCACATATGGTCACCTTATTTTTGATAAAGGAGGCAAGAATATACAATGAAGAAAAGACAACCTCTTCAATAGGTGGTGCTGGGAGAACTGGACAGCTACATGTAAAAGAATGAAATTAGAACACTCCCTAACACCATACACAAAAATAAGCTCAAAATGGATTAAAGATCTAAATGTAAGGCCAGACACTATAAAACTCTTAGAGGAAAACGTTAGGAAGAACACTCTGATGTAAATCGCAGCAAGATCCTTTTTGACCCACCTACTAGAGAAATGGAAATAAAAACAACAAAAAAAATCAAGTGGGACCTAATGAAACTTAAAAGCTTTTGCACAGCAAAGGAAACCATAAACAAGACGAAAAGACAACCCTCAGAATGGGAGAAAATATTTGCAAATGAAGCAACTGACAAAGCATTAATCTCCAAAATTTATAAGCAGCCAATGCAGCTCAATATCAAAAAAACAAACAACCCAATCCAAAAATGGGCATAAGACCTCAATAAACATTTCTTAAAAGAAGACATAAAGATTACCAACCAGCACATGAAAAGATGCTCATCACTAATCATTAGAGAAGTGCAAATCAAAACTGCAATGAGGTATCACCTCACACCAGTCAGAATGGCCATTATCAGAAAATCTACAACCCAGGATAGGACCAGCTACATAGGAAACCCTTAAAATAATTTATGTTGAATAAAGGCATGAAGAAACTGTTTGGTTGTAATGGTAAACCATTTTGGTCTCACTGCATGTGTCTGTGTCTCAGGTTGGACTGAGCCACAAGCATATCTTTTTTTTTTTCCCCCCCGGGACTTATTAATCTCTTCTTTTTTTAAATTTTATTTTATTGTATTTGTTTTTTTATACAGCAGGTTCTTATTAATCATCAATTTTATACACATCAGTGTATACATGTCAATCCCAATCGCCCAATTCATCACACCAGCCCCCCCACCCCCCCGCCGCTTTCCCCCCTTGGTGTCTATACATTTGTTCTCCACATCTGTGTCTCAATTTCTACCCTGCAAACCGGTTCATCTGTACCATTTTTCTAGGTTCCACATATATGCATTAATATACAATATTTGTTTTTCTCTTTCTGACTTACTTCACTCTGTATGACAGTCTCTAGATCCATCCACGTCTCAACAAATGACCCAATTTCGTTCCTTTTTAAGCCTGAGTAATATTCCATTGTATATATGTACCACCTCTTCTTTATCCATTCGTCTGTTGATGGGCATTTAGGTTGCTTCCATGACCTGGCTATTGTAAATAGTGCAGCAGTGAACATTGGGGTGCATGTGTTTTTTTGAATTATGGTTTTCTCTGGGTATATGCCCAGTAGTGGGGTTGCTGGATCATATGGTAATTATATTTTTAGTTTTTTAAGGAACCTCCATACTGTTCTCCAGAGTGGCTGTATCAACTTACATTCCCACCAACAGTGCGAGAAGGTTCCCTTTTCTCCACACCCTCTCCAGCATTTGTTGTTTGTAGATTTTCTAATGATGCCCATTCTAACTGGTGTGAGGTGATACCTCATTGTAGTTTTAATTTGCATTTCTCTAATAATTAGTGATGTTGAGCAGCTTTTCATGTGCTTCTTGGCCATCTGTATGTCTTCTTTGGACAAATGTCTATTTAGGTCTTCTGCCCATTTTTGGATTGGGTTGTTTGTTTTTTTAATATTGAGCTGCATGAGCTATTTATATATTTTGGAGATTAATCCTTTGTCTGTTGATTCATTTGCAAATATTTTCTCCCATTCTGAGGGTTGTCTTTTCGTCTTGTTTATGGTTTCCATTGCTGTGCAAAAGCTTTTAAGTTTCATTAGGTCCCATTTGTTTATTTTTGTTTTTATTTCCATTACTCTAGGAGGTGGATCAAAAAAGATCTTGCTGTGATTTATGTCAAAGGGTGTTCTTCCTATGTTTTCCTCTAAGAGTTTTATAGTGTCCAGTCTTACATTTAGGTCTCGAATCCATTTTGAGTTTATTTTTGTGTATGGTGTTAGGGAGTGTTCCAATTTCATTCTTTTACATGTAGCTGTCCAGTTTTCCCAGCACCACTTATTGAAGAGACTGTCTTTTCTCCATTGTATATCTTTGCCTCCTTTGTCATAGATTAGTTGACCATAGGTGCGTTGGTGTATCTCTGGGCTTTCTATCCTGTTCCATCGATCTATGTTTCTGTTTTTGTGCCAGTACCATATTGTCTTGATTACTGTACCTTTATAGTATAGTCTGAAGTCAGGGAGTCTGATTCCTCCAGCTCCGTTTTTTTCCCTCAAGACTGCTCTGGCTATTCGGGGTCTTTTGTGTCTCCATACAAATTTTAAGATTTTTTGTTCTAGTTCCGTAAAAAATGTCCTGGTAATTTGATAGGGATTGCATTGCATTTGTAGATTGCTTTGGTTAGTATAGTCATTTTCACAATATTGATTCTTCCAATCCAAGAACATGGTATATTTCTCCATCTGTTGGTATCATCTTTAATTTCTTTCTTCAGTGTCTTATAGTTTTCTGCATACAGATCTTTTGTCTCCCTAGGTAGGTTTATTCCTAGGTATTTTATTCTTTTTGTTGCAATGGTAAATGGGAGTGTTTCCATAATTTCTCTTTCAGAGTTTTCATCATTAGTGTATAGGAATGCAAGAGATTTCTGTGCATTAATTTTGTATCCTGCAACTTTACCAAATTCATTGATTAGCTCTAGTAGTTTTCTGGTGGCATCTTTAGGATTCTCTATGTGTGGTATCATGTCATCAGCAAACAGTGACAGTTTTACTTCTTCTTTTCCAATTTGTGTTCCTTTTATTTCTTTTTCTTCTCTGATTGCCGTGGCTAGGACTTCCAAAACTATGTTGAATAATAGTGGTGAGAGTGGACATCCTTGTCTCATTCCTGATCTTAGAGGAAATGCTTTCAGTTTTTCACCATTGAGAATGATGTTTGCTGTGGGTTTGTCATACATGGCCTTTATTATGTTGAGGTAGGTTCCCTCTATGCCCACTTTCTGGAGAGTTTTTATCATAAATCAGTGTTGAATTTTGTCAAAAGCTTTTTCTGCATCTATTGAGATGATCATATGGTTTTTATTCTTCAATTTGTTAATATGGTGTATCACATTGATTGATTTGCATATATTGAAGAATCCTTGCATTCCTGGGATAAATCCCACTTGATCATGGTGTATGATCCTTTTAATGTGTTGTTGAATTTTGTTTGCTAGTATTTTGTTGAGGATTTTTGCATCTATATTCATCAGTGATATTGGTCTGTAATTTTCTTTTTTTGTAGTATCTTTGTCTGGTTTTGGTATCAGGGTGATGGTGACCTCATAGAATGAGTTTGGGAGTGTTCCTTCCTCTGCAATTTTTTGGAAGAGTTTGAGATGGATGGGTGTTAGCTCTTCTCTAAATGTTTGATAGAATTCACCTGTGAAGCCATCTGGTCCTGGACTTTTGTTTGTTGGAAGATTTTTAATCACAGTTTCAATTTCATTACTTGTGATTTGTCCGTTCATATTTTCTGTTTCTTCCTGGTTCAGTCTTGGAAGGTTATACCTTTCTAAGAATGTGTCCATTTCTTCCAGGTTGTCCATTTTATTGGCATAGAGTTGCTTGTAGTAGTCTCTTAGGATGCTTTGTATTTCTGCGGTGTCTGTTGTAACTTCTCCTTTTTCATTTCTAATTTTATTGATTTGAGTCCTCTCCCTCTTTTTCTTGATGAGTCTGGCTAATGGTTTATCAATTTTGTTTATCTTCTCAAAGAACCAGCTTTTAGTTTTATTGATCTTTGCTGTTGTTTTCTTTGTTTCTATTTCATTTATTTCTGCTCTGATCTTTATGATTTCTTTCCTTCTGCTAACTTGGGGTTTTGTTTGTTCTTCTTTCTCTAGTTTCTTTAGGTGTAAGGTTCGATTGTTTACTTGAGATTTTTCTTGTTTCTTCAGGTAGGCTTGTATAGCTATAAACTTCCCTCTTAGAACTGCTTTTGCTGCATCCCATAGGTTTTGGATCATCATGTTTTCATTGTCATTTGTCTCTAGGTATTTTTTGATTTCCTCTTTGATTTCTTCAGTGATCTCTTGGTTATTTAGTAACCTGTTGTTTAGCCTCCACGTGTTTGTGTGTTTCACGTTTTTTTTTTTTTCCTTTAATTCATTTCTAATCTCATAGCGTTGTGGTCAGAAAAGATGCTTGATATGATTTCAATTTTCTTAAATTTACTGAGGCTTGATTTGTGACCCAAGATGTGATCCATCCTGTAGAATGTTCCGTGCACACTTGAGAAGAAAGTGTAATCTGCCGTTTTTGGATGGAATGTCCTATAAATATCAATTAAATCTTTCTGGTCTATTGTGTCATTTAAATCTTCTGTTTCCTTGTTTATTTTCATTTTGGATGATCTGTCCATTGGTGTAAGTGAGGTGTTAAAGTCCCCCAGTATTATTGTCTTACTGTCGATTTCCTCTTTTATGGCTGTTAGCAGTTGCCTTATGTATTGAGGTGCTCCTGTGTTGAGTGCATATATATTTATAATTGTTATATCTTCTTCTTGGATTGATTCTCTGATCATTATGTAGTGTCCTTCCTTGTCTCTTGTAACATTCTTTATTTTAAAGTCTATTTTATCTGATATGAGTATAGCTACTCCAGCTTTCTTTTGATTTCCATTTGCATGGAATATCTTTTTCCATCCCCTCACTTTCAGTCTGAATGTGTCCCTAGGTCTGAAGTGGGTCTCTTGTAGACAGCATATATATGGGTCTTGTTTTTGTATCCATTCAGCAAGCCTGTGTCTTTTGGTTGGAGCATTTACTCCATTCACGTTTAAGGTAATTATCAATATGTATGTTCCTGTTACCATTTTCTTAATCATTATGGGTTTGTTTTTGTAGGTCCTTTTCTTCTCTTGTGGTTCCCACTTAGAGAATTTCCTTTAGCATTTGTTGTAGAGCTGGTTTGGTGGTGCTGAATTCTCTTAGCTTTTGCTTGTCTGTAAAGCTTTTGATTTCTCCATCGAATCTGAATGAGATCCTTGCTGGGTAGAGTAATCTTGGCTGTAGGTTCTTCCCTTTCATCAGTTTAAGTGTATCATGCCACTCCCTTCTGGCTTTTAGAGTTTCTGCTGAGAAATCAGCTGTTAACCTTATGGGAGTTCCCTTGTATGTTAGTTGTCGTTTTCCCCTTGCTGCTTTCAGTAATTTTTCTTTGTCTTTAATTTTTGCCAATTTGATTACTATGTGTCTCGGTGTGTTTCTCCTTGGATTTATCCTGTATGGGACTCTCTGTGCTTCCTGGACTTGGGTGGCTATTTCCTTTCCCACGTTAGGAAAGTTTTCGACTATTGTCTCTTCAAATATTTGTAGGGTCCTTTCTCTCTCTCTTCTCCTTCTGGGACCTCTATAATGCGAATGTTGTTGCGTTTAATGTTGTCCCAGAGGTATCTTAGGCTGTCTTCATTTCTTTTCATTCTTTTTTCTTTATTCTGTTCCACAGCAGTGAATTCCACCATTCTGTCTTCCAGGTCACTTATCCGTTCTTCTGCCTCGATTTTTCTGCTATTGATTCCTTCTAGTGTATTTTTCATTTCAATTATTGTATTGTTCATCTCTGTTTGTTTGTTCTTTAATTCTTCTAGGTCTTTGTTAAACATTTCTTGCATCTTCTCGATATTTGCCTCCATTCTTTTTCCGAGGTCTTGGATCATCTTTACTATCATTATTCTGAATTCTTTTTCTGGAAGTTTGCCTATCTCCACTTCATTTAGTTGTTTTTCTGGGGTTTTATCTTGTTCCTTCATCTGGTACATAGCCCTCTGCGTTTTCTTCTTGTCTATCTTTCTGTGAATCACAAGCATATCTTGAGATAAGGTTGGAGTACAAGTAGTAGGTGATTTAGAAGGTGATTTCAAGAAGCGTTGGTAGGTGCCTGTAAGTGAGGCAGGGAAGGGAAGCCAACCCAGGGTGAATAGCAGGTCTCCCCAGTGGGCAACTGAGACTCAGTCCTGCTGGGGCCTCAGAGATGGTGTAGAACTTGCCTCAGAGCTGTTCTGAACAGTGAGGAATTGGATATTTAGTCACTAATTTCCTTCTATCTTGTTTGAAGGCTACCCCCTGGATCATTAACTCCCTAATACTTCTCGGCTGTTCCATTTGAGGGCCTAGCAGGCTCCTCTGGCTAGGGATGCCCCTTAAGCAAAGAAGAGAAAATGCTTGTAATTGCAAGACCTCAGCCTTAGTGGAATGCTGTTGCGGTCATACGATGATGGGTCACCAACAGCTTATGGGACAGTCAGAAATTCAGCTGGATGAAACTGAAGTAAGGAGCATCTATAATTGTGTCCTATGGTGAAAATGAAAGGAAAAAAATAAAACTTTATATATGCAATTGTTATTATTGCTCACATATATTTGAGAAGTATGTGGGGGCAGTGAATTGCACGAGAAGCTAGTACACGATGTATGTATAGCTGTGGCCATAGGAACGTCATATTGGCTATAGAGTTGGAGATGCTGAAGAAAGTTCTTTCAAAGTCCCTGAGTGAGTGGCTGGGACCATCTCACCTCTGTCCCATGGTGCCATATTTATCAAGAGGGACATTGTCTGCAGTGTTTAAGTGTGTTTTGTAACTGCTTAAATATTTTTAGGAAACAATCCTCTTAGGTTGACGTTAACAGGTAGAACCTAATAACTGACCTGACTTTAACAAGGAACTGAAACATCCCAGGAGTGAGTATTGGGCCATAATCATTACTTGTTTTCAGAACATCAACATAAATATCAAGTGGACTTTCTCCATACCTACTGACTTACTTTCCCCTTAGTGGAGCGGTTTTATTTCTACAGTAAGGTTGTTATAAAGACCACAGGAACCATGCTGAGAAATTATGTACCATGTGTGAAAATGCAACACTCTTTTATGCCATTTCTGGGAATTGGAGAAGGAACCACATATTAAAAAATAAGGGGTGGAAATAGGAAAACTTTATTATTTATAGGAAGGGAAGCAATTATATGTTCTAGATTGAAATTGATAATGAGCCCACTCAAACCCATTATAGTTGAGGAGCAAGATGAGAAAAATTCAACAACATGGGGGTATTGTTGGGTAGGACTCTGGAGTAGGAACTCTCCATCCCATATTTTAGGCCTGGCACGTTGCCAATTTGGTAGCTCTCAGAACCTCTGTTGGTTGCTGGTGTGGGATGATAAGCTTGAATTCCAAACCAGGCAAACTCACGTCTTGGATCCTCAGACCACCACATGGCATCTCCTGTTGGCTTTCCTGATCTATCCCAGGGAAAGAGAACAAGCTTTACTGAGCAAGGATCACGTGCCTGACCCAACATTAGATATATCAATATTATCTCATTTAACACTTCTAGCTGCCCCATGACCTAGACACTGCAGTCCCAGTTTCAGATGAAGAACCTGAAACACAAAGAAATTAAGCGTTGTTTCCCAAGGTCACTCAACTAGTAAGTGGCGGGGCCAGACTCATATTTGTCTGGTTCCAAAGTTTGTGCCTTTGTACCACCCTGTGTGGCACAGGTGACCTCTCCATTTTCCCATGACCTTGGGAAATCAGTTAAAGTGTTATCATCCTTGTTTCCTATGTTGGGGAATGTAAGGCCATACATTTAACCCTGCCTGGCAGTGTCGCCTTCCCAGAGCAAAATAGCCCTTTGTATTAGCGTGGTGGCAACCCTATGATGGGCTGAGATGGTGGGCAAGGAAGCAAGACATTACAGAATACAGAAAGCTCTCACTAGAACTCAACATTGTTTAAAATATTTTCTGCAGAACGCAAAAGAGAGATGGGAGAATCAGAATATCAGAGCGTCTGGTAATCTGAATCCAGTGGTCAGAGAGAAGGAAAGAATTTACGTTTCACAGTCAACTTTCCATGTGTTTTTGGTTGGCCCAGATATCAGATCTTTTGTTTTTTAGGCTTGGAGGCAGGGAGGGAGGTGGCTATGAGACACCTTGTTTTTTTCCATCATATTGAGTTAGAAGTTGTCACTTTCGCTGCTGAGCTGATTTTTTTTCCTCAGTATCTCTTTGGGGTGATACCCTGTGAAGAGAACTGTAATTTCAGTGGAAGAATTCTTTCCTTCATTGCATGAGATTCTTGGCTGAGGCCACAAACTAATTTGATTTTGAAATGATGCTGTATAGAAAACTCATCTTTGAATCTCTGCGGCTTCCACCAACCAAAATGTGCCGATTCTGTTTTTCACAAGTCAAGCTAATTTCCAAATAATGTAGCAACAGTTCGGGCAATAATAAGAGGGGGGGAAATTGATTTTGAAAGCCAATTTTGAGAGATGAATGGAAAAAAATTTGATATTTGAAAGGTAGGGAGAACCAGACTGGTATATGGTACAACACGAGTCATGAGGGATTTTTAAAAAAATACTGGGTCCCAGAGGTTCTGATTTCATTGGTATGGTATGGACTGCAGCCTTGACATTGGGATTTTACGAAGCCAAAATTCGAGAACCACCAGATTAGAAAGTCATGTGTGTTCTTCCCAGGATTGTGATGTCAAGGTAATTTTTAGAGGAAAAACAAAATTTGCTCAGATATACCAAGAAGGCAGTTATAAAGTCTGATTGTGAGAAACTAGTGCCCACCCTCATAGCTGTGCACACATCCAGGTGTTGCTTTCTGTATTACTCACAAACATGGGGGTCTAGCTGGAGCAGGTACCTCAAGCAGTGGACTGATTGGAAGGCACTTCTAATTCAGAGATGATGTTTTTATGTTTCATATTTTATTACCCATAGTTCCTGGAGCACTGCTCTGTTTGTGATCGTTTGAAATTTAAAAATGGAACCCATCCAGGGCCCTTTTATCTCTAACATTGGCTGCATAACGCAAGGCGCAGAAGCAGTTTGACACTGGGCATTTCTAAATGTCAGACTAGGCTGTCGGATGACTGACAGGCAAACCAGAGAGACAGGCAGAGCATAAGATTTGAGCTAGTGATAGAATCTGTGCCGGACCCAGTAACTGACAGGCTGCTAGTGACCGAGGCAGGAGATCTGCTAAGTCCTTCCTCTGGAGCTGGAGCCCCACGTTTGTCAGACATCCTAGAAATCATATCTGGCTGCTCCAGGCAGTGACGAACGGGGACGTGCTTCACTCTGATGGGCTCACTTGTTAAGTCTTCTCTGGTTAGCAGAGTGATTTATCTTGGGGGCTGTTCACCTTGGAATTGAGTTCTTATCTGTCCCACTGTGCCTGTCCCATGGAGATGTCTGGCCTGAGTGAGTGAGTGAGAAACTCCATCCACCTGTGTTGTCGTTCAGGGACACAGATGTTTTGGATTCATGACTTTTCCTCGGTGCCTGAAGAGATATGGGTGTTGCCTGAAGTGGTCCTGTATTCAGTTGTTGGCCCACTTGAGTAATTCTGAAAGCTGAATGTATTCTAACCCAAAATGGCACACGTCACTAAAAGAGCCATGCACAGACTTTGTTGGGACTGCCCTCATTCAGATTAAAAGTTGGAAAATATATCCGGTCTGTGTGGGTGGGAGTGGAGTGCCCCATCCCCCAACCCTTGTCACTGACACACTGGGTGGCACATCTGACTCATGCCCAATGGGGACAGTCATGGCTTTCACCTCAGTGGTCTTCTTCTGGCCTCTGCCCACCTGAGAGCCACATTACCTGCTCTTTGGTGAAGTAATGGGACTTTATCACAAGCTCCAACTCCTCATCTCCTCTCTCTCTAGATCAGAGATCTCAAACCCGTATGATCACATGGCCAGACAGATGAGACAGGGGGGAGACAGGCCAGGGTAAGAGACATTAGGGGTGCTAGGCACTGTGGCAAACTGGAGAAGAGGTGACCCATCTACAGGGAACACCTGCTACTCAGCTTCAGCCAGTTGTTGCCAAGAAAGAACTCGAGACCGAAGAGTTTCAAGAGAAACTGTAACTACAGAATATTATAAAATCTTTGGATTTTGTATGTTGACAGCAAATTAATATTTTAAAGAGAATGAGACAGACAAAAACTGCTATGTGTTAGATAGGATCTGGGGCTGCCACTTCCAGTCACTCTAAGAAGCACCCTCTTTCCATGCCTTTGGATCTCCCTAGACCTCCCACCCCACCCCTGCCTCTCCCTGCCCCTCAATACTATACATGAGCATGTAGGAGGGATCCAGCCCTGATATCAGGGCTCACTGTTATCAGTGAGATAACAGATGACCTGGGTATGGAGTCCTGGGGAGATGTTTGCCTTTCACCCATAGAAACCTCATCCCACAGGAAAGAAGACTTAGAGAGGCGCCTTCCTCCTTCAACCCCGTTTATAGCCTTTGAAACCCAACCAGCCTCTTTATTTCCTTGGTCAAGAAACTAAGCCAGTTGTATGTTGTTAATGTGGCTAAAATAAGGTAAGGAATAATGTCTGCAGAAGAATTGGAGCTTATATATTTCCTGAGAAGGAAACAAAATACATTTGATTTTTGTGATCTATCAAAAGCCTAGTATATCTAATATAGTATCTATGTAATAATATAATCTATTTAAACTCTTTCTCTGGTGTCCCATTATGATAAAATATTCAACTCAGGACTCCTTAAAGAATGATCTTTTATAAATTTACAGTACCTTTAAATAAAATGTGTGACAAACACATAATGTTTACAGAAACTACTGAGGAACTACCTTTTTTTAAGGTTTTTTTTTTTTTTTTTTTTTTTTTACAGTGTATAGATCGTGAAATGTCAGTGGTCAAAGTTGATAGGTTTTGTTATTAGAAACTATCAGGAATAAAGACGTAGACATAGAGAATGGACTTGAGGAACGGGCGGGGAGGGGGAAGCTGGAGCGAAGTGAGAGTAGCATCGACATATATACACTACCGAATGTAAAATAGTTAGCTAGTGGGAAGGAGCTGCATTGCACAGGGAGATCAGCTCGGTGCTTTGTGACCACCTAGAGGGGTGGGATAGGGAGGGTGGGAGGGAGGCTCAAGAGGGAGAGAGTATGGAGATATATGTATACGTATAGCTGATTCACTTTGTTATACAACAGAAACTAACAACACTGTGAAGCAATTATATTCCAATAAAGATGTATTAAAAAAAAAGATGGGGATATATGTATATGTATAGCTGATTCACTTTGTTATAAAGCAGAAACTAACACACCATTGTAAAGCAATTATACTCCAATAAAGACTTTTAAAAAAAAAACAAATTGTCAAGGCAGCCATTCATCCACAGCGTTTGTGGTTATCAGGTGTACTAGACGTTAGTGTAGCAGCAGTGAGAGGAATTTGTGACTTTGTAATATCTTAACTGTCAAGAACATAACATAAGTAGTGGACTCAGGGAATGGTGTCTGGCAACTTCACAGTCAGAAAATTGGGGATCTGAGTCAGAATTAGGTCACAGAAAATTTGGTTGTGCTGGGGCTTCCCTGGAGGCGCGGTGGTTAGGAGTCTGCCTGCCAATGCAGGGGACAGGAGTTCGAGCCCTGGTCCAGGAAGATCCCACATGCCGTGGAGGAACTAAGCCCATGCACCACAACTACTGAGCCTGCGCTCTAGAGCCCACGAGCCACAACTACTGAGCCCACGTGCCACAACTACTGAAGCCCGCATGCCTAGAGCCCGTGCCCCGCAACAAGAGAAGCCACTGCAATGAGAAGCTCGTGCACCACAAGGAAGAGTAGCCCCCGCTCGCCACAACTAGAGAAAGCCCGTGCACAGCAATGAAGACCCAATGCAGGCAAAAATAAATAAATAAAATAAATTTAAAAAAATTTTTTGGTTGTGCTAAAATATACTATCTTGACAGAATGTCTTTGAATGGCAAATAGATCTGTACTAGTTTCACTTTGTGTAAAACAAGAGATTTCTCTCTACATGGGATTTCAGGGAGGTGGATTGTCCCGTGCTCTTCTTACCTAGGCAGGGGAGGCTTTGGTTGCCTCCTGTGGGAGTGAGGTGGTGTTGGGAGCACCGTGAAGCACAGAGGTGAGCAGGGACCTTGAGCTGAGGGGTGATGGGTTGTGCAGACCCCCCGGGGCAGAGTTGAGCCACGTGCCTGGCCCTAAGGAGAGTGAGGCCCCAACCTGGAGGGGTTCCCTCACCCCAGAGAAGGTGGGCATCTCCAGTAGTCAGGGTACCTGGGTGCTGAAGGGCACTCTAAGCTGTCCCCTGCCCACAGCATGCTAAGAATGGACCTTCCAGATTGTGCTGACATTTCTTGGGTCTCTAGGTTGGCTGTTTAGTTTCTCCAAACTGTAGCATTAGATGTAAATCCAGAATCCTACACAAGGGTTGGGATTTAGATGAGTAGACACCAAGAGTCCTAAGAACACAGAGACCTCGAGGTAAAGAGCACAGGCGTTAGAACCCATTACACCTGGGGCCAGATCCTGGCATCACCTTTGATAGGTGACCTCCTCTTTCTAAGTCTCTATTTCTTCATCTGTGAAATAGAGCTCTGTTGTGGTGAGACTTTGATGACATAATTTGTATTTGCTCATTATCAATTTAAGCACAGCATTTATAGTACTATTAAGGTCAGAATTGTCACAATTTAATAAATCAGTTGATCGAGAATGAAGTTCTCTTTCCCTGTATTTAAAAAAACCCTGAATTGTTCGTGGGTCACAGCTGTTTTATCTGTACCTCCCCAGTCCCACAGGCAGGGAGAAAAGTGACATAGCAGCTGATAACTAAAGTAAACCGGAAAGCAAGATACATCTATAGTTATAGCTGTAGCTATAGATAAAGATATGAATATATATGTGTTTATACAGTACATATGTACAAACAATCAATTCCTAAGCCTTGCTTTTTTTTAAGATTTTTTTTTGATGTGGACCATTTTTTTAAAGTCTTCATTGAATTTGTTACAATATTGCTTCTGTATTTTATGTTTTGGTTTTTTGGCCACAAGGCATGTGGGATCTTAGCTCCCTGACCAGGGATCGAACCTGCACCCCCTGCACTAGAAGGTGAAGTCTTAACCACTGGACCGCCAGGGAAGTCCCATAAGGCTTGCTTTTTAATAAACTTCTAAAATCGAATTAGGACAAATAGAGAAGCGCACATACAGTACAGCTCAATGAATTATCACAAAATCCATACACCGCCAGGTCAGGAAATTGAATATTATCAGAATCCCCAAAGCCCCTCTCATGCCCCTTCTCCCTTCCTTCTCCTTCTCACCCTTTCTGCCATGGAAAACTCTAACTGGATTTGTAACCCAGTGGATACGTTTTGCATGTTTTTGAATTTCATTTAAATGGAATTGTGTATGTATTCTTTTGTGTCCAAATAATTTCACTTAGAGTTACATTTGTGAGACTCAAATACATTAATGCATGTCCTAACACTAAGGTAACCATATGTAAACCGGGACCGTCCTGGTTATATTATTGTCTTATTGGTTGCCTACCCTTTCACTCTTTAAACTGTCCTGATTTGGGTAATAACTTGAATGGCCAACCCTACCACCAAGGCAAAGAGATGAAATCCTTTCTCCCACACACCCTATAGGCTCCCCTTTTGTGACTCCTTTTCCTTTAAAATCCGCTCTCCGTGATGAAGATTATTGATTGCACCTGTTGCTCTTTTTAAACTATTTATTTATTTATTTATTTTTGGCTGCGTTGGGTCTTCATTGCTGCACGCGGGCTTTTCTCTAGTTGCAACGAGCGGGGCGCTATTCTTTGCTGCGGTGCACGGGCTTCTCATTGCGGTGCTTCTCTTGCTGCAGAACATCTGCTTTAGGCGCACAGGCTTCAGTAATTGTGGCACGCGGGCTCTAGAGCGCAGGCTCAGTAGCTGTGGCGTACGGGCTTAGTTGCTCTGCTCGGCAGCATGTGAGATCTTCCCGGACCAAGGCTACGAACCCGTGTCCCCTGCGTTGGCAGGCGGATTCCTAACCACTGCACCACCAGGGAAGTCCCGAACCTGTTGCCCTTTGTGTTCATGTGCTGGGAGAGAGCAGATGAGGCCCTTGAGCCATTTTCCTGCTTAGAGGTTGGTGAAAGCTGTAGAGGGCTGAGTTCTATCGTAATTTGATCTTCCTTCACAGAGACCTTCTTCCTTCATGGGAGCTGTAAGAACAAGGTAAGAGAAAGGGGCATTTTCCTGTAGTAAGTGAGGAAGTAAAGAGTAAGGGTGCCTGAAGTTTTTAGAGTCTGAAAGGAAAAAAATAGCTTCCATGGCAAGGTGCCTGAGTTGGCTTCCACTGGGGAGTGGTGTTGCTAAAGTTATCATCACTGATTCTTTCTTCCCCCAACTCACACTTCAACATACTAAAGCTCTGACCTGAACGAGAAACAATATTCTGTGAACCTTCTTTTGTAAATTTTTTGTTCCCTTTTCTTGCCTCTGATCTCTGAGCGACTGTCTGGGTCAGTCATACTCACCTAGAGTCAAGGCAGCCTGGGCAGATCCGTCTTAGAGAAATGACTTGCTGGGCCAGCAGGATGCCTTACCACCCACCGTGACCTGGTCACCCAGAAACATCTTTTGGTTGTGTAAGACATACTTTCTGGTTACCAGGACATGTTAAAGGCATTAGCAACCCTGGGCCAGATATGAACTAGTGCTCTTCTTATCTGTACCGTGTGAGGTGTGTCCCTCAAGAGTCTCATTTAGTGCTGTCTTCTGCTCAGCTGTTATGAGGTCTTAAAAATAGCACTGCTTTGTTGGGTGAAACATCCTGAAGGAGAATAGAGTCAAGAAGCCCCTGGATGCCTTCCTTCAGATGATGGAAGTACTGCATTACATTTAGAGAGCACTTTTAACTTCTCAAAGCTCATTCAAAAACTTAATAATTTTATCCTTGCAGTAATAGCCTTGGTCAGGATGGGTGTAACTTTCTTGTTGATTTCACAAGCACTCTATATATTGCATGAATTTAAGCCACCTGGTAAAATCCTGTAACAGGCCATCCAAAGATTATATTCAGCTGTCCCCCTCCCCAGCTGAATACTGTGTAGCCATTAAAATGATGCTGTAGAAATTCTGAAATTTCTGACGTGTAGAATACTTTTTACATGGACAAATGTTCACAGTTATTTTACTGGAAAAATCGGGCTATAAACAATATGTTCAGTGTGATGCTGTGTGGAAAAAATGTCATATTTCTTTAAGACTAAGACAAATTGTTTTCTGTTAACATTTTTAAAATAAGGATACATTTTACAATGTATTTGCCCCACTCTTACATGATTCTTATTACAAGAATGGTAAATCTTATATTTGATAGCATTTTGGGATCAATTAGGATCTCTCTCCGTCTCTCTCAAATCCCTATCTATGTAAATAATTGAACAAGGATATCTACCAAAATCTTAACAGTGATTATCTCTGGTGGAGGACTATGGGTGATTTAATTTTCTTTTTTCTTTCCTTTGTGTTTTCCAAATTTTCTGAGCGAATATATTAATTTCAACAGTGACTTTTAAATACTTGATTTACAATGTGTGTTAGTTTCAGGTGTACAGCACAGTGATGCAGTTATACATATGTAATATATAATCTTTTTCAGATTCTTTTCCCTTACAGGTTATTATAAAATATTGAGTATGGTTCCCTGTGCTATATACAGTAGGTTCTTTTTGGTTACCTATTTTATATATAGTAGAGTGTATATGTTAATCCCACACTCCTAATTTATCTCTCCCTGGCCCCTTTCCCCTTTGGTAAGCATAAGTTTGTTTTTAAAAAGATAGTATACAGATACTTAAGACCCCAAGACCCCTTAATCAGGGCAGTGCACTCTAACAGAGAAAGGTGAGGTTCTTTTCCCATGATTATTATAAAGCAGCAGATAGAGAATCAAAACAGCTACAAATATCTCCTGCAGAAATGGTTAAATGTATTTAGAGAGAGGTTGCTTTGGGGAAATGGGAATATAAATCAGTGTAAATATTGTGTTTTAAGAGCTTTTTCTTGGTCGTAGATATTTCTGTACAGTGTAAGAATATCAGATAGGAAAGACATTATAAGATACTAATAAATTCATACTTGTTTTTGTGGTTGATTCGTTCACAAGTGCTTTCCTCATAGAACAGGGAGACTATAGCTGTTTCCATTTTATAGATGAGGAAGGGCAATGAATAGCACTGCCGAAGTGGTATGATTAGTAAATGACAGTGGAATTCAGATTTCCTAATTTGATTTTCACTCCCCAAATACTGAAGGTGCAGAGGAGGCTTGCATACACCTTTTGCATCATATATGTGAAAAAGCATTCACCAGGTACTCGGTGTTACTGTCATACTTGTGTAGATTCACAATCTGTCTTGGATAAATGTCCTTTATTCATCATCTTAACCCAGACCTCTACTTGAGAGCCTGATTTATGGTGGAAACATAGGCTAGTGTTGTTTTTGTTAATACTAGGCTGAACTTAACATATTAAACAGCTTTGCTAGACTTGGGCCACTAGCTTTGGGAATGATCCATCCATTTGGCATAAATCCTGCACAGACTAAGAGCTTGTCTGTCAGAACTGGCCCTAGGTAGGGGGGTGCCCAAGGACTACTACTCAAGGACTCAGAAGACTGCTGCTATGGGATATCAAGTTTGTGTTTTTAGACTTGGTGCTGTTTGTTGTTATGAAATCCTATGACCAGTAGGGCCGAGACTAATGAGGTTGACCATGGTGCCAGCTGCAGAGATGCTAGTGGTCAGTGAACTTCCCACAGAGGGATAGCGGTAGGCAGTGCCAGCCCCTCGGTCTCAGCATGACCCTACTGTGAGTGACCACGTCTACCATCACGTGACTAGAGACAGTTATTTAAAGGAGCATTTATTGGCATTTCACTCTGGTACTTTATTTTAGTTTGCATCTTTATTATGAGGGAGCATAGAAATGAATGAGTGGCTGGAACAGCTGATTTGGACATGAGGAATCATAAAGACTTCTTTTCTGAACGACTCTGTTAAGAGGTTTGAAGCCCAGTAACTGATGAAAGATCACTTTAGCTACCTAACTATGTTGGTATTTACTTTCTAACCAGGTATAAGTAGCAAATTAAACCTGTTTGTGACAGTGCTTTTTCTTTTTTTTCAAGCTCTGAGCCAATATCTTTATCTTTATAAAATATCTGGGTTTGTGAAGATAAGCAAATTTAAATGCTAAATAAGATATATGCTTAAAGCCATGAAGCTAATTCTGAAGACTATACTGAGAAATGTCGAGATTTGTTTTGTTTTGTTTTTTCTGTTAGTGGGTATTAGATGCATTTAGTAATCAGAGATGAATTGAAATACTTTATATGTCAAAGGTACACTTTACCCAGTAATGTATATGCCTGATACATATTAAATATAAACATCCTTAGTAGATAAATATATATACACCTACACAAGAAATGAAGATGTGAGTCTTTCAGTGTTGATAGGTTCGATGAAATCTCTGAAGATTCTTCTAGGTCAAATTGTACATTTCACTGTAGAATAATACTGTAACAACTTTCAGTAAACATGCATGATGCGTTGATGTAAATGTAATTTTAGAAAACATAAAATGAATCATTTTTCATTGAAGTAAATAAATAACCACAATTTTGTCTCCCATCAGCTTCATGGCCGATAATGATATTCAAGTATTTCTGTGTATCCTTGACATTCAACGCCGAGCTTAAATGGTTAAGAAGAATCTGTTCATAATCGAGTCCATTGTTTTCTCCAATTTCTTCAAAATATCATTACTCTTAGTTAGATCTGGCTGAGTTTGTTCTTTAAATAAATCTTGGATGGTTTCCAAATTAAAGCCAGAAGAGAGATTCTTAGCCAGCCATAATTTTAGATGAGCTGTAAAAAATAAATGCCATTGCCAAAAAGCATATGGAATATCTTGTCAACCCAGAGATAAACAGTTGTTTTGTATGGATATTTCTCACTTGTAATAGCAGGCCACATGTTCCTGTTCTGTCAGAAGTGTTTTACCTTTCCCTTTCAGGGGTGATGTGGCAGTAAAGTAATGGTTAGCTTTCATCTGGAATGGTGCCTTTTATTAGTAGAAATGATGACAGGATATAAAATCAAAATATTGCTTGCACCGTTGTTTTTTAGCTTATACTGTTGACTATAAATGATGGAACATATTGGTGATCTTTAAAGGGAAGGAACTCACTTTTATTGAACTTTTATATGTTCGTGTGCTCAGTTAATCCTCACAACAATTCTAGATGGTAAATGTTCATCCCTTCTTAACCAATTTAAAGAACAAGCTTCAGAGCTGTTAAGTAACTTGGCCAAGGTCACATAGATGGGGGTGGCCGTGATCTGAATTGAAGTTTATCTGATCTCAAAGCCCAAGTTCATTGGGCTAGACCATTCTCATAAGCCATCTGGTTTGTGCATGCACAATGACTGTCATTGAAATACCTAATTCAATTAGCACAATAAACATTTCACAAAATAGGGATCTATTTATGATTTTAAATGAAGAATGTCTGCTTACTACTGTTGTTACTTTTAACTGTCAAAATTGGAAAGCATTAAGTTTGAGTTACTGTTAAAAGCATATAAACCAAGCAAATTATTAAAAAACTGAAAGGCATTATCACTATAACAAAGTCTTAATGTAAATGGAAAATAGTTGAGTTCATAATACGTTCATAATCAAAGTATAAATAGGACTGACATGAATTAGATTTTTGAAAGCTGTAGACTAATTTTTTTTCTTTCTAGATAGAATGTGTACTTTTAATCTATACATATAATCTTTGTTTACAGTCTTTTTTTTTTTTTTTTTTTTTGGTATTGGATGTCAAGTATCCGACGGGCTATCTCTTGGGGAAACTTGGAAGCAGAATGAAAAGAGCATGAATCCTTAAGTCAGATGGCCCGAGTCTAAGTCCTGGTTCTTCCGCTGACTGGCTTGGTGACCTGTGCACATGGTAAACTTGGAAAGCCTTGGTTGTCTTATTTGGAAAGTAGGAACCATAACATTTCCTAGGTTGCCGCGAAAGCCCCAGTGAGATAATATTTATGGAAATATTGTAAATACACAGAGTTCTCTGAGTCAAAAGTGATGATATTTTCTATCAAACATACAAAAGAAAACTTTGGTCTTCTTGGGTGAGTATTTTTAGTGTGAGACGTGGCTTAGTGATCTGAGTGAGCAGCCATGGCTGGTTTTCAGGTTCTAAGGCCACAGTCCTGGTACCGGAGACCGAGGCTCTAACTCCTGACATACTGCATTAAGTATGTGGCTTGGAGTTTAACTGGGTGAGATGTGACCTTATAAACTTTCTTGTGTCGACTCTCTAGGGATGTTCCCAGGGGCTTTTCACTGAGTTATTTGGCTAAGATTCTAGGCCAGAGATAAGATTCTGGGACCATAGGAAGTTTATCTTGCCTTCCATAGTGAAAAGAAATACTGTTGAGCAAATCTGGACAACCATGAAATCTCTCTGGTGTGCTGATATATTCTTTTAGCCTGGATGTATTATGTGTTCAATAAATAGTTTCTCCAGTAGGAAACAGTGATCAACTCATTGGGTAGATGCTTCTCTGATACTTACAAGCAGGTAAGACCTGTCTGTAGTAATGATATGTATTAATGATGTTTCAAGTGTGAAAACCCCAACTCAAACGAGCTTGCAAAACGGGAAAATTATTTGCTAGTGTAATTGGATAGTCCAGGTGATGATGTTGGCTTCAGACACAGCTGATCTGAGGATTTAGATGATGTCATCAGAATTCTCCTCTGTGTCTCTTGGTTGGCTCTGCTTTATTTTCAGGCAGGTTCTATGGGGACAAAGAGACCCACAGTGGCTCCAGGCCCTTAGCATCCTCACTGCTGTAGATCTTGGAGAAAAGAATGTGTTTCTAAACTCTTCTCTACCATCCCTATTAATTCTGAAAAGTACTTTTAATGACCTTGCTTAGGTCATGTGCCTACCCTTGAACTAAACAGCGTACCTAGAAGGATGTGTTATTCTGGCCATCCAGCCTGAGCTTTCTGCTCATCCCTGTGGTTAGAAAGGGTATTCAATTATAGTAGGGGGTTAGGATGGAAAGAGCACCACAGTGGTTCATTAGCACTTTGTGTGCTTTGTCGAGCATACATGGACATAGCAGTGTGATTGGATGTCAAAGAAATGCCTTCTTCCATTAACATCTTCTCTGATTAGAGAGGTGATTAGGGAGGAGGGAGTCTCAAGGAGTAGATAACTGATGACAGATAAGTAGCTCCCTTTGGCCAGATGGCTGGACCTCCGAGTGTTTCAGCGCCCCTCTCAGGAATCCTCCAACTGTTTTCCCCCCACCTCTGGCCTCACCCCACCTCCATAAAACCTCTATCTGTGATCTATTCATATCAGCCTGACAGTGAAAGTGTTGACCAAATGAGATTTAATTGCCTCTGAAGAACATTTACACTGGAGTTTTTTTCAAAGATAAGCTTTTAAGAGCCAAAGAATAAAGAATTACCATGAAACAATGGACAGAAGGTCTCTAAATGGGGGTCAGGCAGCCCCGCCCTGCAAATCCTCAAGTAATACAGTGCAGGCAGGCCCCTAGTCTGCCGTGGGCTACAGTCTCCAGCCCTGTGTTCTGAAGAATCAGTTTGGACGTAGCTGAAAGCCGGCAGATGAGAACCCTCCTGCTGAAGAACGAAGAACGACCTCAGGACGGTCCATTGATTCCTTCCACAAATGTTGATTGAATTCCTGATACATGCCAGCTTTGAGTCTGGGTTCTGAGGATACATCAAGGAACAAAGCAAAGTTCCTGACCTAACTGAGTGTTCATTCTAGGACAGGAGAGAGAGCAACAATAAATAGAAAGGCAAATAAATGAATCTGTTGGCAGAGAAGTAAAGCGGACCAATATGGTGGAGGAGAGGAGCCTCATTGGACAAAGGCCTGATGGAGGAGTGAGATTGAGCTTTAGCGGGATCTGTGGAGAGAGTTCCAGGCAGAAGGAACAGCAAGTACCTGGGCCTGAGATGGGCTGCGCTTGGCGTGACAGAGGAACAGCAGGTGAGGTAGCTGGAGCCAGAGTGCTGGGGGCCTTGGAGGCCACTGTGAGGACATTGACTCGTACTCTGAGAGAGGTGGGAAGGCCCTGGAGAGGTGACATGCCCCTTCACCCCGGTAAAGACCTGAGAGCTGGGTAGCTCGTTTTGCGTCGTTGGATGGCGTGGGATGGGGTTCATGTAGCTTCCCACCAGCTACGTGGAAGCCTTGCTCCTCGGCAGTGGAAGGGAGTGAGTAAAGAGAAAATGGTAGCATCTACAGAGAACAGGAGTGTAAAATAGAAGGCATTTACTCCTCCTATGGCTGCTGGGTTCCAGATGAACCATGAGCTCTACAGTTGCCATCTGAGCGGCTCCTGCAGCATGTGTATTCTTCCCTTCCCCTTTTCTCTCAAGAGTCAAATCTAGTAGTGTTCTCCTGTACAGTGTTGCTTGGGAGTAGGGTTCCCAGATTTAGAAAAGAAAAAAACAAAACAAAAAACAGGGACACCCAGCAAAACTTGAATTTCAGATAAACAGCAAATAACTTTTCAGTGTGCCCCAAATGCCGCATGCCATCTGGTATTTTATCTGGTACTCTGTCCCGTGTACACTAGCTGTCTTGGTCTCTCCAGATTCTCAGCTCTATCTCCTTTACTCAGGCTCCCCCTGGGGGTCCCCTCCATATGCCACAGCCTGGAACCCCCATAGGCAGAAAGCAAGGCCAGCTGTTGGGCTCACCACCCTTCTTTACCTGATGGCCAGTGTCTTGAAAACCATTGTTTCATACACACTATCTTGTCCTAGTTTTATTTGTTTATTTTTCTCTATTGTCATTTCGGGAGGGAGGGTAAATCTGGTCCTTCTGTCTCATCTTGGCCAGAGATGGGTGCACAAGAGACAGTATCATAGGAGTTTCTCACTCCTGGAGTTCTAGCTATGCTTGCAAAACAGCTGAATTAAAACCCACCTCTTGGAGGGAATCAATCTATTTTGTAGACTAAAAGGATACGAGGGAATCAGGCAATGCCAGTTCCCATCCCCTTTTTCCTTCAGATCTGGATTGGAGGAGGATTGCAACCCAAGAGATACCTGAAAGTACTGGGGTCTAGTGGTCCTGGGATTCAAATCATGTCCATAGCTTAGAGCAGTCCAAAGAGGTATAAACCCCAAAGAATACAGAAGTCAAGTTCAAATAGATTCTGTTCTGTTCCCTTTCTTTCATTGTTTGGTTTTGAACTTGGAAAAATTGTACATCTCACTGCATAAACACGACCTGGGGCTCTGTGTACAGTGATAAATGGGAGCGAGAGGAACTGTGTAACTGGCACATATAATGCAGCTGCCTGGGGAAATCGCGTCACAGCACTGATGAAGCAGAGATTTGGGCCCAATCTGCTAGGTCATCAGACTCGGGAGCATTATTGCTCCTCATGTATTTTTAAATAACCGAACACGATGCTTAGCTTCTTCAGAGCATTTGACTTGACAGGCCCAAGGCTCCCTAATTTGGAATCATCTGAGAAGAATTGAGCAGGCAGGTAGCCTCTACAGTGGAAATTAATTATTCACTACATGTCAAGATGTTGAGAATGATTCGTTACAAGTTTAGACAAACTTTTTGTCGCTCAAGTTCATCCTCATTATTCAAGTGCAGGACCAGCCATCCATAACGGATTCAAGAAGAAAAGCTTGTCAGGCGAAAAAAGCCGACTGGTCAGAAAGCAATGAGCAGTCTGTGTGTGCTTCGCTGCATTATCTTCATCTAACTGTCAGAGTTGGAATTGAGTTGTAAACATCTCTCAGAGAAGTTTGCTCTTCACTGTAGATTCTTTCAGCTCCTGAGTGATAGGACGGTGTAGGCCCTCAGACCACACAGCAGTGGGTGGAGGGCCCGGCGGGGTACCATTACCACATCCATCCTTGGCTTAGAAGCTGGCTTCCTGCTGGTACTCAGCTTCTCAGCCCCCTCCACCTGGATTTTTCTTGCTCTGGCTGTTTGAAAGTTGTTTCCCTAGGGCTGAAATTGTCTTGCTGAGCCCCTGAGAAAAGTTATGAGATATCCAGACTAAATGTAAACAATAGATTGTTGTTGTCTTTACACAACACTCAGCTATGACATTGACATCTTTGAGGTATTAAGTGATGCAGGCAAATGTGCTTTCTGCCTTAAGAAGTAGGGGGCAGACCTTTGTAATCAAAGCGAACAAATCTATCTGCTACATTCTATTCAAATGTACATCGTGAGAGGAGTTTATGTGGCCACATATAGACATGAGAGGGAATAAGGTGTAAGGCTTGTTTAGATAGGATACTTGTGGGGTGATTAGGCAACATCACCTGTTCCCTGGCCATGCTCTGTCTTCCAAATTACTACTTTTTTTTTTAATTAGTTGAGCAAAGCTGCCAAAATCTGAATCATAGAACTTCCCACAACATCAAATTTACCTTGAGTTAATTTCCCTGACTGCTCACGTGCAAAAGATCATGAGGGCTGCAGAGGTTTCACACTTTCTGAGAGGCTATGTCTTTGTCAGAAAATCCTGTTTCTGTGCAGGTCTCTGCCCTTTGGCTGTACAGCCATGGCTTCTCATGGACCTTGCTGGTGGCCATCACCTCACCAATAAGCCCCAAGGTGTAGGGAGAAAACTGTCTGACCCTTTGCAAATGTCTGGTCTGTCTTTCCTATCTTTTGGAGGTTTTCTGTAGTCATCAGCTCCATGAAGACATTTTAGGGCCAAATTAACCCCCAAGAAAGAATTTGCCACAGTTGTCCGCCAAGAAATCTCATGTTACTGTGAATGTAATATCAACCGTATGTTTCCTGGGCGTCGGTTACACCTGTTGGTGCTATTCATTATGCTCCTTAGTGGAGAGTTTCTAAGTTACTTAGGATAGTTACTTAGGCAAACAGATTATAAATATGACCATGGAAATGAAATAGACTCATTTCCCTGTCAGAAGCAGTTACGGGCTCACAGAGGCAGTAGTTTCTGGCAAAAGAATGCAGCTTTGGGCTTCCCTGGTGGCGCAGTGGTTGAGAGTCCGCCTGCCAATGCAGGGGACACGGGTTCGAGCCCTGGTCCGGGAAGATCGCACATGCCGTGGAGCAGCTGGGCCCGTGAGCCACAATTACTGAGCCTGCGCGTCTGGAGTCTGTGTTCCGCAACAAGAGAGGCCGCGATAGTGAGAGGCCCGCGCACCGCGATGAAGAGCGGCCCCCACTTGCCGCAACTGGAGAAAGCCCTCGCACAGAAACGAAGACCCAACACAGCCATAAATAAATAAATAAATAAATAAATAAAATTAAAAAAAAAAAAAGAATGCAGCTTTTCCATCTCATGACCCCTTTGGCCTGTGGCTGGGAAGGGCGGGATGTACTGGGCACTGACTTGCGGGTGACCTCTTCCAAGTGCCAGAGATATGTTCCTGAGCTGGATCTGGGCTTTGATGCCGCTCCTCCCCGGGGGGGGGGGGGCAAGCTGACAGCGGAAACTCCGGCTCTCTTTAAGCCCTTGGGAGAGGCAGCAGGTGGTGGTGTGTGGGTTTCCATCAAATAACTCAGTTGTCACCAGAAGGATCACTTTGCAGCCATCCCAGCCAACAGACCGAGTTTGTGGGCAGAGGTCTCCCTGCCCACTGGGGAAAGGAGAGGAAAGCCCCGTGGTTCCCCTTCAGGGCCTAGCCTTTGTCACCAGGGCTCAGGAGGATGGGACTCAGGCCTTTTCCTGTATCACTGGGGATGGACAGGTTTGCTTGTAACTCTGAAGCTGAGCAGTGTGGCTAAATCGAGCTCCTGCTCCACTGGTGCATTTTCAGAACGGTCCTCCGGTTTGCCTGTTTCTCACCCTCCCACTTCGGCAGCTTCCTGTTTGCAAACAGATTTGCTTGTTAAATGGGGAAAACCAAGTTTGTATGCATTTGTGTCAGGGAAAGGAGGAGGAAAGCCAGTCTTCCTGGAGGAAGGCAGCTGGGGTTGAGTCTTGATCAAGAGAAAAAGATTCTGCTTGAGAAAATAAGATTCCATAGGATGGTTTTTCCATCTTTTTATTGTGTTCTTTTTGAGGATAGGAATGGTCTGTCCATCTCTAAACCTGAAAGGCAAGTGTACCGTCTTGATAATCATGATTTTTTTAATACCAAGGTTTTCTCATGTATAAAGTAACTCTCCTCTTTTGAAGAAAAAAAAATGAGGCATTCTTGCAACCTCTTGAATTCTGGCATTTGTGCTTCTAGGAGAGGCCTCACTATGCTTTTTTAGAAAAAGAAGGTAACTTGCATTTCCCAGGAAACATGGTAAAAGCACATTTGTATTGTCCAAATGCTTTTCTTGCTGATTTAGAGGATTCTCAAAAGATTTATGTCTTGGGCAAGAGTTCATACTGTTTTAGCAAACTTTTCAAAAGATGAACATTAGGAAGAGATGCTTAGCAAGCATGATTTCCAAAAGACCTGAAAAAACTCTGAAACCAAAGTAAAGAACTGTTAATTCCTAGTGGAAGAGTCATGCTATTTGATAGACAAGATAGTCTTCTTTTAAAAGTAATCATTACAGTGCAGTATGTTAAGTGCTACGATAGAAAGTGAACCAGTGCTATAGGAGCCCCGAGGACAGCAAGAGAGGGAGTGATCACTGCAAGCCAGGGAGTGGGGAAGGCTTCAGAGAGGAGCTGACACTTGAACTAGACTTTAAAGGAAAAGTAGAAATAGAACAGATGGAGAAAATGGAAAGAACATATTCCAGGGAGCAAGTAAGGCATAAAGGAAGACAGCAAGACAGGAAAGAGCTGGATAAAGTGGGTTGTAGGAAGAGGTCAGTGCAGCCAGAGGTGGAAACACATAGAGGAAAATGATCCTGGAATGATAGTTGGGGAAACTGGACTTTATCCTATAGAACATAGCCTATAGAATAAGTTAGCCTGTCAGTGATGTGCAATTGAAGGTTTTTGAACAGGAGATGACTTCAGGTTTGTATTTTAAGACAACTAACTTTGGAAGCAGTATAACTGAGTACCTGGGAAAGGCAAAGTTAGAAGCCCCACTAAGACCAGGCATAAAGTCATTGTCCAGAGACATGAGGGCCTTGACTTCAGACACTGGGAATAGGGATGAAGACAAGGTGACATAGTCACAAAATATTTACATGGTGTAGAAAACAGGATTTGGAAGTTGACTTGTTTTGGGGAATCAGGGCAGTCTGCTAGCGTGTTGAGGGCAGAAGCTAAAATACAGTTCTGAGTTCTAAGGGAATGAATGGAGGTAAAGAAGAGGCAGCCATGAGGATAGAGGAGTCTTTATTTCCAGAAGCTTGAATGTTCAGGAAAAGCAGAAAGGTGAGTAGCCTTTGGTGGGAGGACATGGGGGTGGTGCATGGCCATCCTGCTGTGTGTCTCATAATGAGGGAAACTTAAGCTTTTGGTGGCAGTAGTTGATGGGGGTGGGGGGGGTAGGACCAAGTAGGAAGAGAACAAATAGAGATATAAGAACGAGGAGATAGTTAGTGGGCAGAGGTTCCTGAAGAGACATGAGCAGGGTCTGGGAATCAAGAATTAGGTAAAGGAGAGAAGTCAAATTCAAAAAAGCCACCGTGGCAAATTGAGGTTGCTGAAACCCTCAGTTCTATCTTTTTGGTAACAGTGGCACCACAGACTTGAAATTCTTCAACTTGCAGCAAGCATCTTAGAGGTCTATCCTGTTTCTGCTTGCTGCTGACCTCCCTAGAAGGGACAGGGAATCCATTTCAAGTTGGTTCTGCCTCTTGGAGGTGGGCTGTGCCAGGAGGTAATCAGTATGATGTTGGACTCTCCTGTCTCTGATCATAACATCGAGCTCCTGCCCTCCCCACCTTTTAAAAAAAATCTTTGTGCTTTCCTTTGGGCTTTAGTTTGAAAACATGTGGGGAAATAAAGTGTCTTGTAAAGGGTTCTCTGACACTTAATGGAAATAGTACCTTTACCTGACAATTTTGACCACATAAAATACACTTTCTTTTTTTTTTGGCCTTTATTATGTTGAGGTAGGTTCCCTCTATGCCCACTTTCTGCAGAGTTTTTATCATAAATGGGTGTTGAATTTTGTCAAAGCTTTTTCTGCATCTATTGAGATGATCATATGGTTTTTATTCTTCAATTTGTTAATATGGTGTATCACATTGATTGATTTGCATATATTGAAGAATCCTTGCATCCCTGGGATAAATCCCACTTGATCATGGTGTATGATCCTTTTAATGTGTTGTTGGATTCTGTTTGCTAGTATTTTGTTGAGGATTTTTGCATCTATATTCATCAGTGATATTGGTCTGTAATTTTCTCTTTTTGTAGTATCTTTGGTTTTGGTATCAGGGTAATGGTGGCCTCATAGAATGAGTCTGGGAGTGTTCCTTCCTCTGCAATTTTTTGGAAGAGTTTGAGAAGGATGGGTGTTAGCTCTTCTCTAAATGTTTGATAGAATTCACCTGTGAAGCCATCTGGTCCTGAACTTTTGTTTGTTGGAAGATTTTTAATCACAGTTTCAATTTCATTCCTTGTGATTGGTCCGTTCATATTTTCTGTTTCTTCCTGGTTCAGTCTTGGAAGGTTATACCTTTCTAAGAATGCGTCCATTTCTTCCAGGTTGTCCATTTTATTGGCATAGCGTTGCTTGTAGTAGTCTCTTAGGATGCTTTGTATTTCTGTGGTGTCTGTTATAACTTCTCCTTTATCATTTCTAATTTTATTGATTTGAGGCCTCTCCCTCTTTTTCCTGATGAGTCTGGCTAATGGTTTATCAATTTTGTTTATCTTCTCAAAGAACCAGCTTTTAGTTTTATTGATCTTTGCTATTGTTTTCTTTGTTTCTATTTCATTTATTTCTGCTCTGATCTTTATGATTTCTTTCCTTCTGCTAACTTTGGGTTTTGTTTGTTCTTCTTTCTCTAGTTCCTTTAGGGGTAAGGTTAGATTGTTTATTTGAGATTTTTCTTGTTTCTTGAGGTAGGCTTGTATTGCTATAAACTTCCCTCTTAGAACTGCTTTTCCTGTATCCCATAGGTTTTGGATCATCGTGTTTTCGTTGTCATTTGTCTCTAGGTATTTTCTGATTTCCTCTTTGATTTCTTCAGTGATCTCTTGGTTATTTAGTAGCGTATTGTTTAGCCTCCATGTGTTTGTGTGTTTTACGTTTTTTCCCCTGTAAGTGATTTCTAATCTCATAGTGTTGAGGTCAGAAAAGATGCTTGAAATGGTTTCAATTTTCTTAAATTTACTGAGGCTTGATTTGTGACCCAAGATGTGATCTATCCTGGAGAATGTTCCGTGTGCACTTGAGAAGAAAGTGTAATCTGCCGTGTTTGGATGGAATGTCCTATAAATATCAATTAAATCTATCTGGTCTGTTGTGTCATTTAAAGCTTGTGTTTCCTTATTAACTTTCTATTTGGATGATCTGTCCATTGGTGTAAGTGAGGTGTTAAAGTCCCCCACTATTATTGTGTTACTGTCGATTTCCTCTTTTATAGCTGTTAGCAGGTGCCTTATGTATTGAGGTGCTCCTATGTTGGGTGCATATATATTTATAATTGTTATATCTTCTTGGATTGATCCCTTGATCATTTTGTAGTGTCCTTCCTTGTCTCTTGTAACATTCTGTATTTTAAAGTCTATTTTATCTGATATGAGTATTGCTACTCCTGCTTTCTTTTGATTTCCATTTGCGTGGAATATCTTTTTCCATCCCCTCACTTTCAGTCTGTATGTGTCCCTAGGTCTGAAGTGGGTCTCTTGTAGATAGCGTATATATGGGTCTTGTTTTTGTATCCATTCAGCGAGCCTGTGTCTTTTGGTTGGAGCATTTAATCCATTCACGTTTAAGGTAATTATCGATATGTATGTTCCTGTTACCATTTTCTTAATCATTATGGGTTTGTTTTTGTAGGTCCTTTTCTTCTCTTGTGTTTCCCACTTAGAGAAGTTCCTTTAGCATTTGTTGTAGAGCTGGTTTGGTGGTGCTGAATTCTCTTAGCTTTTGCTTGTCTGTAAAGCTTTTGATTTCTCCATGGAATCTGAATGAGATCCTTGCCAGGTAGAGTAATCTTGGTTGTAGGTTCTTCCTTTTCATCACTTTAAATATGTCATGCCACTCCCTTCTGGCTTGTAGAGTTTCTGCTGAGAAATCAGCTGTTAACTTTATGGAAGTTACCTTGTATGTTATTTGTCATTTTTCCCTTGCTGCTTTCAATAATTTTTCTTTGTCTTTAATTTTTGCCAGTTTGATTACTATGTGTCTTGGCATGTTTCTCGTTGGGTTTATCCTGTATGGGACTCTCTGCGCTTCCTGGACTTGGGTGGCTATTTCCTTTCCCATGTTAGGGAAGTTTTCGACTATAATCTCTTCAAATATTTTCTCGGGTCCTTTCTCTCTCTCTTCTCCTTCTGGGACCCCTAGAATGCGAATGTTGTTGCGTTTAATGTTGTCCCAGAGGTCTCTTAGTCTGTCTTCTTTTCTTTTCATTTTTTTTTCTTTATTCTGTTCCGCAGCAGTGAATTCCACCATTCTGTCTTCCAGGTCACTTATCCGTTCTTCTGCCTCAGTTATTCTGCTATTGATTCCTTCTAGTGTATATTTCATTTCAGTTATTGTATTGTTCATCTCTGTTTGTTTGTTCTTTATTTATTCAAGGTCTCTGTTAAACATTTCTTGCATCTTCTCGATCTTTGCCTCCATTCTTATTCCGAGGTCCTGGATCATCTTCACTATCATTATTCTGAATTCTTTTCCTGGAAGGTTGCCTATCTCCACTTTATTGAGTTGTTTTTCTGGGGTTTTATCTTGTTCCTTCATCTGGTACATAGCCCTCTGCCTTTTCATCTTGTCTATCTTTCTGTGAATGTGGTTTTTGTTTCACAGGCTGTAGGATTGTAGTTCTTCTTGCTTCTGCTCTAAAATACACTTTCTGTGCTTCGTTTTCTTTTATCTCTATAACTTAGGCATTGGGTTTGATTACCACTAAGAATCCTCCTTTTAGTTCCAAAATTCTGTGGTGCTGTGGCTCTTACTTGAATTGGTGCCCATTTATAAGACATGAATCAGAAAGAAAAAGTGATACAGCATGTGCTCATCAGTGAGGGAGCCAGTGTTGATGGGCCACATATGTCTAAAGTCCCTGTGTCGCCTTACCAGGCATCTGCAGTACAAGGACATTTTGCCTGTGTAAGCAGTGTATGCTTCAGCTCAGAATATATGCCAAGCACACTTGAGAACTTTCGTATTTTGCAGCTGAAATACAACACAGCTGGCCTCCTAAATGATGTAAAGTCTTCCTCTCCACCAGCAGAATTAAAACTAAGAGACTGTTATGGTGCCTCTAAGAGAGCAGAGATGCAACCTATAATTATGAATTTATCAGACAATAGGTGACTTTCCACAAGCAATCCTTAACGTGTTACCCTAATCACACTTTCTCCTTTGGAGAATCCAGCCTTGTTTTCACAAATTTGAGTTGCATGGAGGATGGAATAGGGGAAACAGATGTGTTGCTCATCCTTCAAGGCTGAAAAAAGAAAATTTGATGGGTTTTCTCCTTACCTGGAGCTGAGCAACCAAAAGATAGAGGAATCAGAGTGTCAGGGAGATGGGTGTTCAGTAGGTGTTCAGCCCAGGGTCCTGTGTATATCTCTCCACAGAGCTTAATTCATGCCTTTGTGTCATGTTACTTGTGTTGGTATCTAAGTGTAGCTAATATTTTTCTAATGGCATAGAAGAGCATGGTGAAATCCGTTGCATTTCTTGTAGGCTCTTCCTTTCAGAATTGAGGTCCCTTCACATCTCTTATTTGTTCTTGCAACACCCTGGTAAGTAGTGTTTACCATCCTCATTTTGCACAGGAGGAAGTTAAAGCACAAAGGAGTCAGATTCAGCCTGGCAGGTGAGGGACAGGTGAAGCACTAGAGTCAGGTCCAGCACGTTATTGTCCTTCCCTTTAGACGGAAATAAAAAGAAATTAAATTTTAAAAAAGCAACTGATGTTTGAGTTGTTTGCCTCGTTCTTTGCCTACCTTGTAAGAAAGGAATCTATTTGCTTCTGATCAGGCCCTACCATGAAATATGCCCAAATAGGAGAAATAAAAGAGCAAAAATATTCTGTGTCAGTACCCGCCATTGGTAAAGTGGAATCCCACTATGCCCATTGCCTGTATGTTGCAAATGATAAGCTGTCATTCTAGGAGTGTTTTTGAGCACTTGTGTTGTGTCAGGCAGTGTGCCAGGCACTGAGGATACATGGTGAGCCCTCACAGAGCTCACAGTCTAGTGTGAAGAAGAGGCAAGTAAACAGATGATTCAGATTATATGAAAAATGCTGTGATTGCAGTAGTACAAGGTATCACAAAGAGGAGCACATGAGAGAGGAGCCTCTAATCTTTTCTTGGGGATGGTACATTGCTGGGGAGGATTGCCTTGAAAAGATGACTAAAAGACACCCGAATAGGTTAGCCAGGTCAAAGAGAGATTCACTTGCTATTCATTCTATCCAGAACACAGGCCTGGAGGTAAAAAAGATCCCTGTGAGTTAGAGGAGAAACTTAATGAAAGCTGAGTTGGTGCCTGATGAGACTGGAGAAAGAGGCAGAGGCCAGATATGGCAAGACTTTGAAAGCTGTGTCAGGTATTAGAAGGGCCTTCAGCAGGGAGTGCATCTAATCAGAGCTGTTTCCAATCAGTCATTCTGGGTCTAATGATAGGCTGGAGACAAGACTAAAGGCGGAGAGCCCAGTTGGAGTTTGTTCGCCATCCAGATTGGAAATCCAGGCCTGGACTAGAATGGTATTGAGGATGGAAGTAATCTACATGGGGTGGGAAAGATTTAGCGGAACTTGGTGATCATTGGATGAGGAAAAAGGCAAAGGAGTGAGGCTTCAAGGATGAGGCCTGGGTTTCTGGTTCTGAAACCCAGGGAAATGGTGAGGTAAGGAGCCCTGGAGAAGGCAGTGGCTCTGAGGGATGGTAGGAGACAGTGAGCTTGCTTTGAGACACCTTTAACTTTATCTGTGAGAAATTCAAGGAGAGATACCCAGGAGGCAGTGGAGGAGGTGTGGACCAAAAGCCCAGTTGAGAGATCTAGGCTGGAGATAAAGATCTGAGTCTGAGTCTTTAGCAAAGGAATCAAAGCTTTTGGGGCTTCGGGGGTTGGGGGTGAGATGACCCAGACACACAGCAGAGAACGGAATGAGGGGAGGACCTATGAGAGAACCAGAAGGCATGCGCCATGTAAGGGAAGGAGAGAGGGAGAAGGGTGATCAGAGGAAATTGAAAAGGAGCATCAAAAGCAGACACAAAAAGACAAATATTGTGTGATGCCTGCCACTTATGTTAAATGGCCAGGACAGGCAAATCCATAGAGACAGGAAGCAGACAAGTAGTTGCCAGGGGCTGGGGAGAAGGTAAAATGGGGAGTGACTGCCAATGGGTATGGCGTTTCTTTTTGAGGTAATGGAAATGTTTTAAAATTAGGTGCTAGTGAAAGCTGCACAATTCTGTGAATGTACTGAAAAGCACTTAATTGTACACTTTGAAAGTATGATGTGTGAATTATATCTTAAAGTGTCCTGTATAAAAGGAGCTTCAGTAAACCAAACACCTTAATTATGGGAGAAGTAGAGTTAATGCAAGGTTGCGGGGCAGAGGGATTTTGTAAATTGGTGTCAACTTTCACCTGCTTTTCTCTAGATCCTTCAGTAATCAGGCTGAGCCCATCCACCTCTGAGAATCGCATGTGCCTAGAAGTTTATGCTTATAATTCAATAAATTAAAAACAAGAGACCAACATGAGAAGGACATCTCATTTCAGAACCACAAGACTGTGAAAAGTGTTTTTCTTGTTACAATAAGCACAAAGCAGCCACAATGTAAAAGGACTCGGAAGGCCTCCAAGGCTTTGAATTACCATCATTTTTCACATCACTCCTGAGTGAACAGTTATTTTTTAAATTTTTTAAAAATTTAACCCAAGAATAAACAGAACCTATTCTTGCAGAAATGGCAATTTAAAATCTTTTGACCTAAGTCAAAAGTGTGTTTTCCATTACTGCTTCTGTGAGCTTAGCCTCAGCCTTCAATCTTCCTGGGACCCCGCTGAGCTGCTGTCTCCCTGTTGCTTTAATTCTCCAGGGCTACCCAGGGAGTTAAAATGGATAAGTTAAAATGGAAGCGATGCAAGGAAAATCCAGCCCAGCCACTAGTGAGAGCAGGTACATGGGCAGCAGATTTGGGAGAGCCAGGTTCATGAATCAATCTTAGGAATTAGTCAAGTTCAAGTTTCTGGCCCTTATGTTTGTAATGATCAGCTCTTAGTAGAACTGTTTTGGGGGACCAACTTTTCAAATATAAAGGATGTCTGTGCATGTATTAAAACTGGGAATGCGGAGGCTCAGAGGAGTGACTGACAATCCCAGCTTCACATGTGGGATTAAGTGAGGGAGCCAGAGTTGAAACCTAGGGCTTCCCCCCTCCTGTGGAGCTCATCATGTTTTCTTGCGACATCAGCTGCCACATGGGTCCAGCCTTGGGTGTGGGAGATGGGGCACATCTGAGTGAGGACATATGAATTGGACTTGCTCAAGGGCATAGGTGAACCAGCTTATTTCTTTTTGGAATGCCTCCCAAGACCAGCACGGTACCTGACGTGGTGTCAGATGGTGGCTCCAGGAGAGAAGACTCAGAACACAGGTCATTTCCAAGTGCTGGGCGGGGGCCTGGCTGCCATAGTGGAGCAATGGCTCAGGCTTACTGATACTAAGCAGTTCCAAAGAAGCAGAAGAGCAAGACTTTGATATTTGGGTCTAATTCTCTGTTCTCTAGTGGATCCAGCATGCTGGTAGGAACTTGTTAGCAGGACCAGAGTAGCACAGGGGAGGGAGAAATTCAGCGGTGATTCCTGTCCATTCAGGCCAGGGGTACTAAGTAAACTCCAAATGAAAAGTAGTCAAAAGTTTACTTTAAAGCTGGATGTGAAGGATGTGGAATAAGTTTTCCAAATGAAATAATAGTATAAATGGGGGTTGTAGGTAGTAAAAAATTGAGCAGAGCTGGAATTAGCTAAGTGATGAAAGGGGAAATCCAGGGAGCATCACAGCAGGCAGCCTCCTGGAGGGGAATAAGAAAGGAGGTGACTGGGGAAAGATCTTCCTCAATATAGCCTCCATTTCAGCCATAAAGAAGTGCTGTAAGCCCAGGATGACATCATTCCTAATGTTGGAATTCTCAATCCTAAAGAACTAAATGCTCGTTTTTAATTATGGTCACGTAGGGCCAATTAGGCCCTAATCATGCTGACCAAACTCATGGGAGTTTATCAGAGTATCAGTTTGTTAATTTTTATTTAGAAACATATCTTTCTGATGACTGGAAAACCCCCTATGTGTGTCAACTCCATCTGCTAGATAGTGCCTCAGAGTAACCCAATGATCAGATGTATTTAGAAGCAGAGCAACAACAAAATGGTTGGATTTTAAAGAAGGTTTATTTAGTCACATAAAACGTGACGCTCTTCTGCTTAGAAACAGACATATTTAGTGACAAAAATAATCACATTACCCGTTTGAGGTTGGTAGCATTGGATGATTACTAACATTTTTATTTTTCACCTTCAGATTTGGTTTCCCTTCGTTGCAACGCATCTCGGTGCACCTTTATAATTGAACAATCCTATTTCACAGGGAGCCCATTTTCAAAAAACCGCTTCTCATTTGCCTTCTCAGGAAACTTCCTCAAGTTCCAAAGTGTATGGATTTCTTATAGTCCCGCAGGTGTGGGTGGTCCTTTGCAGCTTTTCTGACTTTGATTGTTCGATGTTTTACTTCATACCTTGTATTCAAACCAAAATTTGATGTCCATTGAAGTACACTGAGGAAGTATTGATACCAATGCGTGACCACTCCTTAGAATTTGGGGGATCTGAGTTTTCATTCCCCAGCTGAGTGCTGGGCTTACTGTCTTGCCCATTTGTTAGAAAAACACTTACGGAATACTAGTCCCTGTTGAGAGAAGTGAAATGGTATATTACTACTTTCAACAGAATAACGGTCTAGTAGAATACAGACATGCAAGTAAGCAATTAGAATATTATAATTGCTATTATAGAGGGACCAATAAATAAAGGTAATGGACCATGGGTAAGGAGGCTCGGAAGTCCAGGGAAGGCTTCATGGAACTGAAACTTGATGATAGATTGTTTAGGCATTTGCTAGATGATAAAAGTTGGGGAGGGGAGTAGTTAGTGAGCCCTTCCTAAGCACATGGAACAGCATGGGCAAACAAAGGTATGAGAGAGCCCAGCATGTCCTGGGGCCTGTCAGTATCCCTGAAGCATAGTTATAGAGAAAGCAGAGGTGATGTGGGACGAGCCCGGACTTGGACGGGTAAGTAGGAACCAAATTAGGAAAGGTGTTGCATCTCCTGTAAAATAGTTTAAATATTATCCTGTTGGTTGTAGGAAGCCACTGAATTCTTTTGAATAACATATTTTGAAGGTTCTCAGTTCATTTGCATATATTGTCATTCTTATCCAGCAGGGAGGCCAAGTTCCACACAGTTCTATACACAAGAAAGGTTGCATTTATTCCCTCTGGCAGTGGTTGAGGCAATTCTGCACATTAGTTTTTTGTTTTTGTTTTTCCTTGAGGGAGAATTTTTCTTATCATGGTAACATATGTATAGCATAGAATTTGCCATTTTAACCATTTTTTAAATAATTAATTAATTAATTAATTAATTAATTTTTGGCTGCGTTGGGTCTTCATTGCTGCGTGCAGGCTTTCTTTAGTTGCATCCTGCAGGGGCTACTCTTCGTTGCGGTGCACGGGCTTCTCATTGCGACGGCTTCTCTTGTTGCAGAGCACAGGCTCTAGGCATGCGGGCTTCAGTAGTTGTGGCACGCAGGCTCAGTAGTTGTGGTGCATGGGCTTAGTTGCTCCGCGGCATGTGGGATCTTCCCGGACCAGGGCTCGAACCCATGTCCCCTGCATTGGCAGACGGATTCTTAACCACTGCGCCACCAGGAAAGCCCCATTTTAATCATTTTTAAGTACAATTTTTAAAGTACATTTTAAGTAAAATCCAGTATCATTAAATACTTTCAAAATGTTTGTAACTATCGCTGCTATCTATTTCTAAAACTTTTCCATCACCCCAAATAGAGGCTCTAACCAATAAGCAAAGACTCCCCGTCCCCGCCCCACAATCCCCTGGTAACCTCTAATCTTTCTGCGTCTGTGAATTTGCCTATTCGAGGTATTTCACGTAAGTGGAATAATCATGCAGTATTTTTCCTTTTGTGTCTAGCTTATTTCACTTAGCAGAATTTTTCCAAGGTTCGTCCGTGTTGTAGCAGGTATCAGAACATCATTCCTTTTTATAACTGAATAATATTCCATGGTATGTATATACCACATTACGTTTATCCATTCATCTGTTGCTAGACGCTTGAATTGTTTCTACCTTTTGGCTATTGTGAATAATGCTGCAATGAACATTGGCCTACATGTATCTCTTTGAATCTCTGCTTTCAGTTCTTTTGGGTATAAACCTAGAATTGGAATTGCTGAGTCATATGGTAATCCTATGTTTAACTTTTTAAGAACCGCCAAAATGTTTTCCACAACAGCTGCACCATTTCCCATTCCCACTGCCACTGTAGGAGGGTTCTAATTCCCTTACATCCTTGCCAACACTTATTTTCCATTTTTGGCATTGTTTTATTTTATTATTATGGCCATCCTAGTGGGTGTGAAGTACAACCTCATTGTGGGTTTGGGCCCACTAGTTTGGAGATATGCAAAGACCTTTTCTAGTAAGTAATACCAAGCTTTGAAGACATTTTTCTTCCTGAGGCTTCTTAAGATGTGTTCCTATTTTTGCTGTGAAAAATGATGTTTGATTGTAGATTTGTATTTCCAAGTGAATGGTTGTCATTGGTGCATTCTTTCAAATTTTTTAAAGTAAGACAATTCTTTGCTCTGTAATACCCTCTATTGCATTCAGGATCAGTTTGCTAAAACAGCAGCTCCTGGCTATCACAGTATGCTAGTGATACAAGTCATACTTTCTTTGCCCTGGTTCAGATCCTCCTTGTCTCTGGGCGGGACTAGGGCACTGGCCTGCCTGCTGCCCTTCCTGCCTGTGATCTTTCCTTCTACTTCTAAGAGCATAAGCGTTGGAATCAGACCCTGATCGGAGACACTGGTCTATCTCAGAAGTGTTGCTACCTGTGACACCTTGGGCAAGTCATTTAATCTCACTAAACCCTGTGTCCTTACCTATAGAAAGGGGAAGCAATAGCATCTGCTTGATTGGCCTGCTGTGAGGACAGTACATGCTGAGCCCTTGGTACTTGGCTTAGTACATACAGCAGGCTCAGTAATTGTTAAGTTGGGGCTCGTTGTGCAGCCTGCAGACTTACTTTTCTAAAAATCTGATTATAGAACTCCTCTGCTTGAACTAACTTGGATTTCTGTTTTCTCAAAACAAACTTCAGACTATTTGGCAGTGCATACAAGGCCCTTCGCAACTTAAGTTGCTAGCCTTGTCTGCTGCCTCACCCCTTTTCCTCAGCCTTGTGAGCCACTGGCCAGTGTAGACCAGACACATTCACGTGACCAGAGCTTAGAGCGTGCTTTTCTCTCTGCCTGACTGAACCTCCTGTAAGGAATTTGTCCTTGATTCTCAAGCCCATAGAAAGACGTCTTCTCTTTGAAGCCCCACCTGACATGCCGGGCTGGGTCGTGGCTCACTTATCTATGTTACAGTGATTGTCTGTTGTCACATGGGTGTTGTGCATTTGGCTCCTCTGTCGTATTCATCTCATTTATTGTATCTCATTTATATTATGCATACTGTGGGGTTTGATCAAGACGTGAATATGGGAAATACTTTATCTGCGCAAGTCATTTATGGAAACCAGCCCTACTCCCTTGTTCTCTAGCTTGACATGGTTGGTCAGAATTAGAGGTAGAGTTTCTATATCTTAAAACTTACCTGCCTTTCCTGGTGGCCATATAGTCATCAAAAGAGACTCCTTAAAAGTAAATCCTATTTGCTGCTGTTGATCTTGACTGTGTTTTACTTATTCAACAACTTTATTGAACACCCAGTTTGTATAAGTCAAGGGACACAAAGAATTGCATTAAGACACAAGAGAAATCCTGCCGTTTGCAAAGAAGTTGAGAGGGAGATCACAGTAGGTAGCAATTCAGAAGTAAACACTCAACAAAATAATCCTGTGTCATCTACAGTCTACAGTGAGTTTTCTGATGCCGGCTGTTTAGTCTGAAGTTCTACTAGGTTAAGACTCACCGTTTTGTTAGTTTTTATCTTTTAAAAACGATGTGTTGGTATGTTCCTTCATTGTTTATAACCCGCCTTCCTGACTCTCTAATCTTAAAAGCTACAAATTCAGTAGCATTCTTTTGAAAAGACGTTAATGAAAGGGGGAGGAGGTGTGAGTCAGGAGAAAAGTTCTAGCAAAAAGCACAGGCTAAGCATTCTTTTTAAAACTAGACATAAAACTTAGTTTTGAGCTTCTTGACAGTTAACGCAAAAAAGAATAATAAAGTAGATATCAGGAACTGAATTAACACTTTGAAATATTATGATTGTAAAACTTTGAAGTTGCTTAGTTAAAAGCTTTTCTTTGTTTTTAAGAAAATGTAGTGATTGTAGGCATCCACTGTGGTCCTTCATGTGCTTCAGTCTTGCTTCCAGATTTGAGATGATGCTGGATCCAGACTTGGAAGTGAGGATGGGCCTTTGTTCCTAAGTTTGAAAGATAGTGGACTATAGGCACTCACTATTATTCCATGTTTTTTTAGTTAGTCATTAAAAATGTCGCCCCTGGAAGTGGCACCTTGCCATCCTTTTAGTGGTAAAAGTGTAATATTTTTGTAGTAACAGCAACTTAGTAGGTACAAACAAGACACAAGAGTTACATGATTTATTAAATGCTTTTACATGCATCTAATTGGATTCAGTCTTCCCAATAACTCTCTAATGTTTTGAATTCATCCACATTTAACATGGGTAAAACTGAGACTCACAGAGGTTAAGTAAATCAACAGCTGATTTGTGGCAGAACCAGGATTGGAAATCAGGTCCGGGGATTCTCTGGCCTCGTTTTCTCCATTCCACCATGCTCAACAAGTATTTGTTAGGTTCCATAGTTAACTGGCTAAATAGTGCCTCTGATGGATGCAAGGATCCAGAGGAAAATACGCAGCAAAGTGTTGAACTTGAGTGTGTATGGATATGTGAGTCAGTGGGTGTTTGTTAAAAAAAAGTGCAGTAGTATCAAAATTTAATGTTCTACTCTTTCTTGAATTTAGCTCCGATCTCATTTTAGAGAGGTGGTGTCAGAAGATATTTCTGCCTAAAGATCAAAAAAGATTCAAACTGTGATGATTGGTAATCAGTAATAGAGAACTCTGCTCATAGCTACAATTTTGTGTGTTTATGAGTGTGCTTTTCAGTAAATATTTATAACTAGCATTCTTTCTTCCTTGAAAAATACATTTTGGGATGATGACTTAAAAAAAAAACAAATTTGATTTTCATTTTCTGAAACTGGGTATTGTATGGCAGCCCACCACTGGAAGTTTATTCATGACTGTCTCTGAAACGAACCTTTATGCATCTGTGCAAAGCTTGCCTCATGTCTCCAAGTAGGACCAGTCACCAATCAATGGCATCACAGTGAAAGCCGGAGGTGGAAAGGGAGCAGGTTCAGACCCACTAACATAACACATGAAACTAGAGACTGACGTTAAAGAGGTGTCATGACTACATATCCCTTCCCCTATTCCTGCTGAGAAGTCTTATTATAGATCGGAGCTCTGATTCAAAGAAAATAACAAAGGGCAGGTCTTGAGTAGACTAGAAATGTTGATGCAGGAAACGCCATCTTGGTGAATCCTTTCTCTTTTCTCTCCTTCCAGCCAACGACATCTCTTTGACCTCACTTCTTCCTCCTTGTCTATCCCAACCATGAGGTATAATAATCTGCCATGTATGTCCATTACGTTTGCATAGTAAGCTCCTTGAGGGAAAGGTTCATGTCTTTGTCTTTGGCTTGTAGTCGAAGGCCACCTGATATTCTTGAACAATCTGGAATTCCTGGATAAGCCTCATGTTCGTCATACATCTAGAACTATGGTGCATTTCCTTATTTCCCTATATCTTTCTCCATCTCTTGTGTTGCATGAGAGTGAATAAGCTACTTCTGTATCAAATGACTCTGTGACACTTGACATATGAGCACTTGGTAATTAATAATGATATGGGCACTATCTCAGGTTTAACAAGCTCTGCTGCAAGAAGGATTTCACTTTCTCTCCCTTAATTTCCTTTATGAAAATTATCTTTGTGTGTGCAGATATTAAGATCTGTACTTTGAAGATTTTAATAATCCTTACCCAAATATCTTGGATAAACAAAATCCTCTATATTGTTGAACAAACAACAAAAACTATCTCAGACCCTTGTTTCTGGGTCTTCTCACATCCATTTAAGGCAAGATAAAATGCCCATGTGGAAGTACAACCTTAATTTAATTTTATTCAGGGTTTTTTTCTGTCCTCTCTTTGAAGAGGAAGATGCGTGGGAAAAATTCTCAGATTCATTCCAATTCTAAGATTACTTCATTCCTGATTCTTTTCTAGCATTCACATAGACCCAATTTGGTCAGACGTTTCTGACTTGATGTTTTAAAGTGAATAATATAATGAGTTGTAGTTTAGAGGAAATATTTCAATGAAAAAAATAGAGTTGTTAATGATTCTCTAGGGTACTACGTTAGGCTTTTCACTAAAGTGGGTTTTTTTGAGAGATAATTGACGTATTAGTTTCAGGCATACAACATAATGATTATATATGCATATATTGTGAAATGATCCCATGATAAGTCTAGTTAACATGTATCACCACACATAGTTACAAATTTTTTCTCTTTTTTGATAAGAACTTTTAAGATCTACTTCCTTAGCAACTTTCAAATATAGAATACAATATTATTAACTGTAGTCACCATGCTTTCATTACATCCCCATGACTTATTCACTTTATACCTAGAAATTTATACCCTTTGACCATCTTTACCCATTTCACCCACCCCCTACTTCCCGCCTCTGACAACCACCAATCTGTTCTCTATATCTGAGTTCAGCTTATTTTTAGACTCCATATATAAGTAAGATCATACAGTTTTTGTCTTTCTCTGACTCATTTCATTTAGCATAATGCCCTGAAGGTCCATCCATGTTGTCACAAATGGCAAGATTTTATTCTTTTTTATGGCTGAATAATGTTCCATTGTGCATATATATATCATAGTTTCTTTATCCATTCATCCATTGATCAACACTTAGATTGTTTCTATGTCTTGGCTATTGTAAATAATGCTGCAATGAATATAGGGGTGCAGATATCTTTTCAAGTTAGTGTTTTCATTTCCTCTGGATAAATACCCAGAAGTGGAATTGCTGGATCATATTTTTATTTATAGTTCTAATTTTAATTTTTTGAGGAACCTCCATACTGTTTTCCATGGTGGTGGAACCAATTTACACTCCCACCAATAGTGCACAAGGGTTCCCTTTTCTCGACATCCTTGCCAGCACTTCTTATCCCCTTTTATTCGTTTTAATAATAACCATTCCAACAGGTGTGAGGTGCTATCTCATTGTGATTTTGATTTGCATTTCCCTGTGATTAGTGAGGTTGGGCATCTTTTCATGTACCTGTTGGCCATCTGTATGTGTTCACTGGTAAAATGTCTATTCAGATCCTCTGCCCATTTTTAAATCAAACTGTTTGGGGATTTTTTGCTATTGAGTTGTATGAGTTCTTTACATATTTAGATATTAATCCCTTATCAGATATACGATTTACAAATATTTTCTCACATTATGTATGTTGCCATTTCATTTTGTCGATGGTTTCCTTTGCTGTGTACAAACTTTTTAGTTCGATGTAGTTCCCACCTGATTATTTTTGCTTTTGTTGCCTTTGCTTTTGGTGTCAAGTCCAAAAAATTGGCAAGAGCCATGTCAAAGAGTTTATTGCCTATGTTTTCTTCTAGGAATTTTATAGTTTCAATTTGAGCTATTTTAATCCAGTTAGAGTTGCTTTTTATGTATGGTATAACATAGTGATCCAGTTTTTTCCTTTATTATGTGGCTGTCCACTTTTCTCAGCACCATTTATTGAAGAGACTGCCCTTTTATCATTGTATATGCTTGATTTCTTTGTCATAAATTAATTGACTATATATGCACAGCCTTTTTCTGGACTCTCTATTCTGTTCCATTGATCAGTGTGTCTGTTTTTATGACAATATCATACTGTTTTGATTATTATAGCTTTGTAATAGAGTTTGAAGTCAGGGAGTATGATTCCTCCAGCTCCATTCTTCTTTCTCAAGATTGCTTTGGTTATTCAGGGTCTTTGTGGTTCCATACAAATTTTAGGATTGTTTGTTTTATCTTTGTGAAAAATACCATTGGAATTTTGGGATTGCATTGACTCTGTAAATGGGTTTGGGTAGTACAGACATTTTAACAATATTAATTCTTCTAATCCATGAGCGCAGACTCTCTCTCTATTTATTTGTGTCATCTTCAATTTCTTTCATCAATATCTAGTTATCAATGTACAGGTTTTTCACCTCCTTGGTGAAGTTTATGTCTATGTATTTTATTATTCTTGATGTAATTGCAAATGGGATTATTTTATAATTTCTCTTTCTGATAGTTCATTATCAGTGTATAGAAATACAAAACATTTTGGTATATTGATTTTGTATCCTGCAACTTTCTGAATTCATTTATTCTAATAGTTTTTTGGTCGTGTCTTTGGATTTTCTATATGTAAGATGACATCATCTGCAAACAAAGCAGTTTTACTTCTTTCTGATTTGTATGCCTTTTATTTCTTTTTCTTGCCTCATTACTCTCTCTAGGACTCCTAATACTATGTTGAAAAGAAGTGGTGAGAGTGGGAATTCTTGTCTTGATCCTGATCTTAGAGGAAAATTTTTCAGGTTTTCACCATTGAGCATGACGTTAGCAGTGGGTTTGTCATATATAGCCTTCATTATGTGAGGTACATTCCCTTTATACCCATTTTATTGAGAGTTTTTATCATAAATGAATGCTGAATTTTGTCAAATGCTCTTTCTGCCTTTATTGAGATAACCATATGATTTTTATCCTTCATTTTGGTTAATGTGGTATATCACAATGATTGAAATGCAGATACTGAACCATCCTTGTATCCTTGGAATAAATCCCACTTGATCATGGTGTATGATCCTTTGAATGTATTGTAGAATTCAGTTTTCTAATGTTGAAGATTTTTGCATTGATGTTCATCAGGGCTGTTGGCCCATAATTTTCTTTTCTTGTAGTGTCCTTGTCTGGTTTTGATACCAGGGTAATGCTGGCCTCACAAAATGAGTTTGAAAGTGTTCCCTTCTGTTCTATTTTTTGGAAGAGTTTGAGAAGGATTGGTATTAATTCTCTTTAAATGTTTGGTAGAATCCGCTAGTGAAGCCATCTGGTGCTGGGCTAAAGTTTTACAAATACCCAAGGTAATGAGACCTCATACCAGAGTGTGATTTGAATATCTGGTGACTTCTGTTCCTTTAAACTGTTGAAATTCTTTACTATTGAAACCTGAGAATTTTAAGAGGAGCACCTACACAAGAATCTTGTCCTCAGCCATCAAAATGGCCAGTGGCTCCAACATCTTGAGAAAGAAACAATACTTTATGTTTAGCGATGGGACACTGCAGGAGTTTATTCCTCCTTTTCTCCCACTCTGATCCTTTGTGTTTTGTATTACTCCCTTAAAATAATTGTTGAAAAAGATGATGCAGGAGGCCTATGAGGCTAATTTTTCAATGTGTCTAAGTGTTTGTAAGAGTTACACCACCAGGAACCTCAGAGAAGTTATAATTTTATTTCCTCTCAGTTTTTATGGGTTGATGTGGAAATCTGTGAGAAAGCAAGGAAACATTTTTTAGCTCAGTGAGTACCCTATATTAGTGAAGTGTACGAGTCACTAAGGATTGTCATGTTGCTCAAAGAGATTTAATTTTTTTCTTATAAACTACCTTCCTTGCAACAGTAAAGGCAGCCTCTTCTGAGAAAGGTTTAAAAAATCTGAGATAATAAATTATAAGTATGTCGTGATGCAGGATTCCTCTCTTTCTTCCTCTTAGCTTCTGGGAGGCTAAGCTTTTAATGGTGATTACGGTATCAGATTTGCGCTTACAATAGTCCTCTAATTTACTGGTTAAAAAGTGCCATTGATGGCACTAATGTTTTCATTGTGCTTTTAATAAAGCTCTTTGAATAGAAGAAACACTCCTCAGAATTCTGAATGCTTCCCCAACAATCCTCTACATCCCCTCTCAAAACACTGTTTTGAGGGACTTCTTCCTTTGTACATTTTGCTTAAATAGATTTATTGAGAACTTTTTGAACATGTATAGGAAAATCACAAAAATCCAATGAATAATTTAGGAAGCTTCTTAAAATGACTGGATACCTCTGACAGTTGGCTTTTGGAAAGGCAGAGCTCTGTTAAATATTATATGACACAAATAATATTTCTTTGCAGAAGATGGGTTATTATTAGTGTTTCTTTAGGAAATGGAAATAGCGGCAATGGGATAAAGACATTTCTTTGGTTTTCTACAATTCCTTCAGCCAGAAGCTCTTCAGAGCACATAGGGCCTTCTGGCTGGGTATGCCTGGGGTTGGTCTAATAGGAGAGGGGCATTCATTTCACCAAATGAATGAGTGAGATTTCTAGCCAACATCAGAAAAAACTAGGGAAGAGGGAGGTGTAGATTGTTTGGGAGACATCACATGACTGCTAGTAAGCTCATCAAATACTGGCAGCCTTAGAAGAGAGTCTAAAATGCTTTCTTACCACTCCATTTTTTTTGACCCACCTTCTGTATCCCTGCTCAGAAAAATGACTGAACTCAGGGGTCCAAAAGAGAATGGGTCAAAGTGAACTGCCCTAAATAAAAATGTTGACAATATCAAAACTAGCTGAGAATGTGGGGTAACTGGGACCCTCACTCATTGCTGATGGCACTGTACGTTGGTACCACTACTTTAGAAGGTGAGTTGGAAGTTCTAACTCAGCATTTCTGCTTCAGTATATCTAGCAGGAGGTAAGCATAAGAGTGTCCACTGCCAAATAATAGAGTATTTCTATACCATGGGAAAGTAACTATGAAGCATTTAAAGGGAATAAGCTAGATCTGTTCCAGCTCAACACAGAGGAATCTCCAAGATGCATTGAGTGGGTGGAATAAAAGTTGAGACCTATACATATATATATATGTGTATATATATATACATACATATATACATACACACATACATACGTATATATTTATATATACACATAATCTTATATTAATGCCTTTTATGAGGTAGTATATAGTTTCTGTTGCTACATTTACATACAACCACACATAGATATGAGTATGTATATGAGTGTGTAGGTGTGTCTGGAAGGAGATTAACCTAGTTTTACCTCTGGGAAGAAAGAGAGGAAACAGGGATGGAGGATGATCACAGAGGATGTAGCCTTTTCTGAAATGCCAAAAAGTCTTAAATAAATACGTGCTCATGTATTACTGATGTAATTTAAAGCTTAAAACAGAAAGAAGAGGGGCTTCCCTGGTGCCGCAGTGGTTGAGAATCTGCCTGCCAATGCAGGGGACACGGGTTCGAGCCCTGGTCTGGGAAGATCCCACATGCCGCGGAGCAACTGGGCCCGTGAGCCACAACTACTGAGCCTGCGCGTCTGGAGCCTGTGCTCCGCAACAAGTGAGGCCACGATAGTGAGAGGCCCGCGCACCGCGATGAACAGTGGCCCCCACTTGCCACAACTAGAGAAAGCCCTCTCACAGAAACAAAGACCCAACACAGCCATAAATAAATAAATTAATTAAAAAAAAAACAAAAAAAACAAAAACAAAAAAAACCAGAAAGAAGAGCATTGCCCTTTTCGTAGGGGGTGGGACTGGGAAGTTTGTGGGGCTAGGGGAGGTTTTTTGCATCAAAGTGATCGGCGACATATTTTAGAGAACAAACAACTTGACTGATTGGAGATAGGAGTTGCTTCTTCTGCTAAGTCAATGGGTTACCCTCACGTACAGTGCTTTCCCTTGCCTTACTTCCGATTTGGCTACTTGTAAAATGTGAATGTAACAGCTAGCTCTCATTTATCTCAAAGGTGCCTCACAAATATTAATTATTCAGTTTCAGATGAGAATATGTTCTCTTTATGGCTGACTGAGTTTTTTAGAGAAAGCCAAGATGAGTGTCATAGTAGAAGCTTGTGAAGATCATAAAAAATCATAGGTGCCGATGTACAAAGATGACTAGGACAGCAGGAAGATAGCCGCGTTTGCTTTGTGCTCTAGGGAGCACAAAGGATATTATTGAACTGCACAGATGTAGTTTTCAAAACAATACACCTACATTTAACCTGCCAGCCCTCATCCTGTGGCTGCATCATCTATTTGATAAAATCACTGTTCCAAGATTCTTCCTTCCCTCTGGGTTGTGCAACTTCCTGCCACTTTAAGAATCCCACTCCGGAGCTTTGCAAACAAGGCTGCACTTAAGTCGGGTTTTCAGACTACTATGGAACTAGGCTTGAAATAGACTCAACCTTCTTATCCATCAGTTTTTAAAAAATTATTATTAAATTATGGTGAAATTCTTTCATTTACTTACAGAGAAACAAAATATTCTGTAGGAAGTATTAAGCAGGATACAACAAAAAGGATACATTACATTCCTATTTGTCTCTTATGAGAAAAGAAGGGGAGAATTTTTTCTAAACTTTTATCTACATTGTTTTAAATATTTTCTGGCAATTTGAAACAGGAAGTTGAAAACAGTAATCTTTGTGTTAAATCTAGAGTGTCTATTTTTTTACGATTATGCCAGTAGTTATTAAAATTCTATTTTACTTGTTTTTATTCTCTACCTCAAATAACCCTTGTTTATTGCACTTAATACCTCTATAAACTAGTTGGCTGAAAAGTGGCCTTATTGGGAAGCAGGTAGGGAAGGTCTGTTGTAAATAGTAAGTAAAATTATCCATCAGTTTTTGACCATGGGAAGCACTTATATTCCACTAGATGCAAAGCTGTTTCTAGTTCCACTGATTCCACGCTGAATTAGTTTTTCAGTGTGTGGCTTATATGAAGTGAGGATAGAAAAATCAATAGAATCCAACTCTTTGGGTTAATTTAATCTAATCTTACAACCTTGGAAATAATGCCCATCATATTGGCTGCATTAAATTAGTTTATTAATTAGCCCTTTCACTTGGTTTGTCTATTGCTTGAAACCTATATTAACCTTTACCTTTATCAGGCTTTGACTCAGGCTAACATTCTGGAGGAAAATGAAATGGGATCTTCCAGTTCATTGCTCTCTGCTGTACAGAGATGCATTTTAAGTTGTATATAGTCAGGTATGTGTTTTCTGTTAGTGTTTACGGAGCATAAAACTGCCTCCCAGAGTTGGACCCAGGGGTCACCACACTGCTCGGTTTGCTGTCTCCCACAGGAAATCCAGTGTTACAGAAGAGCATCCTGGTGTGATTTCTGTTTTACAACATTAGTATCAAAGGTTAGGCCCCCAAACCCTTTATTCCATTATTAGACCCTGAGTATACCTTCCGATTTATCTAAAGCTATTTTGGTCATTCATCATTTCATTTAATATATATATATAAGTACATATTAAGTGCTCAAAACTTGTCAGGTTCTGTGTGTTGGACATAAAAGATGAAAAAGAAGTAAGTAGATACTCTCAAAGAGTTTAAAGGACATTTGGGAAGATTAAAGTGTAAGTAAATAAATGCAGTATTAGGAGTATGAATAAGGGTAAGAAAAGGTAAAAATGAGAAGTAGCCCATATATATCTTGATTCTGTAGCATCTTTTGCAGTAATGAGTTTCACATGATTACTCTATATAAGAAGTACTTTTAGTGTTTTAAAAATAAAATGAATATGTGTGAGAAAGCACCTAACTTAGTAGCTAGTACATTTCAGATTTTCAGTATATGTTAGTTTCTCCTTCTCTGGAGCTTTGAGGTGCCTGGTCTATACCTTTGGGTGATAAATTGATACATTCCAGTTACATTCCTTTTCTAATCTCATCTTTTAGATTGGCTAACTCTTGTATTTTAGTGTGACTTCATTTGGTACAACTTCCTCCCCTTGATGGTTATACTTAATCTTTTTGACTCTTTTCCAGATCCATTACATTTTCCTTTAAGAACAACAATTTGAACTGCACACAATGTACCAAATACATAAGCACCCTTGTTCTCCAAAATTATAGGATAATATTTTGTACCTTTTCTAATGATCATTGACATTCTGTTGGCCATTTTTCCAGGCAATAACACACTGGGTCAATGTCATTAAAAATAGTTTGTGATGTCATCAAGTCTTCTTTTCTAAGTTGTGCCAGAGAGAAAGCTCATTAGGCAGCTGTGAAAATATGGGTTAATTTTTTTTTTTTTTTTTTTAGTAAAAAAAACTGTCTTGTGCTCACCCATGGTGACATTCACTAGTTGTTTGTTTGTTTTGTTGATTGTTTGCCACCATGGCTTCAGAAGTTTGCTCTGCAAATCACCTCTAATGCCATAGTGGTTGTGGTACTTAACAGTTCATATTGCTGCAGAAGCTAGGTGTCATCTGCACATTTAAAGACCTCAAAGTATATTTGCTCCAAAAGGTGTTAGAACTCAGTTGAATCCATTCATTCCCTCCCATATTTCCAGTGTGCCTAAAACTATCTCCTTTCTATAATACAGAACAGCATTGACCAATTTCATGGCAACGTTTTTGAAAATAGAGTTTGCTGTGGAACCTTGGCAATTTTATGAAATATTTCATACATATAAAAATACATAGTGCCTATATGTGAGCTACAAAGAATAAAGGTAAAATGAGCCCATGTACTCACTATTCAGCTAAACCAACATTATTGATAACCGTACTCCCTACCTAACTGTATTTCTTTACCTCCTCCCCAGAGGTAACCTCGGACCAAAATTTTGTATTTGTCATTCTCTCGCTTCTCTTTAGAGTTTGCTACATTTCTCTAAACACTAATAAACAATATTTGTTTTTTTCTTTTTGAAAATTTTTATGTAAATGGTATGTTCTTCTGGAACTTGTATTATTACTTAATATTGAGAGTTTCATTTATGTTGATATATATAGTTCTCATCAGTTAATTTTCAGTTTTTCTCTGGTATTCCAGTGCATGCATTTGTCACAATGTATTTATCCTGTCAGTGGAGAGTTTGGGATTTTTTTTATGTGTGTGTGTTTGTGTGCTGCCCTATTATGAACATTCTTGTACTTGTGTGAGAACTTCTGTAGGATTTATACTTAGAAGTGAAATTGATGAGCTGTGTGCCTCTTCATTCATATTGTCTAAAGCCAAATTGAATTCCAGAGTGGTGCTTTATACTAGTTTACGTTCCCACCATCATTTTCTGAATCCACCTGGTTCTATGTCCTTGCTGTACTGGTTTTTGTTGGACTTGTATATTTTTTGCAAATCTGATAGAGTGAAATGGTGTCATATTGTGTTTAATTTTTATTACTATTGAGGTTGGGCATCTTTTTCATGTACTTAACAGACATCATCTGTGTTTCTTTTCTTTTCTTTTTTTTTGAAACGCCTGCTTGTAGCTTTTTCCCATTTTTATACTGAGTTACTTTCTTTTCCAAATAGTTTGTAAGAGTTCTTACATCTTATAATGTACATTATAGCTGTTAAGCTGTGGGTTATATATTATAAAGATCTTCCAGTTTTTGACCTGTACTTTTACTTTGTCTTCTAATGAAACTGTATTTTTAGTTTTAATGCAGTCAGATGTATTAGATTTGTAAGATATGTGATATTGTTTGTTTCTTAAGTGATCCTTATTTATCAAAATGCCCAAAGTATACTTATCTTCGCCTAAAATTTTGAAAGTTTTTCTTTTTCCACTGAAATATTTAATCCACTGGAATTGATGTTATGTGTGTTGTGAAGTGAGGATTTAGTTTTATTATTCAGGTAGGTAGCTAACCAGTTGCTAGGTGTCACTTACTGTAATGATTTATACTTGCACCTCTGTCAATATCAAGATTGTATGTGTGTCTGTACGTTAAAATTCTATTTGATTATAAGCAATAGAAAATATTAGTAAAGTAGCCTGTTAAACTAACATGGGACTTATTTATCTCATGCAGTAAGTAGTCTGATGAAAGGCAGTTCAGGCTGGCATAGCAGTTCAAAAGCATCATCAAGAGCCTGAACTTATTTTACATTACGACTCTGCCGTCCTTCACATCCTTAACATTTTCCTCATGGTTACAAGATGGCTGCTGCACCTCCAGGCATCATATCTGTGTTCAAGTCAGGAAAAAGAGGGGGAATTGTAAAGGACAAAGACCGAATCTTTGTGATGCTTTACCTTGTATTTTTCAGGAAGAGAAATTTTCCCTGAGGAAATCTTATTGTATACAACTGTTAACAAATGCTAGCCTTAGCTTAAAGGAGGCTAGGAATTTAAATAGAGTGTTTAACTGGGTAGCGTCCACTGCAGAGGAAAGCAAGATGGAATGTGGTTGAAATAAGTATTGAGTGGGCCAACTTACAGTATCTGCCACAATGGCCTGTTTCTGAGCTATACTTTTCCATTGGTCTTATATGCTTATGTTGGGCCTATTACCACATTATGTTACTCACTATAACTTTAAAAGAGTGTTGTTGTGTGGTAGGGCAAGTCCTCCTTCCTTATTCCCTATTGTTCTTCTTTCAAGCATCTTAGCTATTCTTTTTTCTTCCATGTAATTTGTAGAATTATCAAGTTAAGCACACATACACACTGGTTATTTTTGTTGCATTGTACTGAATCGATAGATTAATTTGAGGGTAATTGACATTTTTACAGTATCTTTTTTCTCTTTGATCATGGTCCATTTATTCAGGTCTTCTTTAATGTCTTTCAGTAACGGTTATATGAGTTTCTCCTGAAATTGATAGATTTGAAAACATAATGATAACTAAAAGCAAGCATGCAATCAATGACACATTACCTCGTATGTCAGATAAATATACAGGCACATAAAACAGTAATCTGCACTTTATAAGGACTCATACAAACAAGGATACAAATCAAACACATTAGGATGTTTTCTATGGGTGCTCTGGAATCGAAGAAGAAATGAAAGTGAATGGGCCAATGTTGATTTATGGGCCAAGATGTGAGGAGTATTATTAGCTCAAAGTTCAAAAAGTTAAAAAACTAAAAGTCCCATAATCTTTTGTTAATGTATTTTCCTGGTTTATTTGTTGTTATTGAAATCTTGTTATTTTTTTAAACTTCATTTTGTAAATTTTTATTGCTGGGACATAGAAATGCCTTTGTTTTTTTGGATGTTTATCTTAGAACCAGCCACCTTGTAAATTTCTTAATATTTCTGTTTGTCTTTGAATTCACTTGGGCTTTCTATACACAAAAGTATATAGACCGCAAACAATGACAGAACTTTTCTTTTGTGATATTGCGTAGTACAATGTTGAATAGTACTAGTGATAGTGGCTATACTTGTTTTAATTTTTAAAGGGACTGCTTCCAATGTTTTATCACTGAAGATGACTTAAGCAAGTTCCCTTCACTTCCTAGTTTGCTAGGGAGTTTTTTGGTTTGTTTTTTTATTTTTTGTAAATGACTATTCCAGTGTTTCTTCTGCATCTATTAAGATCATCATATCATTTTTCTGCCTTATTCCATTAATGTGATTGGTGCAACATCAGAAAGTGTATTTATGTGCTCGACCTTAGAATCCCTGGAATGCGCTCAATTAGATTATGATATAATATCTTCTTCTTACTCTATTGGATTCAGTTTGCCATTATTTTGTTATTGTTGTTGTTTTTTAAATTTATACTCATGAATGAAGCAGTCTTTGTCTTTTCCCCTATTCCCCTTAAGGGGTTTTAATCTCATAAAATAAAGTAGGGAATATTTCCTATTTCTTATCTCTATTCAAAATGTTTTAAGACTAAATTAACTACAACCATAAAATGGTTGTGTGACTGTGGATGAGTTACTCAGTCTCATTAAGCTTTCACTTTCCTTATAAATAAAACGGGGACGATAATAGTACCAATGCCATGAGATTATCGAGAGGATTCATTGACATAACCTTATGAAGCATTTAGCTCGTTGACTGACACACAGGAAGCAAGAGTACAAAAATGATAGATACGGTTGTATTATCCTTCATTAGTCCCTTTTCATCCATAAACATATGGACTTGCTCTTTTCTTATGGAAAACAGGTTGCCTTTCATGTGCTGTAATTACACAGGCATGGATATTTGAAACCACTGAATGCACTAGGATTAATTCCCTTCGAGCACAGGTAGAATAACCAAGCAACAGAGGGCAGGTCTGTGGGAGCAGGAGCTTGTTCCTTGGCTGATAACTCTTGTTCTGGTTTGATGTCAGAGCAACTAGCAACGTGGAGGTCAAAACAAATTCCCTTTAACTTCTTGAACTATAGCTCATCTTTTAACAAATTGAGTTCAACCTCGTGCAAGGTGTTACGGGAAATATGAATAAAATTGAGACTTGGATGTGGAGCACCGCTTTGAACCCATGTAAACGAGGAAGCCTGTAGGTGCACGTATGCGTGAGCCTCCCAGCTTCACTGAGGCAGTCATCTGAGCCTTGATCCCACGTGAGTTTAAAGATAGACTAACTCAGTAGTTTCCAACCAGGGGCGATTTTGTCCCCCAGGGGATATTTGGCTATGTCTAGAGATGTTTTTGGTTGTTATGTTTTGGTTGTTTTTGGATGTTTGGTTACTGGGGTGTCGGTGGCGCTCCTGGCATCTGGTGGGTAGAAGCAAGGGATGCAGCCGGAACATCATACAATGCACAGGGCCGCCCTGATAACAAAGGTCCAAAATGGCAGTAGTGCTAACTTTAAAACCTGTATGCATTGAAGTGACTCTGCAGCATAGCATGTCTAGGTATCTTTTGGGTTTCTTGTTCAAAATTCTAGAAATTCTAGGCTCCATCCCTAGAGATTCTGTTTCAGCTTACTAGAACCCTAAAACCTGGATCTTTAAACATGCTGATGAATCTAATGTGGGTGATCCAGGAAGTTCTTAGGAAATACTGAAACAAGTACAGTGTGAACATTTTAATAAATGCGTTGACCAAGTACCTGGAAGGCAAAGGGGAAAGAACGGTAGAGCAGCACCAAGAATAACAGTGCTTAGAGCTCAGGATTCAGGAGAAGCCAGGCTCTCATTGGCTTGTTCTCCTGCTGGTAACAATGATTTCTCAAGTCGTTCGCCTTTGTGCGGCAGTGGCTTCTTACCCCAGTTACATGCACAGCACAGCCGAACGATTTGCCTTATTGCGCACTCTGTGCTCAGCCAGCCACATCTTCAGGGTCACTTCAGTGGCAAGGATCTGCCATCATTTGTAGGCAGGCTGCAAACAAGGCTGAGTGCTATGGATTAAAGTTACAGTACTCTTCACAGAAATGTCTTTATTGCAGTCCTGGTTGCAGTTAGGGACAGGAGTACCCAGAGGAAATTGCACATCAGATTTTATTCTCTGTTTGCCAAATTATTCATTCTGGCTTTTGGGTCATCCGTTTCAGCAACAGTGGTAACTAACGCCACTTTGACCAAAAGCCCCTTTGTAGGGATCGTCTTTGTATAATAGGTGCTTTTTTAGCTAATACTTACATAGCAGTTACAATTTTCCGGGAACTTTTCTGAGTACTTGACATTGATGATTTAATTTTTGAAATAACCTTGGTGAGTAGGTGCTATTATTATTCTCATTTTTAAGGTGAGGAAATTGAGGCAGAAGAAGATAAGTAATTTCCCCATGATCACACAGATAGTGCAAATGGAGACCGAAATCCAGACACTTGGTTCCAGAGCCCATGCTCTCAGCCACTTGACCAAACCAACTCTCTCAAACATTGTCTGTGATCGTAGAATTAAATTTACAAAATGCTCGTGCCCTAAAAGTTCATTGTTTAAAGACCTGCGCTTTTAAGTGAATGCTCTGCTTTATACATTTGGCTTTTTAATTCCATTTTATTTCTCGAAATGTCCTAAATACCTTACTGCTGTTGACTATGAAATACCTGTTGCAGGTCCTTACATGGTCACCACATTGGATTCCATGGTGAACATCTTGCTGGAGACTGAATTATTTCCTTGAGCATAGGAGAGAGAAGAGAAAAGATATTAATTGTACAGAAAGGAAGTGTTTTTCAGACATATCACTGGAATATCATTCAGCAAATTAATTCTCAGTTACCACTTTGGGGATTATCCATAGGTATTTCCAAATTTCATTTTCTCCACTGCTCAGCCAGGCCATAGGCTGTTGACTGTAGGATGGAACCAGAGAGAAGGCAAAGATAGAAACTGATGTGTCAGTGAGTGGCTTTTGAGTGAACCAAAACAATTTTTTTGATTTCTCAACTTGGTATTGTCTGTCCCCTGCATTTGGAAGTTGACTGTAATGATAAAGTCATCAGTGTAATAAATTACCTTTTTTTTCCCATCCAAGAGTGGAAATGTAGCTAAAAGATGGTTGCGAAAACAATATTCAGCCAAGCAGTTGGATTTCCATAATGAATTAATTATGTCGTTTCATGCCATTTCATTTTTATATTCTCCCGGAACCAAGTTAGCCGTTTTCCTACAACTTACCTTTGAGCATTTGTGTTCAATTTTTTTGTTTGTTTATTTCGCTTAATATTAGGTAGTTTAAAAACTTACATGTATTTAATGCCCTCATATTTTGCTTCTAAAATTCTTTTCAAAGTTTCAAAGAAGAATTAGATTTGAGGATTTCAGTGTGAAATGGTTTTCTGTGATGCTTCCGGCCAAACTAAATAGGAGAGGAGATTGCAAAGAAGTGACATTCAAAAATGGCAGTGCTGGTGACAAAGACAATTAGCGCTACAGGTTATAACCACCTGACTATATCAGCAGATTGCACATGGCTTGGAAATGTCACCTTTTATTTCCTTTCCTCAAGCTAAATAAATTTTAGACCGAAATTTCCACCAAGGCAGTACTTCCTTTATCTGGAGGTCACTTTTCCAGTATCTGTGAGCATTTAAAATATAATTGGCGATCTAATAATAAGCAGAGGCCTCTGAACAGCCGAAATGGATGTCACAAAGCCAAAACACTAAGTGCATATATTCACTCACCAAAAAGGGCCATAACCAAAAGACATTTGTTCCTAAAATAGGTAGTTCTAATTGTTTTGCTAATTAGGATTTCCAGACTACAGCACAGTAGAAGGTGGGAGAAAGGAGGGAATTACAAACTGCATAAACAAAAGCACAGCATTTCTTGTGGATAGCTAGAAAATGAACCAAACCCTGGAACAAGTCAGAAACAAGCAAAGGGTGATGCCCTGGGGCTCTTCAGATAGGCCAGCCGACACAGGTAAGGCCACAGCATCATTATTTAACTTGATTACTACGATGAGCCTAAGTGATTAACCGTAGGCTAAATTATGTTCAATAGGGGCCATTTAATAAAGCAGAAGTTTATAATCCATTTAAAAAGAGATTAACCCATTTTTCCCCCTGAGAAATTAGTGAACAGCCCCTAATAACATGACAATATCATATCAAAAGTGCTGCTTACTTAAGATGGTAAAGAAGGTTGTGATGTTGTTCAGAGTAGTAATTGTCAGGTTGTCAAGCGCTTTTTTGTTTTAGGTGACACGGGGACCCCAGAGTCTGGAAATGATGGAACAGGCACAGTTAACATGACCATCTTGCTCGTGCATTTGGGAATTCATGGGCTATGTCGCAGTCACCTGCACACAGCAGCCAGGTGCCCTGTCATATTTCCCCTTATAATTCCCTCCTGTTTTCTGCCTTCATCTAGCTCCTGCTGTCTTTGGGGACTTCACCCTACGTGTTGACAGTTCATCTGGGGTTCCTGAAAATCTGTCCCCCCCCCCAGCACAGCACAGTTCCTGGGGGGAGGCAGCCATGGCCTGAAGCCGAGCTCTCTCTCTCTCACACCCTGTAGGTTATATTGGGGTGATCATTGCAAGGTGCCCCGTGGGCCTGAAATGAATTTGAGGGCTTTGTGGTTATGTTTTTTGAAACAAAAATTTCAGTCTGGAAAACCAAGTTGGGACCCACAATAACACACTTTGGGGGGCATTTTGCTCTTTGTCATGGCCTGCGAACGGGGTCCGTGCTCAAAGCTGGGAGGCTACCACAGACTTGGTCTAGACAGGTAGGTGACACTAATTACTCAGCAACCTGAGCGGGAAGCTTGTTGTTAGAGCCGGGAGTTTTCCTAGCAGCAGCTCCTCCAGTTAAGCCGATGTGCATTTTAACTTGCTTTCTGAAAAAGAGAAGGTTTAAAAGTATTTCTTATTTGCTGATTTCAACTGCAGAGTAATAAGGAGAATGTGAGATAGCCATAGTTCCTACTTGGAGGTCTCTTTTGTTTGGTGGCTGTTTACCATCGCTGGCCTTGCTCATGGCATGGTGGTGAGGGCAGGACCTCCCTGCCCTCAGGGCGCTTACATTCTGGTGGGGAAGAAAGACAACAGAGAAAGCACGTGAATAAATACAGATCATGGCCGCTCTCTGGTATATTAGCAGTGGTGTGAGAGAGGGCAAAGGTGGGGTGGGAGGGTGGATAGCTCAGCATCACGTTCCTGGCTTAGATCCGAGGGGTGAGTGAGCTGCCACATATTAAAACTATCAGAAGAGCATGGCAGGCAGAGAGAATGGCCAGGGTCAGAAGCCCTGAAAGGGAAGGGGCTTGACATGTTCAAGGACTGAAATAAGGCCAGGGTGAGTGGGTCCTGGTGACGTGGAGGGACAGTGCTGGCAGTTGAGGTAGAGATGAAGGCAGTGGGCAGCTCATGACGGGCCTTGGAGGACACGATAAGGCATTTGGATTAATCCTGAGGAAAACTGGACACTACTGAAGGTTTGTAGCAGAGGAGTGGTTTGATCTCTTGAGTTCTATAAAGATTGCATTTGACTGCTAAGATGACCGAGGAGAATGAAGCAGGAAGTTTGAGTTAAGAAGCTTCAGTGGTGGCCAGAGCAGAGGTGGTGAGAACTTGGGCTGAAGAGTCAGCAGTGAGGATGCTGTGAAGTGGGAAGATGGGTATGGTTTGCGGGTGATGGTGATGGGAGCTGCTGAGGGGCAGGATATTGGAGGGAGATAAGAGAGAGGGTGGGATTGAAAATGAAGATGTGAGCTTTGGACAGCTGGATGAATGGTGGTATCTGCAGTATTGAGGAAGACACAAGAGGAAATTAAAAGATCTGTTTGGGGCATAGTCACATTGAAATGACTATTAGCCATCTAAGTGAAGAAATAGATCTTACTTTTCCTGATTGAGGTCCCCTCTGGAGAATGTGGCAGATGCATGGTAGGCCTTAGGTTTGCCAAATATCATTAAATTGCAGAGAAGCTGCCTCTGTTTTTCAGTCTCAGATGTGAATGTCAATTCCCGTCTCTCCTTATCTCATTTTGCCACAAGAATAAGTACACACACACATATACATACATGAAAACCCTTTTGAGACTCAAAGAAGAAATTCAAGGGAAGAATTCCATTTTGATTTTGATTGAAAAGCTAAAAAATCATTTTGATGAAATGATTTATTTTATTTTATTTTATTTAACATCTTTATTGGAGTATAATTGCTTTACAGTGGTATGTTAGTTTCTGCTTTATAACAAAGTGAATCAGTTATACATATACATATGTTCCCATATCTCTTCCCTCTTGCATCTCCCTCCCTCCCACCCTCCCTATCCCACCCCTCTAGGTGGTCACAAAGCACCGAGCTGATATCCCTGTGCTATGCGGTTGCTTCCCACTAGCTATCTTTTTTACGTTTGGTAGTGTATATATGTCCATGCCACTTGAAGGGTAAGCTGTGACAAAATGATTTTTTATTTTGATGAAAGTTAAAAATATCTACATAATTGATCCTTATTTTGTACTGGGATACTGGATTATACATTTTATAGCCAAAGAGGAAGATTGATGTAATTTTTTGTACCATCAAAAATAACAGTAGAAGTGCTTTACGTTAGATAATGAAGATGAGCCTTAAGATTCTGAAGGTTCTGGGACCCTGAGGCACCTTAGTAGGAGACTTGCTTCCCTTAAGCCTGTACATGAACTCTCAGGAATGGCTTCAGTGTCCAAAGTCCTGAGGATAGTGGATGCAGTTTTTAAAGAATATTCCCACCCCTCATATTTATTTTCTGCATGAGAAAGTTTTGGAATGGGAACTAAAAACCTATCCTTTTCCGTGATCTGGAGAAAATGCCTTTTATTACTATTGGCCTAACTTCTGTTTTCCTCTTCTCTTGCTCAAATTAGTGTTCTCATGAGTACCAGGCAAAAGAGATTAGGGTAAAAGATTTTCTTTTTAACTTGAAGACATAGGAAAAACTGAGCTTTTCCCTCCCAGGTATGGAAGTTTTAGAATAAACACCAACATCTCTTTTTATGGGTAGAAATTGTTATAGAAACAAACCCTATACGTTTGTATTAGTTTGCTAGGACTGCTGTAACAAAATACCATAGACCAAGTGACTTAAAGAAAGAAATGTATTTTCTCACAGTTCTGGAGTTGAAGTCTGAGATCAAGGTGTCAGCAGGGTTGGTTTCTCCTGAGGCCTCTCTTTGGCTCACTGATGGCTGTCTCTCTCCAGTGTCTTCATGGCCTTCCTTCTGTGCCTGTGTCTGAATCTCCTCTTCTGGTGAGGAGACCAGTCATAGTGGATTGGGGACCAGCCTAATGACCGTATTTAACCTTAATCAGTCTTTAACCTTAAAGAAGTAATTAAGGTTAAACATAACATGGTCATTAGACTGGTTATCTCTAAATGCAGTCGAATTCTGAGGTACTGAGGTTAGGACTTCAACATATGGATTTCGAGGAACACAATTAAGCCCGTAACAGTATTTCAATCTTACAAGACTCCTCCCCCCATAAAGCTCACTCTGGTGTGGAAACTTCCATCCTTTCTATTAAAAAAAACCCAACAGCTGTTAGCTGTTGTGGATTCCCTGTCTCTGCTCCTTCCCTCCACACACACCATCCCCTGTCTCCTGCTCCAGTGCAGGTGTCTTCTAACTGATGCCCGTACCCTCCCTCCAATCCGTCTCCCACACGATGTTCGGGGTGACCTAACACACAAATCCTGTTGCCATCCTGTTTGATATCCTTCAGTGGTTTCCCATTTTCTAAGAGAAAATCTAAACTCCTTAGGCTAGCCTCTTACGTCCTAACCCCACTTACTTTTCTATATTCCTCCCAGATTTGCCCCCTGAGTGTCAGTCACGAACTGTGGCTGCTTCTCTAAGGTGCCGGGCTCTGCACGTGCTTCTCCTCTGCCAAGAGCACCGTCCCTTCCCTTACACACTTCGCTGCGGGCAAGTTCTACAGCGCCTTCACAGCCCTGCTCAGTGGTCTCCCTGCTCTGAGAAAGCTTTTCTGCTCTCTTTCCAACACCTGCAGTTGATTACGGACTCTTTATGAGGCCATATTGTACTTATCATCCTACACCACCATTCTTTACTTGCTTCCCTAACTTGGATTAGAGAGAAACGAGGTAAAGAACTGTGTTCAATTTTGTATTCTAGTGTTTAGCCTGACATATAAGTGCTTAATCAATACGAAGGTGAAATATGTATAGGTGTTAGTATTAGCTTGAAGGAAGCTTACATTTCACATATGGTTCATTGCTTAGGACTTGGTATTAATTACTTTAAATTCTCATGCTCTCATTAGCCTCACACAGAGAACCCCCTGACTTCACCCAGCCAGTAGCCATTAAGGTGACTAGATGATGATGGCGATAACAAAGTGACAAGTATTCTTCAGAACAAGTAGAACTGAATATCCTGTTGATGGCAGGTCAGACGCACTCTCTTTGCCTGAAAGGGCTTCCCTCTCCATCCCATACCCATTCACAAAGTGCTTTCCTCTGAGCAGTATTGCGCTCTTGGACTCTTTCAGGGTCCAGGTGATATTTTGCAGTGCTCTCTGGTCATGCAGGAAGTCTGCTTGTACTCCCTGTGGGAAGGACATGAGAATGGCAGGCTGCTTCAGAAATAAGATATTCCTCTAAAGCTGAATTGTCAAATATGGTAGCCACTGGCCATATGGAGCTATTTAAATTTGAATAAAGTAAAATAAAATTAAAAATTTAGTTCCTCAGTTATACTAACCATATTTCGAGTATTCAATAGCCACATGTGGCTGGTGGTTACCATACTGAATAGCACAGACTGTAGAACATTTCCATCATCACAGAAAGTTCTGTTGTTCAGCTTGGCTCTAAAGATTAGATCCAACTTTTTGTTAGTCATTTATTTCAGTAGATGATAATCACAATACGTACCATTTAGTGTGCACTCACCATGTGATAGACTCTAGAAAATCTCAAGTTGAGCATGTGGAAATGGAAGCTCAGTGAATTAAGTAAATGACTCAAGATCCCCAAATTAGAAAGTAGCAGAGCTAAAATAATAATAAAAATATAGTATTTTTTAAAATTACTGGTTTAATAGTGACAAAATGGTCCTTCATTATAGCTTCAACTTGCATTCTTCAACAGTGAAATTAAGTAGCACAAAGCTGGTCCTAGAGAGATTGTGTCTTGTGCTAAGTTCCCCCTGCCCAACTTGTCTTGGTGCCCAGTGCCTTGAGGTGGCTGAGTCTTCCACTGAGGGGTTGCCAAACTTGAGCAGCCCCTCTTGGGGAAGAAGAAGTCTATCCAGCTGCCAAACATGAGAAAATGTGGAGGCAGTTGCCCATCCTGCAGTATCTCATTTACAAGGAGAGGTTTGAGCTCCGTATTGCTTTTTGCTCCTCCTCCTTTTCTGGCTCCAAATCATGTTTAATTGGGACTAAGAGTAGGTAAGACTCTGAGGCAGCCCAGTCTACCAATGAAAAGATGCTCTGGTTGAACAAGAAAAGAACCTTGAAAGTCTTAAGGATGTGAATCCTTTATTCATGTTTCTATGTGACTTACAAAACACCTTGATCAGGGGAGACTATTGTAGACTTCCTAAAGAAATGGACAAATATTTCTAAAGAAGGGAACAAAGAAAAAGCCTTGACAGTAAGATTTGAAGGTGACTGACACTAATGAAATAAGGAAATGTACATAAAATACCAATCATAGAGAGCAGTTTCCACAGACCGTGACAAAGTAATGACGGGCCTTTAGCTGATAGAGCAAAGGAAAGATTTATCTGGAAATCAATTCTTTTTGTTTCAGTGTAGTTGGACTCCTAAAGAAAATTAAAGACAGAGTGAGGGAACTGAGGCCATGGGAAGGGGATTCTGGGCCTCATTAGGTGACAGAGGATGACAGGTGATGGCACTCTTCTCATACAGTCAGCTCCTGAAGACAAATGGCTTTGTCTTGGTGGTCCATTCCGATTGATTGGAAGGGGCTGCCCCCTGGAGTGTGGGGTGATTAATTCTCTGTACCTTCCACAGGTTCCAAAAGGGAAGTGTAGTACAAATGTCAGGTATTTGTGATACAAGTTGTCTGAGAAGAATGTCCTGGGGAGAGTTTCAGTGCTCAGAACATCTGATATACAGAGTAATTAGTTATCTACTGCTGCATAACAAGTTACCCCCAAACTTAGTGGCTTCAAACAACATTTATGATCTCTCAGTTTCTGTGGGTCAGGAATCTGGATGTGGCTTAGCTGGGTCCTCTGGTTCAAGGTGTCTTACAGGCTGCAGTCATCTCAGAGTTCTATCGGGGGAGGAGGTACTTCCAAGGTGACTTACCTGGCTGTTAGCAGCTTCTGACCCTTGCTGGCTGTTAGCCAGAGGTGGCAGTTCCTGACCATGTGTACCTCCCCACGGGGCAGCGGACGCCCACCAGAAACAGCAAGAGAGGGCAAGAAACAGGGAAGCCAGGGTCTCTTTGGAACCTAATCTTGGAATGACATCACACCATTTTGCCGCATTCTTTTCATCAGAAGGAAGTCCCCAGGTCTAGCAACACTCAAGGGGCGGGGATTCCACAGGGTGTGAACCCCAGGAGGGCGGGGATCCCTGAAGGCCATCTGAGGGCCTGTCTGCGCCATATTGTAGTGGGAGGGCAGGATATTGAGCATGTTACAGAAATACATTTGTGTTCCTGGTAATAAATTTTAAAATGTAACAGTGCCATGTGTAGTCCCGTACTGCCTATTAAAAATAACACAAATGCCATAATGAAACCTGGAAAAACCCTGACAGTTCCCTAAAGTGATAACATCATGAGCCTGGAAGTTTTGACAAAGTGTGTAGGAGGTCAGTAACTTTGAAGCAAGGATCTCTTTGCTCTAAAGACTGGGAGCCTGTGCCGGTGTGAAGCGAAGGTATTCAGCCAGAGGGAAGTGTTGAAGACACTGACATTTTGGAAGGAGAGAGACAAAGGGGAGTCAGGGAAGTGGAATGCAGTCTGAATAAGGTGGGAGAATACCCCAAAGGGAATGTAAACCTATTCTGAATTTTTGCTTAGGGGCAGTCCTATCATTCCCTATTAGAGAGCAAAGTATCCAGGGGTTCTCTCTCCCATCTCCATCCCCTATCCCCTGCCTTCCTGTGACTGAAGGATTGAGACCTAAAGAGGATAGAGCAAGAGATAAGGCAGCAGCATGGAGCTAGTTCCATTGCCACCTTAGCAGGAACCCCCCTCAATGGAAGAATGCTGTGGGTATCACTCACCTGCATGGCCTCACCCAAAAGGTCTGACCAAGAGTCTAATATTCTCCAATGCCCTTCTACACACACAAAACACCATCCTGCTAACTAATTAGCTCTTGAGTCTATTGGCTGCACTCGATTTGGGAAAACAAGAGCCTGATCATGAGTTTCTAACACATAATTGATTCCTCAGGCCAGGAGGAGAGAGGGGGTGGGGGACTGGGTGCCGCCCAGCCCCAAGCCGTGCGCCACAGCTTTGCACGCAGCAAAGGCACGTTTCCTGTCTTCATCTCAGACCGCCCCAAGTCAGAGGTTTCTGTACTGCAGTTTACAGAGCCCCGTGTGCGGAGGCGAAACCTACGCATGATATACATAGCCTTTGTTTCGAGTGCAGAGTCTGCAGGATCCTTAACTTTGCAGAAGCATCAGCCCGGGCTCCCTGATCTTCCCAGCAAGTAAACAGATTTTGGTCATGCCCAGTTCGAGTGCACCTGTAGGTGCCAGGAAAGAAAAGACTTCCAGAACACATGCTCTGGACCACAGGAAACAGAGCAATAATACTGTGTGTCTCCTATCCGGGGTGTTCCTCGCTGCCCTGCTCCAGAGTGGGAGACATGCTTACTGACTTTCCAGCTCACAAGTTCCAGTGCCTGTTCCCAGCCCTCCTGAGTTTTGCAGTGATCTCTGGAAGAAGCAGAGATGGGATGTGCTTTGGCTCTTACTGGAGGCTCGTTGAGGTGGCTGAAGCAACCCAGCGCTGGCAGAGGCAGCGTAAAGATGAGGTGACTTTTCCCCTATCCCTTCCAGCAGACCTGGATTCTTTTCTTTTCTTTTTCTTTTTTTTAACTCCCTACATTGTACATTTCATACCCATGACTCATTTATTGTGCAACTGGAAGTTTGTACCTTTTAATCTCCCTCACCTATTTCTCTCCTTCTCCAGCCCCCCAGCAGACCTGGATTCTCATTTCATCTCTTCCACTGTGTGGCTTTGGGTAAATGACATGTACCTGGAGCCTTATTAGTTTTCTCCTTTGTGAAATGCGTATGAGCTTATCATCAGTAAAGATGAAGTACTGTTTACAAATTGCCTAGCATGGAACCGGTGCATAATAGGCACTCAGTAAATGGTGGCTTTCTTCTTCTTTTCCCCAGCAGAGAGCAAGGGCTGTCAGTCATTACATCTATTCAATCCTGTACCCTAATCTCCTCTCTCTCTCTTTGTCACCCTCATGCACCTTTCAGGATACTAACAGTTCTCATTTGCCTGTTAGAGCCTCCCACATATAACTGGATGAAAAAGAGTGCCCACAGGCTGCGAAGCTCTGATAGAAGTTGTCAGGATTGTCAGGAAAGAGGAGCCCAAATTAAAAAAAACAAACAAACCACAACAAAAAAAACTGCAAAGAATGTCTAATCATATTAGTGAGACAGACAAGCAGGTTCTGTTAGCTTCAGGATTATTAATGTGTCTGTGGCACCTGCAGCGGCCTGCCAGAATTTGGCTGAATGGAAGAGAACCCAGAAGATCTAGAGGCCAGAGGTCAAGTCCCGAGAGGAGCTTGGGGCTTACATAGCAAGGATGATAGGGCCCCAGGCAAATCAGCAGACTGAAAAATAAAGTTGAAGGCTAAGAATTTGGGTCACTGATGCTCGTTATGATCTTATCGTTTCCCTGCATGCATGAGTATGTTACTTCTCACAATCGTCTCTGACTTGGGCATTATTAACTTCATTTTGTAAATAAGGCTCATGGAAGTGAGGACTTACCCAGAGCCGCAGAGCCAGTGAGTAATCTAATCAGCGCTCAAACCAGGGACTTGGGAATTGCATTTTGGTGCTTCGTCTGTTACATCTGCTGTCACAGACTTAATCAAGGGCACTGGAAGTCTGGTTAGAGGACAGGAAAATGCCTCTGTACTCCAGAGGGCAGAACTTCGTAGGCCAGGGCATGTGTATTTGTCTCTTTCTCAGAAATAGAACTGGTTTCAAAGAATGGGAAAGATCCCGGCGTATTGGGAGCAGACTGGCAAGCTTGGTTATGGGGTCCAGAGCGTGCCGTTATTTGCTGTTTGGTCAGTGCTGGTGATCCCCCAGAGGGCTGGCAGATCATTGCAGAACAGAAGCAGGACCCTCCTCATTTAACTTACAACTTCCAAGAGCAGGACTGATATTTCAGGTCTGGGGCAGTAATCTGTTGGGGGATTTTACATTGTTTAGGTTTAAAGTAGCATCTCAGTTGTCAAAACAACAATCAGCCCAATTTCTCCTTCTAAACTACGGTTGTAGCTTTGGAGACATCAATGATATGTCTGTGAAGATCAATCTATTCTATTGTTATAAGGGGACATAGGCCTTTAAACATTGGTTATTCTTAAAGGGTTTCTCAAATAAAATATGGTAGTAATATTAACAAAGTACCATTATCTATGGAATGCTTGTTATGTGCAAGTACAGTTTCAGGGGTTTTACATTTACTCATTTCATCTCAAACGATGCCTGAAGAAATTATTTATTATTCCCATTTCATAACCAAAAAAAGTGAGGCAAGAAGGTAATAAACTTTGCCAAAGCCTACATGGCTAGATTCAGAGATAAGATGCCAACCCAGCCAGTCTGATTTTCAGAGGCTGGTACTCTTCACTACTCTGCTGTCATGGATTTTATATGAAAATGGAAGTAGCAAAATCAATCAACTCACAAGACAGACTTGAAAAACATCTTAATGCTTTAACTGTAATTACATAAAAACCTACAAAATATGATACTGCCAGTGGAGGTTCTCTGTCTTTGAATGTGTAACTTGTCAGATAAAATCTCCAAAGCAGCAAGGCCCAGAGCACTCTGGCTCTTTTTCCCTCTCTTCTAAGACTCCAGTGAGGTTTGCTGCTGTTGAAACTAGGATTTTCTTCTTAGGGGCAGCAACTGGAATTGCACCTTATAGCTTCAGAAAGGAATCTAGTGAAGCAACGAGTTGTATCTCTAAGCTCTAAATAAACTAAGACCTTTATTAAAACATCTATCTGGGGCTTCCCTGGTGGCGCAGTGGTTAAGTATCCATCCCACTCGCCACAACTAAAGAAAAGCCCACGCGCAGCAATGAAGACCTAACGCAGCCATAAATAAATTAGTTAATTAAAAAAATACATTAAAAAAAAATCTATTTGTCAACTGAAATGGAGGAAATTTGAGAAGGCTAAGTGCCATCTTAGAGCAAGATTCGTGGACAAATCTTAACTACTACTATTCAGAAGGCCTTTTGGCATTTTGTATCCATTTAGCTCTCATCCTGGCCCAGATGCAGTGGATTCCACAAGCTTATTCCAGCTTTGCTGGTGGTTACCTTTAACTGTTTGGGAATTTTTATGTATTCTTCCTCTAGAGTCGTCTCCCCATAAAAGTCTGGCGTTACATGTGGTAGAAAGAGAACATCCATTTGCATGATTGCCTGGGTGAGAAAATCCTATATACCGATTACTTGTCCATAAAAAAGCAGAAATCTAAAGAGGAACATATGACAATTCTGTAGGTTTAATGCAAAAAGACCAACTGGTATAGTATAAAGAGTAACAGTTTAGCCTCCCTAAAAGTGTACATCTGTATGCACATGCTGACGATGCCGTTATACCACAAACTTGTTACCCTTGGAAAATAAGCAGGCGGTATTGCATTGTCTTTATGTTTCTGCAGTAGTCAACACACAGGTTTCAGTTCATGACTTTTTTATTGTTGCAAAAGCAGCAAGGGTGTTGTTTCTAAAGGAAGTATTAGCTTCAGAGGGGCAAACATAGGGTTAACTCACACACAAACAAAGGAACCGAGATGCACAGCAGTGAGTAACTCTTTGACTCAGTTACAGAGGCACAGTGAGTTAGACATAGGCTTTCCATTCCATTCCATTCCATCCTCTTTCTGAGGATCCATAGGTAAATCCTGGACTCATGTTGAACTAGGAGTTGCTGGGTTCTTGGCAGGCTGAGGCTCGCGGGATGGAATTGCCCCTGAAAACTGACAGTCACGCAAAACCTGAACAACAGGCATAGTGGGAATTCAACTAAGGCTAGAGGACATCCTGTTGGTCTGTTCCTTTAGTTCTTTCTGAGGTGGAGGTTCCCTTGGCAAAGTCCTGTGATGATACTGGAGAACTGGAAACCATGGCTCCTGACATCAGGGAGCTGCCAGTAAAGAGAAGACTTGAAGGCTAAGAAACAAGGAGCCGCACTGTTGCTGAGCACACTCAAACCAGAGCAACTGGCCAGAGAGGGCGGTCGAGGTGCCTGCTCCTGAGACTGTTTAACCCAGCCAGCTACTCCATTGCATGTGACATTGGCCTTTTCTTTCTGCCTGCTTCCCCTTCCAGTGGCCTGGCTTAACAAATAACAACTAGAAGTTAAACAGTGACTATATTGGTGCAACAGGCTGAGGTTAAGACCCTGGGCCAGCTAAGCTCATCATTCATCCCTGAGGCATTTACTGGACACTTGCTCTGTGCAAGGCCTTGTTCGAGGCACACAGACTTATCAGACATAGTCCCCATCTTCAGGGATCTTACAGCCAGCAGACGGAGGCAGACAAACCTGCAGTTAGGGTACAAGGTAATAAACGCAAGGCCAGAGGTGTGCAGGGAGTCCTATGGAAGCATAGTGGTGGGCCTTTCCAGATCATAAGTCTCAGAAAATAGGGAGTGTGATGGAGACAGGTGTTCCAGGCCAAAAAAACAGCATGTGCAAAGGCTCAGAGGTAAGAGGAAAGCACTTTAGTAGCTCCAGAGGGCTGAAGTTTAGCCTCTGGGGGAGGGGTAGTGAGGGGGTGGTGGGAAATGAGGCTGTGGACAAGAGGGCAGGAGCCAGATGAGGAGGAGGAGGAAACTGAAAGTGACGGGGAAACCACTGGAGAGATTTAAGCAATGGAGTGAGCTGCTCAGATACGCCTTCTGGGGATATCACGGTCAGGAGCCTGGAGGGTTGGTGGAGGGGAGTGAAACAGAAGGCCCGGCTCGGTAAGGAATCTATTGTGGTCCTAGGGGCCTAAATCAAGGCAGGAGCAGTGGGAATGGAGAGGAGGGGAGGAGGAAAGGAAATTCTAACTGGGTATGTGAGAAAGGAGCTGTGGGTGCCTTGCAGCCTCCTGCCATGGGTGTATGCGTGAATGCCGGTACCTGTCCGCCCATACGGGGGGTGTAGAAGGAGCAAGTCTGGGAAAGGAAGGATAATGAGATGCTTTGGATGAATTGGCTTGTGGTGTGTCAGGGACGTCCAAATGGAGATGACCATTTCATTCATTCTAACACGGGGGCCTGGGAGATTGAGGAGTTGTAAGTGAAGGAGGTGTGAGTTGAAACCAGTGACTTGGATGGAGTTACTCGGTAAATAGTACGAGCAGACAGAAGCCTGAGGAACTCCCAACTCTCAAGGTGTGAGAGAGGCTGAGTGAGGGGGGAGACGATGGGAATGCACTGGGAGAGTCGTGCGTTGCCTTAGAAGCCAAAAGAGAAAACGTTTCCAGAAAAATGAAGAGATTTGCAGTGCCTGTGGCCACATAGACAGGTCAAGAAAGACAAAGTCAGAAAAGCTCCCCCAGATATGACAAATTGGAGGTTACTGGTGACCTAACGGGAAAGCAACTGGCTGCAGGAGCAGAGATAATATCACACATTATTGAATAAATGGATGAGGCTTTGTCACATTGTCACAAGAGACAGACCCCAGGAATCCGGGTCTCTGGATGTTGGTTCTAGACAAAAGTATTAGGCACAACTGTCTACCTTGTTAAACAGAGAGCAACAAAAGTACTTTATTGCCTATTTATTTGCACATAATGCCATGCTAAACAGAGGAGAGGGAGAATTAAACAGTTCATGCATTTTTTGTGGAGCTCACATCAAGTGTATGAGTATCAAGGTGCTAAAATTGGGTAAATCGACCAAAAATAATCTTATTTTAATGGCTATTTCCTCAGAGTTGTGTTCTTACAGAATCTCAATCACAAGATACTTTAAACACTCCCAGAAGAGATGTTTCTGTATTCCATTTGTAAATAACTGTAATCCAATCTTGATAATTTATGTTCGTGTTTAACCCTCACTTTCAGTAAGACCTTCCTCATATCTCATTTTAGTCTTTTCTGCTATATCTTTAGGGCTCTCCTGTCTCATTCTGACCTCAGTGGATAACAGATGGTTACCATCTTCCATATATCAATCCTGCCTCTACTTGCAGATGAATAATAAATTTCCTTCCTACTTGGAATTCCCCAGGCCAGATAACTCTAATAAAGCTGAAAGAATTGATCTCACAGAATACCAAGAGGATTAACTAGTTAACAAGTACTGGCTGTAGGTAGGCAGAGCAGCGTAGCACATGACAGAAGAGGTTTTTAATTTGGAAAGAGAAGTGTGCAAAATAGTATTCAATATTACATCTTTCAGTAGGTTTTTATGTTATCTTTTGGAGCTTCATATGTGAATTTTCCCCCTCATTTGTGTCAGTGAACTCCCAAGAAGTTTGGATTCAATGACTGCTGAGATGCTTCCCCTCTAAACATGCTATGATTCCATGTAGACCACTTTTCCTCCCCTTATCTTGGTCTGAAGGGGTATTTGCACAGGAGAACCTGATCATGGCAATGCAGGGAGGAGGGAGGGCCTGTGCACTTTCTCAGCATTTTGCTGGTAGAGATGGATACTGCTTTGGGCTGTTCCTGGTGTGGTCTGCTCTGTACAGTTTTAGTCAGTCAAGGCTGAATCAAAAATCATCAGAACTACAATTAGTTGCAACTGTAGGATAAAATAGGGGCCTTTCTGTATCGTTGATCTGCTTCATAAAAAAGAAAACAAATATAATAATAATTATTATATACATAATATTGTAAATCACCTATACTTCAGTTTTTTTCTTCAGAAATGTACTTAATCCCTTCTAACATCTTTTATTTATTTATTTATTATTTTAAAATGGAAGTATAGTTGATTCAATGTCATGTTAGTTTCAGGTGGATATCACCTGATTCAGTTATATATACATATATATGTATGTTCCTGATCCTTTCCCATGTAGGTTATTACAAAATATTGAGTAGAGTTCCCTGTGCTATACAGTAGGTCCTTGTTGGTTATCTATTTTATATATAGCAGTGTGTATATATTAATCCCAACCTCCTAATTTCCCAACCACCTCTACTTCAATTTTTCAAAAGCCAAAATAATAAAAGCAGTGGATAGTGATACTTTAAGTCCACTCAGGGTTTTACAACCTAAAATTATTAAAGGAAAGGTTCTTGATCCCTGGGGCCATAAATATTGCAGTGACTAGACTTCTGCTTGTGTTCAACACACCCATAGCCACCTATAGCTGAGCTGTGATTTCACATGTTTGTTTGAAATACATTTACTTCTAAGTCACACAAATTATTTAGCATTGTGTGATCCCAGCCATAGATATTCCTCACCTTTAGGAAAGAAGACTAACACTGCTCTCCCTATTTCCAGGTAGAAAAAAATATGTGCCAAAGAAAAAGATGTATACCCGTTAGCTTTGGGACATCGTTTAGATATGCTGACTCCTGCCACGGAGAAGGAACTGTGTTACTGAGGAGGGGTGGAGAGAACTTGCTTCTCTTCCAAAATCGGCCACTGGGCAGCTCTGAACAGTTCCCTTATACGTTTTGAGGCTCGGTTGTCCCTAGCTGCAAAGCACTTCCGTTTCTGTAGGGAATGGAAAGAGTGTTATTCATTCCAAATGGTTTTACTTGCTCTTCGTTGAAGTTATCAGAAAGTCCTTCACACTTGTCAAGGAGGGGTTTGGGAGTGGGTTGGGGAAAGGAGAGCCACAAGTGTCATGGCATAGATAGTGTCAGGTACATTGAGAACATTCAATACGTACTTGCTGGTTTGTTGGCTAGCTTTCTGTTTCAAACTTCTCATCCATTGTTAATTTATCATTCCCTAGTTTTGGAGGAGTCTACGAGATATTAGTTTCTCCTGGTGATTCACTTATAGCTGACAGATCATCTTCCTAGTCCCCTGTACTCAGGGAGAAGGAATCTCATGAGGCAACATTATAAAGGCCTAGCAAAAAAGAGAAAAAAGGAATCAGGCTATGTTCTAGAGGAGCACACCTGACGAGGGGCCGGCAGATGACGGCCTTTGGTGATTGGAGGGTCTTGGGTCAGCCGTGGCCTAGCTTTTGGATCCTTGATTAAAAGGAAATGAGGATACCTGATTTTTTCCCCCAGGATTTTCCTTTTATCACATCCAGAACTCACTTATTTTTCCCCTGTGATTCCATACCTGTATCAGGGTATCTGCCGGCCGCCTCTGACTTCCCTAGTTGTCACCTCTGACCTGAGTCTGGAAAGGAGTTCTCCACCCTCACTGAGCATTGGTCACCTGGGGTTACTTGCACCCAGCACCCTTACCTAGAGATACCCATTATTTGGATCAGGGTAGGGCCCCGGTATCAGCATATTTTTAAAGCGTTCAAGGTGATTCTTATGTTCACGTGTGGTTGAGCGCCACTGCTTTGCAGCAGAGGCAGGTTTGTTTTTTTCCTGTTGACTCACCAAAGTGAGAAAAATTTGGGAAAAAATAATACAGAATAAAAATGAGTTATTTCTTTCTTTTCTTTCTCATCAAGAAAGGCTAGGCTTTGTGTCCTGGAGATCTGGGGCTTCCCTTTGCTCTGAGGACTTTTATTTCCCAAAATCTCTTGGAGGTGAAAATTGGGTGGTCCTAGTAGGGGATGGGTCCCAAGACTTGGACAGGGTGAGGCTAAGTTGCCAAGCGTGGCGAAGCCTTGCTTTGGAGGCTGGAGAGAAGGGCATGGCGGGGGCTTCAGAGGTAGCAGAGACCTTCAGCCCTGCCCATATACTACCCAGGAGATGGTAGGGTGATGCAGATCAAGATGCTGATCCTGAAACACTAAGACCTTGGGGACCACAGTCTCTGTGCCTAAGAAGGGTAAAGAACTACTGGATCCCTGCCAGCAAATGGACCACACAGACTTAGAAAATGAGCATCTTGGCAGCAATCTTGATGGACTTAGGACCAGCTGCTTTGCTCCAAATTTTATGGACTACATAAATCTCCTGGGATTGTTACACAGCCTTGGGGAGGGGAAAGCTTCCCTGAACATGACTGAGATTGAAATTATTGCAAGTCAGGATTCAGAGCCAGATGTTACTATATTTAGAAAAAAAGGCAATATGGCATTTTTTTTTTTATATGAGGGATGTGGAATAAATACTAGTCTGTGTAACAAAAGGAATCAAGCAATCCAATTAAATAACCCCATCTCATATGCTTTTAATTTTATTGGGTTTTCATTAGATTTTGGTTTGGCCGAGAACTCTGAGGACTTTTGCTGCAGAAGGGCACTTGCATTTTCTAAGCCTGTTCATAGAATGTAGTGGTCTCTGGAATTAAAAAAAAAAAAGTCTCGGCAGGATTTAGGGGCGGCAGTGTGGTAGTGAATGGTGGAGGTGGAGTGTGGACAAAAAGAATGACCCTGGGGCTTGAAGTTCTATTTGCACTTGACGAAGATCGAGAAACAATTGGGTGTTTATACTTTACTTAAGGAAGAGGACGCTACCCCTTCAATGAAATTCTTCCAGCTACAACCACCCACCCGCCACCAGCCCCAGTAAGGTGAGAAATTGAAAAAACAGCATTGCTAAGTGGGAGTGGTGTCAATTATTAAATTACTGAAATGCTTTCTTCACCAAGGAGCCTCCGTATAGTGGGAAGAATGTGGGTTTTGGAGTCACACAGAACAAGATTGAAATCCCCACTTGCTAGCTCTGATGCATTTTTGTCTTCTCAGGACCTAGCAGTGCATGGCGTATAATAGGCATTAATAAATACTTCATAAATTAATGAATAATGGATGAATAAAAGCAATAGCCATCTGACTCTAGGCCATTACTTACCACATCTGAACCTATGCCCAAGTGGCTTTACCTGTAGGATAGGCATACTGATGACTAACGTGATGCGGTTTTCGAAATTTTATAAAATATGAAGTTTTTAAACCTGTGCCTGGTCGGTTCTCCTTATATTTAATTTGCCTGCTAGCACACACCTTCCCTCAGCACTGTGTATTCGCTGATTTGTGATAGGAAGAGCCTCACTGAATTGAAACCATCAAGTATGGGAAATTGTTGCACACAGTAGCCAACTTTTAACCCCAGATTAGACTCTGAGAACTAAACACTGAGTCCTGCCCCAGGAGGATGTGTCAGAGTGAATCCCTGTTAGTAGAAACAGGGTCGGCTCAGCTTGGCTTGGCTTGGCTTTCATGGGTCCTCCGTCTCTTCAGGAGGTGTGTCTGATGATCCCCGACAGTGTCTGGTTTTGATTCCTGACTTTTAGGTACTCGTGGTCTACAGCTTTTTACTCCACTTTGACCAACCATTCCGATCCACTATTTCTTCTCACCTTCATGATTTTCATTCAACAAGCATCTGTGGCATGTTGGCCACGTGGTAGGTGTTAGGGATACCACACAAACAAGACGGAGATGAGCAGGATGTAATCCTTGCCTTCCAAGCAGGAAAAAAAATCTGGTAAGAGGGGATTTCAATAAGAAATCCAAGAGTTACAATATGGAGGGGTAAGTTCTCTGATAGAAACACATACACAGGAGCTCAGCCTGGACAGAAAAGGTGTCAGGGAGGAGGGAGAAGTATCTCAAATATTCCTGGGTTCTTTTGTCTTACTCAAATTCCTCTGGTCCTGAATTATGTCATCGTCTCCGCAAACCACTACAACAGAAAGCCCATTTGAGCCAATCTATATGACGATATAGTCACCCACTTAGATTGGGGGCTCCAGGAGGGCAGATGCCTTGCTTTTGTTCACCACTTCACTCCAGGCCATGAAACAACCGGGTGCATCAGTAGGCACACAAATATTTCTTGAATGATTGTACGTAAGCTGCAAGACATGGATAACTTTTTAAAGAAAGTAGTCCTGGACAGTTCATAGGGCTTCACGCACCATTAAACTATGAAAACACTTCTTTTGCCTTTAAGTGATCTATTTTCAAAGACTTAGCTATCTAAATGTCAGCGCATAAATTCCATTATAACCTACTGACTTCATCAAGCATCCTTTTCAAAAAAGGAACAGTGTTCCCTAGCTATTAGATTGTGTATGGAAATTGCTGGATGCTTTGTTCTTGCTTTCAGACACAACATCTGTCAGTAAGTTGGAGTGATTATGTACACACACAGTATTCAAGTGTATCTTACATGTAGGATACTTGAGTTTTGTTTGCTTTTTCTACAAATCTTAAAGTGGAAAATTTCAGACAGCTCCCTGTCTGAGGCACTGCCTTATGCTAGTAGAGAGAAACTCAAAAGTTAGTTTATGTCCCAGAAACAGAAACAGATGGTCCTGTGACCCACTCCCCTGAGCGTAGGGATTGTTAGAAGATTTGACTTAAAATGGGTTGACTGTCAAGGGTGAATTGCATGGCCTAGGGAAGACATTATACCTCAAGTCAGAAGCCACAGTTCCCAGAACCAATGACAAAAGCAAAGGAAATTGACTTAAAATAAAGGATAGATCTGATAACATAAACACTCGTGGCACAATTCATCAAGGTCTCTCAGTAGTGCTGTTGGTAGAATCAGAATTGGATGCTCTGTGTCTTTCTGGGGTTACGGTGCTCAGGGTGTATCAAGATGGAGAAGGTGTGCAAACTCATCAGCTGTTATAATACAAACATGGGAAGTTGAAGTGTGCTGGTCAAACCCCCTTTTTCTTCTCTAAATTAAAAAAAAATTTTATTTTTTATTGGAGTATAGTTGACTTACAATATTGTGTTAGTTTCATGTGTACAGCAAAGTGATTCATTTATACCTATACATGTATCTATTCTTTTTCAGGTTCTTTTCTCATATAGGTTATTACAGAATATTGCATAGAGTTCCCTGTGCTATACAGTAGGTCCTTGTTGTTTATCTATTTTATATATAGTAGTGTGTATATGTTAATCCCAAACTTCTAATTTATCCCTCCCCACTCCCTTTTCACTTTGGTAACCATAAGTTTGTTTTCTAAGTCTGTGAGTCTGTTTCTGTTTTGTAAATAAGTTCATTTGTATCATTTTTTTAGACTCCACATATAAGTGATATCGTATGATATTTGTCTTTGTCTGACTTACTTCACTTAGTATGAAAGTCTCTAAGTCCATCCTGTTGCTTCCAATGGCATTATTTCATTCTTTTTTATGGCTGAGTAATATTCCACTGTATATATGTATCACATCTTCTTTATCCATTCCTCTGTTGATGGACACTTAGGTTGCTTCCATGTCTTAGCTATAGTGCTGCTATGAACATTGGGGTGCATGTCTCTTTTTGAATTATGGTTTTCTCTGGATATATGCCCAGCAGTGGGATTGAAGGATCATACAGTAGCTCTATTTTTAGTTTTTTAAGGAACCTCCATACTGTTCTCCATAGTGGCTGCATCAATTTACATTCCCAACTTTTTAAAATTAGGTTCAGAGCAATGTTAGATCCAGAGACTTCCCTGCCACAACTGTTATCGACCCTTGCTCCCTCTTAGGTTAGACATCTAACGTCATGATTTGTTTTAGTGTTCTAGCTTTCTCCCACTCACTCTTCATCCCCGCTGATGTGCCTAAAGAAGAAAGAAGGCAAAGGGGTGTGTGTATGCTCCCAGGTGTGGTCACTGGTGTAGGGGCGAGGGATTCAAAATATCAAGTTACAAATAACTTTATTAAAACAAAACAAAGCAAAAACCTTCCTGTGGGGCCTGAAATTCCCTTGGTACCATCTAGATCATTATTTTTCTATCCTGTGAGAATCGAAAATTTAAATAAATTGACCATTATTTCTAGGAGAAGATGTCATAGGTCACTGCATTGTTCCATGTCGCATAGCAGCATGTTCTATCTGAGAGGGACTTAATTGCATATGGGAACCCTAGTGCCTGCGGATCTCCCTAATAAATTCAGGGAAGGGTTTCCTCTTTGCCTTCTTCTCTGCAAGTTCCAAAGGGACCAAGCCATGAGGGAGGCTGAGTCGATTTTATCATCAGACTTCAAATTAAGCCTTCTCGGCAATGGGAAAAGTTATAAAGAGGAAACAAGACACTTCTTTCGGTTGCTGGAGCAGAGAGGGCCAGAGGATTGTAGGCTGTGGGTTGCTTCTTTTGTTTGTCAGCCCTTAACATAAGCAATTCCAGCTGAAACTGAGGAATGTTTGGATGCTTCCTGTAAAGGAAGAAAAGGGTGTAATGAATTCATCAGTTTTGGAGGGCACTGTATTTAATAGGAAATAAAACCACTAGTGTTTTATTTGGTGGCTGAGTGCCTACCTGTACCAGGCACTGTTTTGGCCATTGGAGATACAGTGGTGAGCAAAACAGTATTCATGGAGGTTACATTCTAATGAAGGAGGAAAGAGATAAGAAACAAACAAGCACATGTTCTTAGGCGGTAAGTGCTAGTGCAGAAAGAAGGCAGATTAAGCAAAATGGGGAGTGCAGAGTGGGAATGGGGTTGTAATTTTATATGGGGTAACCTGGGAAGGCCTCTCTGATAAACTGACACTGAGCAGACACCTAAAAGAAGTGAGGCAAAGGGTTGGGGGGGGAGCATGCTTCAAAAAATTGAGCTCCTAGAAGGAGGCCAGTGCAGTTGAAAGTCAGCAAGCAAAAGAGTGATAGAAAGGGATCACAGGCAGGGGGGCAGATTTTTAGGACCTCGTAGGCCACAGTGAGAATTCTGCCTTTTTCCTGAGTAAGACAGAAAGCCACAGGCGAGTTTTGAGTAGTGGAGAGACATGATCTCAGTTAAAAGCCTTCCTCTGCCTACTGTGTCGAAAAGAGATACGAGTGGGGAACAAGTTCAGAGGTGATTGCAGTAATGGTGCCAAGAGGCGATGGCATGACCAGGTGGTGGTGGTGAAGAGGATGCAAGATGGTCCAATCAGATGTATTTTGAAGGTAGAATGGGTGGGATTTGTTGCTGGTGTGAAAGTGAGGTGAGAAAAAAGAGGAATCAGTATGACTTCAAGATTTTTCTTTTGCCTGAGCATCTAAAGAATGGAGTTGCCATGTCCTGAGATAGATCACAGGAGGAACGTACAGGGGAGATGATTAGGAGTTGGGCATATTAAGCAATTGGAGATACAAGTCTGGAGCTCAGAGGAGAAGTTTAAGCTGGTGATACAAATTTGAGAGTCATTAATATTAATGGCTACATATGGGTTTTAAAGCCATGAAACCAAATGAGATGACCAGGGAGGGGAGTTCAGATAAAGAAAAGAACTCTGAGGAATAGTCTGGGAGCATTACTCCAGCATTACACAGGCTAGGCCAGCCAAGGAGCCCGAGAAGGAGCTGCTAGTGAATAGGAGCAAAGAGCAAGAGAAAGTCTACCCTATGAGCCAAATGATGAAAGTATTTTAAAAAGGGAGGAATGATAAACTATATCATCTTTGTCTCTTGGGATCCTGTCATTTCCATTTTATTGCATTTCGCAGCAACCAATGAGTAGTAAGGGACCAGAGATAGGAGCCATTCCTAATTTTTGACAGATTGGAAAAACGAGTTCCAAAGGTGTAATCATACTAAAACCAAAACAGGCAATAGCAACAGCAAACCCCTAGAAATGTTATCCTTAGAGACACAACATAATGTCAGCCTCTAGAGCTGGACATCAGGCTAGTTAATCTCCTCCCTCAGTCATCACCTTTAGCTTCATAATTTTTTAAATGGGATTAAGAATATTTGTAGGTCTCATAGGGCCATTGTGGAAGTGAACAGGGTATCATAGAGCCTTTTATATATCCCAACTATTTCCATGTTGGCATTCTAGACTCTGCAAGTAAGAAAATACAGAAGTCTCTTTATGATGCAATTTTTATACATAAATATTTTGTTAATATTATTAGTTGTTTTCAAAATATATGATTCTTTCATTAAATTCACAAATACTTGTGCTTTTCTACTCAGTGCCAGGCACTGAGGATTCACAGGGAAATGAGAGGCTCCTGCTTCTAAGGAGCTTCGAATCTAAGGAAGCAAATAGTTAAAATGATTGATACTTAGAATGTACAGTAGACCGCCAGTGCCGTTAATCCTTGTGAAATAATCTGTGGATGGTCTCGTCATCCCAATAAGCCACTTATTTTTCATTTAAGAGATGCTTTGGGGTAAAGCCTTAGAATGAGCTCTGTTACCCATGTCTGTATATATTTAGCAGGTAGCTCTAACTGTACCAGTTCCCAAAATAGTGCCAGATGAGTGGCTAGGCCACATATTCCTTTTTAAAGCAATAAATGGTTATGGATTGTCCTCTGCAGTCATATCTGCACTTAAACGTGGACCATGAAATCTGCTGGACTGCACTCTGTCCCACGTGCTCCCGTGCTTCTCTGTACCAGTGATGTGCACAGCTAACTATAGGGCTGTCATCAGCTGCCTAATGATCTACCTTAAATAGGGCTGTCAGCCATTTTGTTTTGTCTCAAAGAGTCCTTTGCGAATGACCCAGAGAGAAGAGGGAGAGCCAAGGTGCCTCTGGCCATCAACTCCGAGATGGCGAAAACGGACACTCCAGTCCTTGGGCTGGGAGCCAGGGGGTAAGAAAGGAGCAGTAGGGATAGAATAGGCAAACCCCATTCATTTTCAAGTTCAAAGTTCTTTAGCTAGCAGAGTACAGAAAGAACTTTACTTTGTCGGAGGTGACCTGTGATAATATGAAATCTCAGCAAAGAGAGATGAAGGCTGTATATTCTTGTTCAGGGACAATCACTCACCACCACCACAGGCTCAAGCTATGACAGGAATAGCTGGTGCTCGTGAACCACATAGCTTGGAGGGATGCTGATATATGATATACCTGGGATTTTAATCTTTTTCTCCCCTCTGCTACAAGTTTGGGGGTGATGTTCACTCCTTCCATTGTTATAGTCATGCGACACAGGGAAATTTGGTTTTATTAGTTCTTAAGTTCTCCGGCTGTTCTCTCTGGCATTGTGCTCTGTGATTTGGTTACTTTTTAAAGTTGTATGGCCACGTGAGAGGGCTGGGATATATCTATTTTTATCGACACCATCACCATGGGCCTTAGAGTCTGGAAGACAAGTTTCAGACCTATTGCTAAGGTCAGTCTCTTGGAGTCGAGAGCCAATTTGGCACCATGGTAAAGAGGACAGGCTCCTGATTCATGAAATCCTAGGTTCAAGGTCAGAATCTGTCACTTCCATGCTATGCAGTGTTATTAATTAACCTCTCTATGCCTCAACCGTTTTATCCACAAATAGAATATTAGTACCTATCCAAGGTTGGTTGTAAGGATTAAACAGATTTTGGAACATGGTGGCACATAATGGCTGTTCATTAAATGGTCATTCATGAAAATCGGCTAATTCCTTAGAGCTTTGGTTTCCTTATTCTTAGAATGGTTGTGTTGATGTGAGAGTTAAATAATCTGGGGGGAAATTTCAGCAGAGTGTCTGGTATAGAGTGAATGGTCATTATTATCAGTGATAATAATAACTAAGCAACAGAAACTAAAAAATTTTGAAATGGACTCCAAAGCCTCATCATTGCTTATTCCCTATTACTTCATTATGTCAACGTCTGTTCTCTTTTGATGAGATTACTCAGTTCTGACTCACCAGTGAAGCAGTGACCCTTTCTACAATAACTATTGTTACATGAGAGTAGAGAAATCTCTTCTTTTAATCGGATTCCACATCCCAATCAGTCAACATGATTTTACCAAACACATTATGTTCCCAGCTTGGATGGGGAAGCCGTTTTCTGCTCTAGCAGAGTTTGTAATTAACTGAGGTTACAAGGTGAAAACACGCCCATTCAATAAATTATAACTGGGTGTATAGTGTTTGTAAGGTGCCATGCTTGTGAGTATCCTGATAGGTATAAACTTGAACCAGATGGGGATCCTGCCTTCAAGGGGTACAAAGGCAACCGAGAGGAGCTGAGAGAGACCATGGATATAGAGCCTGGACTGGATACCAGGCTCTACCCCTTGCCACCATGAGACCTTAGGCAAGTTACTTAACTGCTCTGCACAGGGGCTCCTCATTTGTCAAATAGAGATTACAATAGTACCTACATCATAATGTTGATGTGAAGCTTAAATGGGGTATTGTGCGTAAAGCACAGTGCCTGTTACACAATCAGAGATTAGCAAATGTGAGCCATTTCCAAATATAAAATGTAGCTGGGGATAAGACATGCATATGAATAATCATAATGCAAGGGTATGGTGATAATTGCTATGGAAGCTCGGCGGGAGAGGTGAGATGACCTGGGCTTCGTAAAGAATGTGGTATTTGAGCCAAGCTTGGGAGGCTAGGGAATCTATGAACTTGGAAAAATAGGGCAAATCATGGCAGCTTTAGAATTACAGACAGCATGAGTAAGGGCATGGAGGTAAAGAAGGCCAAGGACGTCTGTAGGGAAGAACTTCGGAAGATAAGTTGGAAGGTGAAGGTCCTCGTATGCTAGTTCAAGAAATTTATATTTGTGTTATGGATCGTGTAGACAGTCATAGTGGATTTTCACCAGGAAAATGATAAGGTCAGAGCTGTGCCTCCAGGAACAGACCAGCGGAAGGATGTTCTGGGTGTTGTCATAGCCTTGTCCTGGGCTCTAGAGCTCCAGTCTCTCCTTCCTCTGGCCCATTTGCTGTAGGACAGGAGGGAGAGGAGGCTCATAGATAGACAGGGGGTGATGATGCTGAGCCTGGGCTGCAGAGGGGTTGGATGTGGCATGAACAAACATAGGGAACATAAAATAAGAGTAGACGGAAAAGGAAGCCTTTTGATGCATTGGGACATATTGCTTTGAGGTGTTGATAAGTCCGTGGATCAAGCTAGGAATAGGTGGAGGTTTGGGACCTTGGGATGCCTTCAGGTTGGAGGTACAGATGGCATAACGACTTCTCAGAATAAAACTGGAAGCCTGAAGAATGGATGGGATTGCTAAGGGAAAATGACGAAGACCTATCCTTGGGCGATCCCTATATTTAGGGGTGGCTGGAGAAAGGGAACTTGGGAAGGATCCATTGGAAAGGTAGGAGAACTAGGAGAATACACAGTCGAATGAAGGAATGGAGGGATTTCAAGAAGGAGCATTTCATGGATGCTGAGCAAGACTTATTTGGGAGACAGTAGGCAATAGGAATGGAGGAGAGATAAGATTAGGGGTGGAGGGGAGAACTCAACAGTGGTGGGGAGGGATGCTTTAAAAGCCAGACAGAGGGCTTCCCTGGTGGCGCAGTGGTTAAAAATCCGCCTACCAATGCAGGGGACATGGGTTCGAGCCCTGGTCTGGGAAGACCCCACATGCTGCAGAGCAGCTAAGCCCATGTGCCACAACTACTGAGCCTGCGCTCCAGAGCCTGTGAGCCACAACTCCTGAAGCCCGGCGCCTGGAGCCCATGCTCTGCAACAAGAGAAGCCACCGCAATGAGAAGCCCGCGCACCACAATGAAGAGTAGCCCCCGCTCACCGCAACTAGAGAAAGCCCGCGCACAGCAACAAAGACCCAACGCAGCCAAAAATAAATAAATAAAATAAATAATAATAAAATTAAAAAAAAAAAAAAGCCAGGCAGAGACCTTTTGACTTATTTGGTAGAAAGCCAGAAACCTTTATGTGCTCTTACAGAGATTATTTCCTGGGGACCTAGGGGATTCATACCCCTCACCCTTAAGGACAGAGGCTGGGTCTGAAAGGTCTTACCATTACTGATTATTGTGCCTTCTTACAGATGGAAGGTATTATTATTTGATATTGACTGTGTTGGATCTGCTGTTAAGTCCTACAAAAAAGGACAAATTTTATGGTCTTGTTCCAGTGAATAAAGATTCAAACAAGCTGAGAATGCATTACCAAAAAAAAACCCCATAAATTTATAGTAGAACAAAACTTCAAAGTTGTGTTGTTTTCTCTCTCAGAAAATCAATCATTTTCCTTGCTGGGGTGGTGGAAATAATGGAGATGACAGTGCCCTCTTGGAACTGGAGGTCTTGATGAAGGGGAAAACAAGAATAGTGAAAGAGAATGAGAACGCAAGCAAGCGAGAAGATTGCATCTATAGAGTAAGATAGTCTAGTTTAGGATTTTAGAATTGGAATCATTCTAGGTTATGACAGGGAATGTTCACTAGAGTGTGTTACTAAAACAGAGCAGCAGTCATTACGTCTAGGTGTTCTTCTTGAATAGATTGTCCACATGAACCTTGAAGTTACTTGAGATGATGGCTGAAGCGGAGTGGAGAAAGGCTGTGGGCTGGGCTTTCAGCTGCCAGCTCCATCATGACAGTATTAACAGATCTCCTCTTACAAAACCTGGTGTATTCCACGGTACCCTGGAAGAATTCTTTGCCCTTGGAAGGTAGTCAGTACATGTGTGTTGAAATCACACAAAAATGTTTATCAAATTTCCTGATTGTCATTAAGAGTCAGGTAAATGGTGGGAGAAGTAACTAGTCTGTTGATAGATTGCCAGAGAAGATGTGGAGATTGGCTATCATGTGTCTCAAACTAGGAGAGTGTTTGCACCTGAGTAGAAGAGGAATGATCTGAGTTGGCATTGGGGGATGTGAGGAGAGCGTGAGCTTCTGGGGAGAGGAGATAACAAATGTGGAAGAATTTCCAACCTTCGATTAAAGGGGCTTCCTTGGAAATGGAATCATCTGGAAATTCCCAGGTTTGCTTTAAAGCAAAGGGAGAAAGGAAGTGAGATAACAAGAGGGGAGAAAGTATACATCCGTATAGGGATCAGTAAACTAGATAGGGCTGGTAACTGGGGGGGGGGGGCTTGCGTTCTGTGTTTCACTAGGGAGTGAGAGAATTCATGAGATGGGTTAAATTAACTCATCTTATGATTCCAAATGGTGCAAAGATTTCCGGGCCAAGCTCTCCAAGGCTCCAGATGTCTGTCTGTTGAAGGTTTGTGGAGATAATAGCTGCTGTCTGGAGCGAAGGCAGGTACGGGCTGCCATGCCAGGCGGTGTCTGTAGCCAGGTCAGCACGGAGCATACGGTTCCAGACAGCATGTGGAAAAAAGCGAAAGTGTTTGGAGAAGGGTGAGTTTGACCCAGAGTCCCACACCCACCTGTGTCCCCCAGAGTGCTGACTTGGACAGCGCCTGTACACGGGTGCTCTTCAGGAAGTGGTTGCCGAGCCAGGGCAATTCTTTTTTTTTTTTTTTTTTAAATAAATTTATTTATTTATTTTTTGGCTCTGTTGGGTCTTCGTTGCTGTGTGCGGGCTTTCTCTAGTTGTGGCAAGCGGGGACTACTCTTCGTTACGGTGGCTTCTCTTTGTGGCAGAGCACAGGCTCTAGGCACGCGGGCTGCAGTAATTGTGGCTCGCGGGCTTAGTTGCTCCGCGGCATGTGAGATCTTCCCAGACCAGGGCTCGAACCCGTGTCCCCTGCATTGGCAGGTGGATTCTTAACCACTGTACCACCAGGGAGGTCCCCAGGGCAGTTCTTTTATTTCATCAGTTGATTGGCAGCCTAGGTTGTGAGGATGTGAATTATAGCACAGGTCAATTTCAGAAGACAAAGATCTCAAGGCAGCTGGTGCAAGGTGGTTTGGGCACTTTGGAGTGGAAAGAGCATGGGAAAGGAGATCATGGAAAGAGATTCTCTAAGACACATATTGAAAAGAATACCCTGTCGAGTTTCACTCGACAGAATACCCTGTTGAGTTCGTGAAAAGTCTGGTCCATAAAACCACTCCTGTGATTTCCAGATTTTCCTGTTTTCACTGGGGAGTGGTGTGTAGGCGGGAGATATTTAGATATTTCTCAACAGGGGTCCTCTTGACATTTTGGACAGGTAAATTATGTGTTATGAGGATTGCCTCTTGCAGTACAGACCATTTAACGCCCATGGCCACTGTTTTGTAGCACTCTTCCATCAACTCAGAGTACTCCCCCACGGCCTGTGCCCCTTAGGGAGGATGGTATCACCGCTGGTTGCTGTGGGATCTGGGGGAGACCCCCCCCCCCGGGGAAAAACTTCATCCTTGTCAGAGATTTCCCTGAGCCCACATTTTGAGAACAGTGGTATTCTGGAGTTTTCTTCTGTCTCAATTCAAACAAAGACTGAATTCTGGCTTCACTAGACGCAGAGGCTTGAATTTATTACTGACTCAATTTAGTGATGAACAGTGACATTTCAGTGCTAGTGAAAGTGTGGAGCTTTTTTTTATTCCCTCAGTCTTCACCTCATATGTCTGTGGTTTGTGGCTTCTTGAATTTCCCTGCTGCCCCTGGCCAATCCCTGGGCACCTACAGCCATCTTTCTGGGGCTTGGTTCTGTTGAGTCTCTTCATGTTCCCACCAAGTAGAGGATTTCATTTTTCCACATGACCACGTGTGCTGTAGACACAGGTGAAGAAAAACCATGCCTATGTAGTATGCCTTTCCAATACTCCACGACAGACACCAACAGCGGGGACATGGGAGTGAGACGGGGAACAGGAGAGCAATTGCTAAGGAGAAAGCTTCACCTGATGCTCCTCTGGTTACTCCTTTAACTTCACCACGCCTGGAAATCTTTTTGATGTTTGCAACCCAAAGTCAGGCGGTAGTGGAGAGAGAGCCTGTGGACTGACGGGTGGGAGGAGTAAGGAGGGAGGGGTTGGTAAGGAGAAGGTTTTCCTCTCCGCCTCAGGCAGGGTTGAGCACGGGGTGAGCATATTAGTGTAAATGGAGGTCAGCCTCATTTCTGGACCATCAGCCAGAGGAACGCCATCCGAACAAGGTGTCTGCAATTGGAGGAGGGCTGCTTTTGAGACTGATGCCTAGGAGAAAGGTCCCCTCCTTGGGAATCCAGAGTGGCTCCCCCACTCGGCCTTCAGCATCTCCTTCCGGTCTGGCTCCTCCAGGTTTCTTTCTGTCTTCCTTTCCCATGTGTCTGACACCCATCTGCTGCCTCTCTCCACAGCCTCCTCTGTCACCTCCGGCAGACGCGTTATCACTGCGTGCACCCCCTCCCCCCGAGAAAACATGTCTCTCCTCTCCCTGACATAAAAGGGACTTTCCCTCCACAAATCCCACCTCCCTCAGATCTGTGCTGTTGTCTCTGTCTCCCTCAATCTCACCTCATTGTTTTATTGTTAATTTGGAGAGATTGCTTAGGTTTACTTGCACGTTCACTCAAGTGTTGACACCAACGGCTCGCTTGGATGGTGGGCAGTTTGTACATTTCACAAGTGAGGCTCTCGCTGTGTATTTAAGTAGTACCTCTGTTCCATGTAGTTGCTCTCTCTGACCCCACCCCAGATTTGAGGAGAGTCCTAACTCAAGGGAGGAGCTCGGTTGTGCCATGGGAAGAACGAACTCTCCTTTATCTAATATTCAAAGGCATGTGCCCCTCAGCGTACCTGATAAAGGCACAGCGAGGTGCCTTGGGGGCTTGGCTCTGCGTGGGGATGTAGCCCCCTCACTGCTCACATGGGTCTCTGTTCCCCTGGCAGGAAGATGAAGTGGTCCTCCAGTGCATCGCCAGCGTTCACAAGGAGCAGAGGAAGTTCTGCCTGGCAGCTGAGGGACTTGGGAATCGCCTGTGCTTCTTGGAACCCACTTCAGAAGCCAAGGTGAGGTTGACTGTCCGCCCTGCACCTTCCCGTCTGGCACCCCAAAAGTCGTCTAGGGGATGGGACTGCTGGGATATGGTGGTGAGGATGGTAAGGAAGAAATCTGAAAGGACACATTTATTTTTAAAATGGGAAGCAGATCAGAACACTGTCTTTCAGTGTTCAGCAGGACACGGGGGATGCCTTGAGGTCATTGTCAGTCTTCATGGAGGAGGTTCTTTTACTACCTCCAGAGCACCTTCCTTGTTGTTAATTCCTAGAAATCTGAGTGCGTGTTCTGTACTCCCAGCTATCGTTTTATTGCTACAGGGACTCATAGGTCCTTGGACCTGTGTTTCACAGTAAGCTCATCCCTTTCAGCTGTGACTGTGCTGAGATTGTTGTAACTGCCTGCTGTGACCCGGGGGCAGAGAGGAATGTTTGCTCTGGTCCCCACCTGCAGGGTGGCATGTAACATCATCTCTCCTCAGCCAGACTTTGCTTCCTGCGTTTTCAGTTGCTTTCTGCTTTCCATGAACTGTATGTCAGGTGGATCTGTGTGCCCAGTATTCTCACAGTACTTTGTAGTCCTGGAAAGACCTTTATGTCAGTCAGCGTTTTCCAGAGAAACAGAACCAATAGGATCTCTCCCTTTTTCTAGGTAGGTGGGTGGATGGATGGATGGATGGATGGGTGGATGGATGGGTGGATGGATGGATGGGTGGATGGATGGATGGATGGGTGGATGGATGGATGGGTGGATGGATGGATGGGTGGATGGATGGATGGGTGGGTGGATGGGTGGGTGGGTGGATGGGTGGGTGGGTGGATGGGTGGGTGGGTGGGTGGATGGGTGGCTGGGTGGATGGGTGGGTGGGTGGATGGATGGATGGGTGGATGGATGGATGGATGGATGGATATGGATTTATTTTAAGAAACTGGATCATGCAATTAGGAGGCTGGCAAGTCTGAAATCAGTAGGTTCAGATCAACTGGAAACTCAGGAGTTAATGCTGTCTTAAGGCAGATTTTTTTTCTCCTCCAAGAAACCTCAGTTTTTATTCTTAAGGCTTTCAACTGATTGGGAGAGGCCCACCCACATTATCAAGGGTAATCCCCTTTAAAGTCGACTAATTGCAGATGTTAATTACAGCTACAAAATGCCTTCGCATCAAAACCTAGATTGGTGTTTGATTAAATAACCGAGTACTGTAGTCTAGCCAAGTTGGCGCACAATTAACCATCACCCCTCCACGCTCAGTTTTTCTTACAGAATCTTTCTTAATTTTAAATCAGAAGATGGTTACATTTTCCAGTGAGCCCACCTGATTGATATGTCATTTCTCCATGTGAACATATACAACACAGGCACACATGCAGAGTCTGGGCAAATCCTAGCGCAGCAGATGTGCACCGTGATGGCTGCGTCTCCCAGAAGCCCTCTCTTCTCCCTTACCCTCCTCCCTCCCGTGTAGGTCACTGATCCACGAGCACATATGTATGTCAGTGGCGTGTAGGACAGGGTCACATTCAAATAAATGCCAGAGCAAAGAGACAAGGAAGATTTTTATCTTTTTAAAGGTCTTAGGCTTGATTTCCCTGAGGCCTTTTCTCATTTACTTTTGTTCTTAGCTAGGTTTTTTTCTTTTCATTCCCAGCAGTCTGGGATTATAGGAAAATCATTAGATTATAAGTCAAGTAGTTAATTCTCAGCCATTAGCTCATCATGTGACCATGAGCAAGTCACTCAGTCTTCTTTTCAGCTTTCTCACCTGCCAGATAAGATGCAGCCTGGTGCAGTAGAAAGAGCATTGGCCCGAATTAGAAACCCATGGTACCATTTTCTAGTCATCCATTGAGTGGATCATAGGACGTTGGTTTAGGGCACAGCTCTGGAGCCAGACTGGCAAAAGTTTGAATCCTGTCTCCACCACTCACCAGCTAAGCCAGGGCCTTGAGCAAGGTACCTCACCTTTCTGAACTTAGTTTTCTCCTCTGCCTAATGGGAATTTAATAGGAACTACCTAATAAGGTCGTTATTAGGATTAAATGAATTAATACATGTGAACCACCTAGCACATTGTAAACTCTATTTAACCACTGGCTATTGTGGTTTACTCTTACCTAGACCAGATTACCTAAAACAAATTAAAGAGCACTGTATATCATAATCTAAAAATTCTTTGTATCTCACAGGTGTAAAAATAATAACCTACACCACTCATAAATACATTAGGATTAAGACGAATCCTTCCTGACCCCCGCTTGACTAAGTGATTCTTCTTATTTTAATTTTTCATTTTAAATGTAAAACAAGATAACACGACTGAAGAATTTTTAAACAAAATAAAATGTATCATCTATAACTGTATTCCCTTGTCACAACTGTTTTCATTTTTGTTTTGCACTCTGGCCTTTGTCCACATGTACCCAGATATTTTCAAAGTCATACTCATAGTGGATATTCAGACATTCCGCTTTTTTTCTTTCATGTTTCAACCAGTTCCATATTGCTATGTAGCCTTCGTGGTTATTTAAAAAAAAAAAAAATCATGTATGTGGTTTTGTTGGTTTACTTTTGCTTCCTGGAGTAATGTCCAGGAGAAGAATTAATATCAGAAGCGTAAACAATATTAACCTACTTTCCTAAAGGGATATACCAGTTGTTACAAGTTAACACACCCACTATCATTATGTGAGTGTCTCTCTTTTATATACAGTATGAAGAAAATGTACCATGAGGGCTTCTTACAGAAAAACAGGGTAAAGTTCCTGGAAAGGATAGAGTAGGTCTTCAGAATTTCCTGTCACCGCTCCTGAGAGCAGCCTGCTAGATGAGCCCATTTTCTGTGGCTTCAGGCTTTCCTACAACCAGCTGCAACTATGCACACACCTCTTCTGGCCTGTCCCCTCCCTTTTCAGTAGATACTTCTCCTAATTCTCTACCATCAGATTTCACAACCAGCTGTGCCATTCTTAGGCTTTTGGAAACTAATATAAGCCATGCGATGAAGTGAGAAGGCGTGTGTATTCCCAAGCCTGGCACTGGGCATGAGGCACAGACCTCAAATGTCACTCTTACCAGCTGGCTACAGAGCCAAATGGTGACCTTGGGCATTCCCAGTCAAGGGTATTTCAAGCTAGTTTAGACTCAGAGAAAATTGAGATGAACTCTAGGGAGAAGAAATACCTCAGAGAAAGAACAGATGAGATAAGGTACTTAAAAGAGATTCTCAGTATATGAGCCCTGAGAAAAAGAGGTCATATTGAAGCAAGGAGTGAGAGGGTAGAAGAATAAGAAGCAAAAGTATAAGAATGTGAACACTTGCTATAGACCTGGAGACTGTTGAGCACTTGGGAAAGTTCTTGTGACTTTGATTCCTGTTTGTCATGGCCCACCCTTCTCTGAAGGCCCCTGAAATTGCATATATTAATTCATGAAAGCACCCTTATTCAGCTTTCCATTCTAATGAGCACAGCTTGAGGAGTTAAAAGGTATTTTGTTTTGTAGGGAAGACTCAGGGTTAAAACCAGAGACCAGGAAACATCGAGGGGAAATGTAGCTTCTCTATTTTATCAATAGCAGCAAATGTTTATTGACTGTCATTTTTAAGTGGAAAATGTGTTACCAGGAATCAGGAATTTACTACTTTTCCTCTGGTTCTTGTTATATCTCATCTATGATGTATCTGCAGTGTCCACAAGGGGGTCGTCTTTGGTTCAACTTCACATCCAGACTCATAAGATGCTGATAGACCCCAGTCTGCTCAGTAGGACAGCAGCCACAGCTTGCCTGCTGGGAAGTGTCAGGCACTCCTGCGGGAATCCTTGCAGCCATCCAGGGGCTGCCTTCTGAATCCCCACCCCAAATGACAGCTCAAGTTCAAAGAGACAAGGTCCACATCAGGCAGGTGTGGAGTCACCATGGCTTAAAATCCTCATGTACCACAGGGGCCAGTGTATCTTGTAACAACTCCATAGACGTAGCTTTTGAGATGCCCACGAAGGACCACCACCACTACAAGGGTCATCACACTTGGGGAAATCACAAATATAGGACCTTCTATGAGGTACTGGTGGTCTTTCCAGTCCAGAGACAGGCTACCAATCAGGGATCATTTTCACCCTAAGTAATGTTCCCTAGTAACATAATTAACATATCAGTTTTATCAGGTTGTCCCAAGAACAAAACTGGACGATTAACTGAAGGTCAAATTCTCATGCAGAAAGAGAAAATTTCATAAGCCTTATCCCCTAGGAATCTCCACTGATGACCATTACTTAACTACTGCAGCCCAACACCTTTCCAAATCCTGACTTCCACCTTCCTTAATTGTATTGTAGATCATCAAAAAGGAGGAAAAATATGGGAACTTTTTGTTTAAAATCAGTTGCAACAGACTGAGGTTTGTTTGTTTCACTGATTTTAATAATAATGAAACTGCAATTGATGAAGTGAAACAACTTACCCTAGTACCCAGTCAAAAGCCAGTGTCACATCTAAAGCCTTTGGGCTCTAGTATCTCAGAAAAAAGTTCTACCTCTGTCAGGGAACATTGTGTCTTACTGATCATGGTTTACTCAAAATGAAAAATCCAGTTTCATATCTAATTTTCAAACTGAACATTTTCAGGGAAAATTTTATTCCTATTGTTTTCACCTCCTCTTTTGAAAACTGAAAAGTAGTCTGCTATGGTTTCTGAAAACATGTATAGGTTCTCAAGACCCAGAATTAAACATTTGTGATTATGCAAACATCATTATGTCAATGACATAAATTAGGATAGAATTCTTGGCTAAAAAACCCTTATTTTCTGTTGCTTTTATTATCTTCAGCTCAGAAAGATTTACTGTTTACTCCTAAAAAACTAAGCCTATGCAAATTACAGACAGAGGCTCCGCCTGAAATTGTATACCCTTTTTTGAACTTCTGATTGTTAGTGTGTAGTATTCTCTATGGACTTGAGATCTTATGAAAGGCCAAACTATTATAAAACTTACTTCAAAAAATTCCCTTGTCTTATAATATAAAGAGACTTACACATTAATATAAAGAGACCTAACACATCTTTTTGGTTTTTTAACAGTTATCAAGCATCATATGCTGTATGCCATGTAATGCCGCGGTGCTTACATACTTTCTTTCATTTAATCTTTACAACCCTATAGAGCAAATATTATTCTCATTTACAGAAAAAGAAAGATATAACAATTGAGACAAAGTTAAATGACTTCTTGAAGATGATTCGTTACAAACTCGAATCACTGACTAATTTCTATAATGCTCATCAATAAAGAGTATTATGACTCTAACTTATTTAATTATAAAGAAGCCATATTTCTTCAAGTGGTTAGATTTTAAGAATACCTGGGCAGATCTCCACACCCCTCCCACAACCTTCCTTCATGAGTCCTCTGAATGCCTGACATTCCAAAGTTAGAAATATGTATTTTGCCTAAATCAAACAGAATCTATTAAAATGCAAATGCCCTCAACACATGAAGCAATATTAAAATTTTTATAGCTAATTTTTTACAGTATAAAGCTTATCATATTTTTTCCTAGAAAGTAAGTTTATAAAGGGGTGATAAGGCAGATTACTAAGTGCCTAAGTATTGAGATATAAGGCACAGAAACACTGTAAATGGGGTAGCGGGGGGGGGGGGTGATCAAAACATCCATTGCATTGCAGTAGCATGGTTTACTTGTCTTTTCTCCTGCCCTCCGCCATTCTGTGATCACTAAAGTCAAAGACTATACAGGCATACGTTAGAGATATTGGAGGTTTGGGTCCAGACCACTTCAGTAAAGCAAATATCGCAATAAAGTGAGTCACACAAATTTTTTTGGTTTCCCAGTGCGTTTAAAAGTTATGTTTACACTATAATGTAGTGTATTAAGGGTGTAATAGCGTTATGTCCAAACATAACAATGTACATACCTTAATTTAAAAATACTTTATTGCTAAAAAAAAAATGCTAACCGTTATCTAAGCCTTCAGCCAGTCGTAGTAGTAGCTCAAAGATCACTGATCACAGCTCACCATTACAAGTATAATAATGAAAAAGTTTGAAATATTGTGAGAATTACCAAAATGTGACACAGAGATGCAAAGTGAGCAAATGTTGGAAAAATGGTGCCAATAGATTTGCTCAACGTAGGGTGGCCACTGACCTTCAATTTGCAAATAAAGCAATATCTGCAAATCACAATAAAGTGGAACATAAAAAAAAAAGTATGCCTGTATAGTACAGCAGTTAAGAAACACAGCCATGGAGCTAGAATTTCTGGGCTGGTAATTTTGGCTTCACTGCCTAATAGCTTTATGACCATGGTTCAAATGACTTCTCTCTCTTTGCCCCAGTTTCTTCGTCTTTAAAACTGTTCCCATCTCATAGGATTATCATGAAGATTTAATAACAAGGGTTTATAATTGTAAAGTACTTACATAGGGCCTGACACATCCAAAGTGCTATTTAAGCAATAGCATTTATTATCCCCAGCAGAGGGTCAGGCACACATTAGGTCCTCAGGAACTGTTGCTTTATTCAGTTAAGTTACCCATGTACTGAATTAATTAATTAAAAGGCCTGCATTTGAGGATCAGCAGGACAGTTGTGACCTTAAAAGTGTCATATAAAGGAGAGTCAGAGGAGTAAGTTAGATAAAAAGGATTAAGCAATAAGCGAATGGTTTTAAAAAGTAAGATGAATTAGTGGGATGTAGATTTTTATGTTACTGACTTCTAATTTAATTTTAATATGGTCAGAGAACATACTCTGTATGATTTCAATCCTTTGCAATTTACTGGGACTTATTTTTCAGCCCAGCACATGGTATATCTTGAAGAATGTTCCATATGTACTTAAGCAAACTGCATTCTGTAGTTGTTGAATGTAGTGTTTTATGAATGTCAAGATGAATATTCTTACTAAATTGTATCTACTTATTCTGTCAATTACTGAGAGATGTTAAAAACTGAAGATTTGCCTGTGTCTTTCTTTAGTTCTGTCAGTTTTGTTATATGTATTTTAAAACTCTGTTATTAGATGAGCACATGTTTAGAATTTTTGTTTGTTTTCTGATGAATCGGTCTTTTTCTCATTATCAAATGTAACTATTTATCCTTGGTCTTATACTATACATTGACTGATACTAATCTAGCCGTAAGCTTTCTAATGCTTACTGTTTGTGTGGTATATCTTTTTCCATCTTTTTGTTTTCAACTTGTTTATATCTTTATTTTAAAAATATGTCCCTTATAAACAGCATAGAGTTAAGGGTTGATTCCCCCCCATTCTATAATCTCTGCTGTTTTATTGGAGTGTTCAGTCCATTTACATTTATTATAATAGTTGATACTATTGGGTTTTAGTCTACTATCTTGCTATTTGTTCTGTGTCTGTATGTATACCCCTAGTTTTTGTCCCAGTTTCTCCTTTTCTGCCTTCTGTAGAATAAATCAAATATTTTTTTAAATGTCCCATTTTATCTCCTCTATTGGCTTTATAGCTCTACTTCTTGGTATTGTTTTTCACTAGCTCCTTTGGGGATTACAATATGAATCCTTAACTTATTACAATCTTCCGTGAGTTATTATTACATCACTATCCTTATCCTTTGTGCATTATTGGCATGTGTTTTATTACTACAAGTTATATAATGTGCAATACTTTATTATTTTTGTTGCAAAGAGTCGATTGTCTTTTAAAGAAATTAAGAAAAGAAAAAAAATGGTTTTTATAAAAATAATATCCAGGTATGTAACATTTTTAGTGCTCTTCAGGTTTTCCTTTAGATCCAGATTTCCATCTGGTAGATTTTCCTCCAGCCTGAAGAATATCCTTTAGCATTTTTCGTAGTGAAGATCTGCCAGAGACAAACTCACCCAGCTTTTTGTTTTTCCCTGAGAATGTCTTTATTTTGTCTCTGTTTTTGAAGGATATTTTCTCTGGTTATAAAATCCTGGTTTGACTTTTTTCTTTCAGCACTTTAAAGATGGTGTTGTGTTGTCTTTGACCTGCTTTTATTTATTTTTTAATGAAAAATGAGCTATCATTTTATCATTTCTCTGTATGAAATAAGTCTTTTTCTTTGGAAGGTTTTAAGAATTTTTTCTTTATCTTTGATTTTCAGCAGTTTGAATGATGTATTTGAGGGTAGTTTTCTTTCTATTTATCCTGCCTAGATGTTGCTGAGCTTTATGGATCTCTTGGTTGGGTTTGTCTTTTTTTAACAATTTTGGAAATTTGACAGCTGTTACCTTTTTTTTTTTTCTTCCTTTTGGCTGCATTGGGTCTTCGTTGCTTCGCATGGGCTTTCTCTAGTTGCAGTGAGCAGGGGCTACTCTTCCTTGCTTCTCATTGTGGTGGCTTCTCTTGTTGCGGAGCATGGGCTCTAGGCACACGGGCCAGTAGTTGTGGCTCGTGGGCTCTAGAGTGCAGGCTCAGTAGTTGTGGGCTTAGTTGCTCCGTGGCATGTGGTATCTTCCTGGACCAGGGCTCGAACCCGTGTCCCCTGCGTTGGCAGGCAGATTCGTAACCACTGCACCACCAGGGAAGTCCCCGTTACTTCTTTTTTTTTTCTTTTTATTTAACATCTTTACTGGAGTATAATTGCTTTGCAACGTTGCGTTAGTTTCTGCTGTATAACAAAGTGAATCAGCTATATGCATACATATATCCCAATATCCCCTCCCTCTTGCATCTCCCTCCCACCATCCCTATCCCACCCCTCTAGGTGGTCACAAAGCACCGAGCTGATCTTCCTGTGCTATGCGGCTGCTTCCCACTAGCTAGCTATTTTACACTTGGTAGTGTATATATGTCAATGCTATTCTCTCACTTCGTCCCAGCTTACGCTTCCCCTGCCTCATGTCCTCAAGTCCATTCTCTACGTCTGCATCTTCTTTATTCCTGTCCTGCCCCTAGGTTCATCAAAACATTTTTTTTTCTTTTTTTTAGATTCCATATATATGTGTTAGCATACGGTATTTGTTTTTCTCTTTCTGACTTACTTCACTCTGTATGACAGACTCTAGGTCCATCCATCTCACTACAGATAACTCAATTTCATTTCTTTTTATGGCTGAGTAATATTCCATTGTATATATGTGCCACATCTTTTTTTTTTTTTTTTTATAAATTTCTTAGGCAGTTAACAACTTAACTTTTATAAAACACTTTCTAATTGTATTGACATTATTGTTTGTGTTATTTTTTGGAATTTACTCACTAGGATTTTTAAATTCTTTTTTTTTTAATAAAACATAGAATACTTTATTTTTTCTCTTTTTTTTAACATCTTTATTGGAGTATAATTGCTTTATAATGGTGTGTTAGTTTCTGCTTTATAACAAAGTGAATCAGTTATACATATACATATGTTCCCATATCTCTTCCCTCTTGCATCTCCCTCCCTCCCACCCTCCCTATCCCACCCCTCTAGGTGGTCACAAAGCACCGAGCTGATCTCCCTGTGCTATGCGGCTGCTTCCCACTAGCTATCTATTTTACATTTGGTAGTGTATATATGTCCATGCCACTCTCTCACCCTGTCACATCTCACCCCTCCCCCTCCCCATATCCTCAAGTCCATTCTCTGGTAGGTCTGTGTCTTTATTCCCGTCTTGCCACTAGGTTCTTCATGACCTTTTTTTTTTCCCCTTAGATTCCATGTATATGTGTTAGCATACTGTATTTGTTTTTCTCTTTCTGACTTACTTCACTCTGCATGACAGACTCTAACTCCATCCACCTCACTACAAATAACTCAATTTCGTTTCTTTTTATGGCTGAGTAATATTCCATTGTATATATGTGCCACATCTTCTTTATCCATTCATCTGTCAATGGACACTTAGGTTGCTTCCATGTCCTGGCTATTGTAAATAGAGCTGCAGTGAACATTGTGGTGCATGACTCTTTTTGAATTATGGTTTTCTCAGGGTATATGCCCAGTAGTGGGATTGCTAAGGCATATGGTAGTTCTATTTTTAGTTTTTTAAGGAACCTCCATACTGTTATCCATAGTGGCTGTATCAGTTTACATTCCCACCAACAGTGCAAGAGGGTTAACTTTCCTCCACACCCTCGCCAACCTTTATTGTTTGTAGATTTTTTGGTGATGCCATTCTGACTGGTGTGAGGTGATACCGCATTGTAGTTTTTTTTTTTTTTTTTTGAACATTAAATCCAGTTTATTTTCTGTGACAATGTAAAAAACTGCAATGTTTTTAAACAAAATAAAAGCTTCAAACAAAGATAAACTAGAACGCATCCCATAGAGAGAATCACCTTTACCTCAGACTGTGCCATAGCAACTTTATCTGTAATAGCCAAAAATTGGAAACAACCCACGTAGCCATAAACAGGAATGGATAAACAAATTGTGGTATAACCATACAATGTAATACTATTCAGAAAAAAAGGGAATGAATTAACGTGGTTGAATCCCAAAAATATTATGTTCAGCAAAAGAAGATATAAAAGAGTACATACTGTATGACTTCAGTTTTAGGAAATTACAAACAAGGCTAATCTAAACTATAGTGTCGGAAAGTAGATCATTCGTTGCCTACATCTAGGGGTGGGGAAGTGAGTTAACTTCACCAGGGCATGAAGGAATTTTTTAGTTTTGATTTGCATTTCTCTAATGATTAGTGATGTTGAGCATCCTTTCATGTGTTTATTGGCCATATGTATATCTTCTCTGGAGAAATGTCTATTGAGGTCTTCTGCCCATTTTTGCGTTGGGTTTTTCGTTTTTTTGATATTGAGCTGCATGAGCTGTTTGTGTATTTTGGAGATTAATCCTTTGTCAGTTGCTTCGTTTACAAATATTTTCTCCCATTCTGAGGGTTGTCTTTTCGTCTTGTTTATGGTTTCCTTTGCTGTGCAAAAGCTTTGAAGTTTCATTAGGTCCCATTTGTTTATTTTTGTTTTTATTTCCATTTCTCTAGGAGGTGGGTCAAAAAGGGTCTTGCTGTGATTTATGTCAAACAGTGTTCTGCCTATGTTTTCCTCTAAGAGTTTTATAGTGTTTGGCCTTACATTTAGGTCCTTAATCCATTTTGAGTTTATTTTTGTATATGGTGTTAGGAAGTGTTCTAATATCATTCTTCTGCATGTAGCTGTCCAGTTTTCCCAGCACCACTTGTTGAAGAGGCTGTCTTTTTTCCATTATATATTCTTGCCTCCCTTATCAAAGATAAGGTGATCATATGTGCGTGGGTTTATCTCTCGGCTTTCTATCCTGTTCCATTGATCTTTATTTCTGTTTTTGTGCCAGTACCATACTGTCTTTACTACTGTAGTTTTGTAGTATAATCTGAAGTCAGGGAGCCTGATTCCTCCAGCTCCGTTTTTCTTTCTCAATACTGCTTTGGCTATTCTGGGTCTTTTGTGTTTCCATACAAATTGTGAAATTTTTTGTTCTAGTTCTGTGAAAAATGCCATTGGTAGCTTGATAGGGATTGCATTGAATCTGTAGATTGGTTTGGGTAGTATAGTCATTTTCACAATGTTGATTCTTCCAATCCAAGAACATGGTATATCTCTCCATCTGTTTGTATTATCTTTAATTTCTTTTATCCGTGTCTTATTGTTTTCTGCATACAGGTCTTTTGTCTCCTTATGTAGGTTTATTCCTAGGTATTTTATTCTTCTTGTTGCAGTGGTACATGGGAGTGTTTCCTTCATTTCTCTTTCAGACTTTTCATCATTAGTGTATAGGAATGCAAGAGATTTCTGTGCATTAATTTTGTATCCTGCCACTTTACAAAATTCATTGATTAGCTCTAGTAGTTTTCTGGTAGCATCTTTAGGATTCTCTATGTATAGTATCATGTCATCTGCAAACAGTGACAGTTTTACTTCTTCTTTTCTGATTTGGATTCCTTTTATTTCTTTTTTTTCTCTGCTTTCTGTGTCTAAAACTTCCAAAACTATGTTGAATAATAGCGGTGAGGGGGCTTCCCTGGTGGTGCAGTGATTAAGAATCCACCTGCCAATGCAGAGGACATGGGTTCGAGCCCTGGTCTGGGACGATCCCACATGCCACGGAGCAACTAAGCCTGTGTGCCACAACTACTAAGCCGGCACTCTAGAGACCGTAAGCCGCAACTACTGAGCCCGCGTGCCACAACTGCCAAAGCCTGTGTGCCTAGAGCCCATACTCCACAACAAGAAAAGCCACCACAATGAGACGCCCATGTACCACAATGAGAGTAGCTCCTGCTCACTGCAACTAAAAGAAAGCCCACGCGCAGCAACGAGGACCCAAGGCAGCCAAAAATAAAATAAATAAATAAATAAATTTATTTTAAAAAAAATAGTGGTTAGAATGGGCAATCTTTTCTTGTTCCTGATCTTAGAGGAAATCGTTTCAGTTTTTCACCATTGAGGATAATGTTGGCTGTGGTTTTGTCATAAATGGCCTTTATTATGTTGAGGTAAGTTCCCTCTCTGCCTACTTTCTGGACAGGTTTTATTATAAATGGGTGTTGAATTTTGTTGAAAGCTTTTACTGCATCTGTTGAATTATCCTATGGTTTTTATCCTTCAATTTGTTAATATGGTGTATCACTTTGATTGATTTGCATATATTGAAGAATCCTTGCATTCCTGGGCTAAACCCCACTTGATCATGGTGTATGATCCTTGTAGTGTGCTGTTGGATTCTGTTTGCTAGTATTTTGTTGAGGAGTTTTGCATCTATGTTCATCAGTGATATTGGCCTGTAGTTTTCTTTCTTTGTGACATCTTTGTCTGGTTTTGGTATCAGGGTGATGGTGGTCTCATAGAATGAGTTTGGGAGTGTTCCTCCCTCTGCTATATTTTGGAAGAGTTTGAGAAGGGTAGGTGTTAGCTCTTCTCTAAATGTTTGATAGAATTCGCCTTTGAAGCCATTTGGTCCTGGGCTTTTCTTTGTTGGAAGATTTTTAATCACAGTTTCAATGTCAGTGCTTGTGATTGGTCTGTTTATATTTTCTATTTCTTCCTGGTTCAGTCTCGGAAGGTTGTGCATTTCTAAGAGTTTGTCCATTTCTTCCAGGTTGTCTATTTTATTGGCATATAGTTGCCTGTAGTAATCTCTCATGATCGTTTGTATTTCTGCAGTGTCAGTTGTTACTTCTCCTTTTTCATTTCTAATTCTATTGATATGAGTCTTGTCCCTTTTTTTCTTGATGAGTCTGGCTAATGTTTAATCAATTTTCTTTATCTTCTCAAAGAACCAGCTTTTCGTTTTATTATTGCTTTAGGGGTAAGGTTAGGTTGTTTATTTGAGATGTTTCTTGTTTCTTGAGGTAGGATTGTATTGCTATAAACTTCCCTCTTAGAACTGCGTTTGCTGCGTTCCATAGGTTTTGGATCATCGTGTTTTCATTGTCATTGTTTCTGGGTATTTTTTTATTTCCCTGTTTAATTTATTCAGTGATCCCTTGGTTATTTAGTAGTGTATTGTTTAACCTCCATGTGTTTTTTTTTTTTTTACAGTTTTTTTTTCCTGTAATTGACATCTGGTCTCATAGCATTGTGGTCAGATAAGATACTTCATACGATTTCAATTTCTTAAATTTACCGAGGCTTGATTTGTGACCCAAGATATGATATATCCTGGAGAATGTTCCATGAGCACTTGAGAAGAAATGTATTCTGTTGCTTTTGGATGGAATGTCCTATAAATATCAATTAAGTCCATCTGTTCTAATATGTCATTTAAAGCTTGTGTTTCCTTATTTATTTTCATTTTGGATGATCTGTCCATTGGTGAAACTGAGGTGTTAAAGTCCCCTACTATGATTGTGTTACTGTCGATTTCCCCTTCTGTGGCTGTTAGAGTTTGCCTTATGTATTGAGGTGCTCCTATGTTCAATGCATATTTACAATATATATTTACAATATATATTTACAATATATATTTACAATCGTTATATCTTCTTCTTGGATCGATCCCTTGATCATTGTGTAGTGGCCTTCTTTGTCTCTTGTAATAGTCTTTATTTTAAAGTCTATTTTGTCTGATAGGAGAATTACTACTCCAGCTTTCTTTTGTTTTCCACTTGCATGGAATATCATTTTCCATCCCTTCACTTTCAGGCTGTATGTGTCCCTAGGTCTGAATTGGGTCTCTTGTAGACAGCATATATACGGGTCTTGTTTTTGTATCCATTCAGCCAGTCTGTGTCTTTTGGTTGGAGCATTTAATCCATTTACATTTAAGGTACTTATCGATATGTATGTTCCTGTTACCATTTTCTTAATTGTTTTGTATTTGTTATTGTAGGTCTTTTCCTTCTCTTGTGTTTCCTGCATAGAGAAGTTCCTTTAGCATTTGTTGTAAAGCTGGTTTGGTGGTGCTGAATTCTCTTATCTTTTGCTTGTCTGTAAAGGTTTTTTTTTTTTTTTTTTAATTTATTTATTTTTGGCTGTGTTGGGTCTTCATTTCTGTGCAAGGGCTTTCTCTAGTTGCGGCGAGAGGGGGCCACTTCTTCATCGCGGTGCGCGGGCCTCTCACTCTTGCGGCCTCTCTTGTTGCGGAGCACAGGCTCCAGACGCGCAGGTTCAGTAGTTGTGGCTCACGGGCCCAGTTGCTCCGTGGCATGTGGGATCTTCCCAGACCAGGGCTGAAACCCGTGTCCCCTGCATTGGCAGGCGGATTCTCAACCACTGCACCACCAGGGAAGCCCCAATCTGTAAAGGTTTTAATTTCTCCGTCAAATCTGAATGAGATCCTTGCTGGGTAGATTAGTCTTGGTTGTAGGTTTTTCCCTTTCATTACTTTAAGTATGTCCTGCTACACCCTTCTGGCTTGCAGAGTTTCTGCTGAAAGATCAGCTGTTAACTTTATGGGCATTCCCTTGTATGTTATTTGTTGCTTTTTCCTTGCTGCTTTTAATAGTTTTTCTTTGTATTTAATTTTTGATAGTTTGATTAATATGTGTCTTGGCACGTTTCTCCTTGGATTTATTCTGTATACGACCCTCTGTGCTTCCTGGACTTGATTAACTATTTCCTTTCCCTTGTTAGGGAAGTTTTGGACTATAATCTCTTCAAATATTTTCTCAGACCCTTTGTTTTTCTCTTCTTCTTCTGGGACCGCTATAATTTGAATGTTGTTGTGTTTAATGTTGTCCTACACATCTCTGAGACTATCCTCAATTCTTTTCATTCTTTTTTCTTTATTCTGCTCTGTAGTAGTTATTTCCACTATTTCATCTTCCAGGTCACTTATCTGTTCTTCTGCCTCAGTTATTCTGCTATTGATTCCTTCTAGAGAATTTTTAATTTCATTTATTGTGTTGTTCATCATTGTTTGTTTGCTCTTTAGTTCTTCTAGGTCCTTGGTAAATGTTTCTTGTTTTTTCTCCATTCTATCTCCAAGATTTTGGATCATCTTTACTATCATTACTCTGAATTCTTTTTCAGGTAGACTGCCTGTTTCCTCTTCGTTTGTTTGTTCTGGTGGGTTTTTACCTTGCTCCTTCATCTGCTGCATATTTCTCTGTCCTCTCATTTTGCTTAACTTACTGTGTTTGGGGGTCTCCTTTTTGCAGGCTGCAGGTTCATAGTTCCCATTGTTTTTGGTGTCTGCCCCCAGTGGGTAAGGTTGGTTCAGTGGCTTGTGTAGGCTTCCTGGTGGAGGGGACTGGTGGCTGTGTGTGGTGGGTGGGGCTGGATCCTGTCTTTCTGGTCAGCAGGGCCACGTCTGATGGTGTGTTTTTGGGTGCCTCTGAGCTTATTATGATTTTAGGCAGCCTCTCTGCTAATGGGTGGGTTTGTGTTCCTGTCTTGCTAGCTGTTTGGCATGGGACATCCAGCACTGGAGCTTGCTGGCCATTGTGTGGAGCTGGGTCTTAGTGTTGAGAAGGAGATGTCTGGGAGAGCTCTCGCTGATTGATACTACGAGGGGCTGGGAGGTCTCTGGTGGTCCGATGTCCTGAGCTCAGCTCTCCCACCTCAGAGGCTCAGGGCTGACACCTGCCTGGGGCACCAAGACTTTGTTAGCCAGACGGCTAGAAGAAAAGGGAGAAAAAAAGAAAGAAAAAATAAATAAAATAAATAAATAATAAAATTATTAAAATAAAAAATAAAAAAGTAATAATTTTAAAAAGAGAGAAGAAAGCAATGAAACCAATAAACAAATCCCCTGATGATAACAAGCACTAAAAAGTATACTAAGATAAACATAAAAATCAGAAACAAGTTAGTCTCAGACAGCAAACCCTAAGTCTGAAGTTGATCCCAATGTCCACCCCCTCAGTTCTGGGACGATTCGTTGTCTATTCAGGTATTCCACAGATGCAGGGTAAATCAAGTTGATTGTGGGGATTTAATCCACTGCTCCTGAGGCTGCACGGAGAAATTTCCCTTTCTCTTCTTTTTTCGCACAGCTCCTGGGGTTCAGCTTTGGTTTTGGTCCCACCTCTGCATGTAGGTTGCCCTCAGGCATCTGTTCCCTGCCCAGACAGGAGGGGGTTAAAGCAGCAGCTGATTAGGGGGCTCTGGCTCTTTCAGGCTGGGGGGAGGGAGGGGTACGGTAGTCATAGTTGGAATGCAAGGCGAGCCTGCGGCGGCAGTAGAAACCAACATGAGGTTGCAACAGCCTGAGGCGCGCTGTGTGTTTTCCCTGGAAGTTGTCCCTGGATCCCGGGACCCTGGCGGTGGCGGGCTGCACAGGCTTCCGGGAGGGGAGGTGTGGATAGTGACCTGTGCTTGCACACAGGATTCTTGGTGGCTGCAGCAGCAGCCTTAGCATTTCTTGCCCGTCTCTGGTGTCCTCGCTGATAGCCACAGCTCTCACCTGTCTCTGGAACTTGTTTAGTCAGTGCTCTGCCTTGTGTGTGCAGACAGGGAAGGAATTCCCTCTCCTCGCGCACCTTGAGACAATGGTCTCTTGCCTCTTAGGCAGGTCCAGACTTTTTCCCGGACTCCCTCCCGGCTAGCTGTGGCGCACTAGCCCCTTCAGGCTGTGTTCACGCAGCCAACCCCAGTCCTCTCCCTGGGATCTGACCTCTGAAGTCCGAGCCTCAGCTCCCAGCCCCCACACGCCCTTGCTGGTGAGCAGACAAGCCTCTCAGGCTGGTGAGTGCTGGTCAGCACCAATCCTCTGTGCGGGAATCTCTCCGCTTTGCCCTCCGCACCCGTATTGCTGTGCTCTCCTCCATGGCTCCGAACTTCCCCCCTGCCCAACCCCTGTCTCCACCAGTGAAGGGGTTTCCTGGTATTTGGAAACTTCCTGCTTCACAGCTCCCTCCCAGAGGTGCAGGTCCTGTCCCTGTCCCTATTCTTTTGTCTCTGTTTTTTCTTTTTTCTTTTGCCCTACCCATGTACGTGGGGATTTTCTTGCCTTTCGGGAAGTCTGAGGTCTTCTCCCAGCATTCAGTAGGTGTTCTGTAGGAGTTGTTCCACATGTAGATGTATTTTTGATGTATTTGTGTGTATATGGTGATCTCCATGTCTTACTCCTCCACCATCTTGAAGGTCCCCCGTTACTTCTTAAAATATTTATTTTGCCACACTTATTCTCTCCTTCTGGGACTCCAATTACGTATACATTGAACCATTTTATGTTGTTCCATAGGCCACTAAAACTCGGTTCATTTTTTTCAACTATATTTCTCTCTGTGCTTCAGTTTGAATAATTCCTATTGAGTTATTTTTGTTTCTTGATTCTTTAATTTAAAAGTGCCATTAACTCTCTCCAGTGAATTTATTTCAGATATTGTATTTTTTTAATTACAAAATTTTCAGTAGTTTATTTCTAAGGTTTACATGTTCTCATTCTCATCTCCCATTGTTCTTGTTTTTTTCTGATAAATTCATTAACATTTATAATAGTTATTTTAAATCCTGCCTACTGATGCCAGTATATGGGTTGTCTGTGGATCTGCTCCTTGTCACTGGTTTTTCCTTTGATTGTGAGTCACGTTTTCCTATTTCTTTGCATGTCTAGTAATTTTTATTGTATACTGAAGATTGTAGGTGATATTTTGGAGTTATTTTGTTTTCACTTTTCTTTCCCTAAAGAGTATTGTATTTTGTTGTAGCAGGCAATTAAATTACTGGTGGAGCTCCTTGATCTTCTGGAGCCTTGGTCTATTTTAGTTTTGCATTTAGTTTTAGGATATAGTCGTTAGTCTTGGGATGTAGCCCATCTGGGTTTTAAGGAAAATCCTGAAGTGTTTCCTATCCCCGTCTAGATAGTTAGGCTTGAACACCAAATTCTGACACTCCAAAACCAGGTAGCTACTGAAACCTTCCTTCCTTTTAAGCATTCCAGCTGTTCCTTTCCATTGGATACTTGGAGTGCTGCCCTGTACAGTTGATGAGTGGGCCAGAATTTGAGGGGCATTTTTATGCCGATTTGGAGTTTTCGTATACGGTGGTTCCCTCCTTTTTCCACATTCTCCTCTTCAATTTCCTGACATTCCAACAACCCCAAACTCAGGCCTCTGACTCCACAGCAGCTTTTTTTCTTGCCATCAATCCCCCCATAAGATCCATAAACAAGGGAGTGCCCTCAGGGGAAATTTTATTAAATGTGCATAGCACCTACTTGGCTTCCCTTCTTTCAAGAGTCATATTTTTCCCTCCGGCTTTAGATCGCTCTCCAGTACCTTCAAACAGTTATCTTTTTAATGTTTTTCCAAAATTTATAATTGTTATTGTTAGGAAGATTATTCTGCTGTAAGCTTCTCCACTGTTACCTGAACCAGAACCTCTTCAGTGAGTGTTCACTGCTCTGTGAAGCAGCTGAGAGCTAAAAGGAAGAAGAGAAAATGGTGTTGAAGCAAAATCTGGGTTATAAAGAAGGAGTTTCCATGATGAGAGAGACAGGCATGTTTTAGGCAGAGAAAAAGGAGGCCGTAGAGAAGGAGAGACTGAAGCCATAAAAAAAAAAAAAAAAAAAAAAAAAGCCAAGGAAGGGGGGGACTAACATATGGCACTGTTAGTGAGGGGATTAACTGAGAGCAGCTTTGGCATGTGCAAAAGAGAAGAGGCGAGGGCACAGGTTTTAACGTAGCAAAGATGGGAGTTGAACACAAACGGGCTGATTGTCAGGGGAAAACATGAACTTGTGGAAACTGTATAGGTCCTTCATATGTAAAAAGGACATGAATAGACAGTGATTAAATTGACTTCAGGTGTGGTTAATGGGACATATAGGGTGGTGAAGGGATCAAAGTGGGAGGAGTCAAGTGTAACTCTAGAGTTACAGGCTTTAGCTGCCTATGGATGACATGTTGTTTAGTGAAATAGGGTATATGGGAGAAGGAAAGTGTTAGGACAGATAGTGCTTATGAACTGAATTTGGGGCATATTGAATTCAAAAGACCTGGAAAACATCCAAGAGGAAATTTTGATAGGCATCTGGATGTATGGATCAGAGAGGTTGGAATGGAGATAATATTTAGGAGATATTGGCTTAAGGATAGCCAATCAAGCTTTGAGAGTGGAAAAAATATGGATTAAGAAGAGAAGAGAAGAGGGCTTGGAAAATGTAGATATTTAAAGATGAGTAGAGGAAGAGAAACACAGCACAGAGGAGGAGGAGGAGAAACCTAAGAGATCAGAGGGAAAATAGGCATTGACAATGTCATAGAAGCCACAGAAATCACGGGAAGAGTGTCAAGAAGGAGTATGGTCAGTAGGGTAGGATGTCACTTGGAGGCAAAGTAATGTGAGTTTGGAATGTGTCCATTAGATGTAGTGACACGGAGGCCAATGGCAGTCTTGGTGAGAGCTTGCTCAGTGGGGCGACAAGGGCAGAGCCAGTTTAGCCGAGGTGGAGCGCAAGCAGAAAATAAGAAAATAAAGACAAAATAAAGACAGCCAGTGCAGAAATCTCTGAAGGAGAGAGTGATGGCTGGAGAGGGTCAGAGGATGGAAGGATTTTTGTAATAGAAAAGACTTAAGTGTGTTTAAGACTTAAGCATGTTCCCATGCTGATGGAAAGGTACAGGTGGAGAAAGAGAAGAAAGAGATGCAGGAGAGGGGAGGGATGGTTTAGTGTGCAAATTGCTGATACAGTGCAAAGGGCTGGTATTAAGAACAGAGATGAGGAATTGGCCTTCAAGCAAGGAAGACCTCCTATTCCACTGAAGAGGAAGAAGGCAAGGCTGGGAGGAGACCTGTAGGTTTTGTGCAGAAAGTTTTGGTGAGTGAGCCGCCCAGAGGAGACTAGTACGATTGCTGAGCGGTGTGAGAGCACAGCAGGGAGGGCCAGCTGAGGTTGGTGACCATGACTTTTCAGCGCTACCAATTTCCTGAATTGTGTCATCTTGTGCAGCAGCCCTCCGCAGGCCCAGCGCAGGCATGGAGAAGGTGGATAGTTAAATTCTGCCAGGGTCAAAGCGTTGCCGGGTGAGTGGGATAAATGTCAAAAGGGCAAGAGAGTTTAGGAGACTGGACCATGGAATCTTGGAATTTAAGCTGAATGAGGAAGGAACTAAAGATAGGAGGAGACTGTGTGAGTGAAAAGGATTAAGGGGTGTAAATAGTGATGAGAGTAATTGAGTAAGCAAGCCAGCTGAAATGTGACTGCATGGTGAAATAGTGGGGTGCGTCCATCAGAGGTTTCCGAGTAGAGCAGTTTGGCTGAAACTAGGCCCCAGGTGTATGACCATGAAAGAGGGTGGCTGAACTACAGTGTAGAAGATCACTGATGAAGAAGAAACAAAATAACTGAGAAGCTGTAATATGTGATAGATTATTCATATAGCCCATTAGTTTCCTAGGGCTACTGTAACAAATTAGCATAAACTAGGTGGCTTCAGACAACAGAAGTTTATTCTCTTACAGTTCTGGAGGCTAGAAGTCTGAAATCAAGGTGTGAACAGAGATATGCTCCCTCCGAAGCCTCTGTGGGAGGATCCTCCTTGCCCATTCTAGTTTCTGGCAGCCCCAGGTGTTCCTTGGTTTGTGACAGCATACCCCCAATCTCTGCCTCCATCTTTATATGGCCCTTTTCTGTGTGTCTGTCTTCACATGGTGTTTTCCCCTTCTTGTAAGGACATCAGTCATATTGGATTAAGCCCCACCCTAATGACTTCATCTTAACTTGATTACATCTGTAAAGACCCTATTTCCAAATCAGGTCATATTAACAGTTGCTGGGGGTCAGGACTTCAGCATATATTTGGGGGGAGCGCACAATTCAAGAAATAACAGTGGGAGTGTTCTAATCACCAGGAGTGGGAACGAAAAAGGGCCAGAGATTTCAGTGAAGATGGGAAGGTCACAGAAATAAACAAATAGCAAAAAGGGAGGCAGCAAAGGGTGATGTCTCCAGGCACAGGAAGCTTAAAGGAGAAGGAGTTAACTTGTGGAAGAGCAGTGATCTAGAAACAGTCCTGGGAAGGAGAAGGACACAGACCCTACCTCCTAAGCCCAAGTTGTCCGAAGAATGAGAGAATGAGCATCTGGAATCGAGAGAGCCCCAAGGGAAGATTGTTCACACTGGTTCAGGGACTATTGTTGTTTTGTGTAAGCAGGATAAAGGGCTCATTTCCTACTGGTCCATATGTGAATTCATCAAGTCGAAGGGTTGGAGTCTAATCCTAGGGATGCTCAGATTCTGAAAATCATGGCTCCACGGTCCAGTTCTTCCCGTTCGGCAGCTAAATGGTTTTCTTTCCAGAAGCTTTCTTTCCATTTCTGCATCCACATTGAGCCTCATGCTCTGCTGTTTCTAACAGTTAAGAGATGAGAAGGGAAACAGATATCCAAAGGAATAGCATAGAAGTCGAGAGCAACGCATGTCAAGTTTATTAATGCATTTGTCAGTTGCCGGATCCGAGGACCTAGTTAAAGAGAAGGAAAAAAGTGCTAACCCTGAGATCTCCTCTCGTCTATATTGTCCTTCTTACTATTTGAGTTATTAATACTGTCTTGATAACTTATCTGCTTGAGGCAATACCGTCCCCTCTTTTTATTTAAAGACAGTGTGTACCTTTAGTGGTGGGAATCTTCACAAAGAATTTATTCAGTGTGTAAAGTGGCACCATCGCTCTGCTCCTCATTTGTCATTTACTTGTTCACAGCAGGCAAATGGCCCCAGGTGAATTATGAGTAGGTGTTATTCATACCCGGGCTCCTCTGCAGCGCTCAGTACTTTGCTCCTCAGACCTAATAGCTGCTATTTTGGTCTCGATTAGCAGTATTTTTTCTTCCTCCACCAACTCTTGAACTTACTAATTAGACCACAAAGACTTGCCTTTTCTTCCTGTGATTAGGGGAATATCTCTCTTCCAGTTGTTACTTTTACATGGAATTAAAATGATGCATTGCGTTTGTGTTAGAATTTTGAGTCAAAAACCCAAGGCATGTTACATCCATCATTTTTATTCCTTGTGGGTGTTTTAAAACCTGGGGATAAAACCTAAGCCATGCTGATGACCTCTTATGTGATCTTTTGAAACAATGTGCATATTCATAATTCACAGATGCAATTATTGTTTACAAAGAACGGAATAGTGATTCAAGAGATCTGGTTTTGCTCTCCCTCCAACGTGCTTTAAAATGTTACACAAAATAACCTCTAGGATCCGATTTGCCAGCCACTACATGAGGAGAGTTTTGTAAAGGAAATGTTTAAAATTGTTTTAGAAGTTAAGATTTGCAGACAGTTAAGTTGACAACTTTATTTCTCGCCTTTTCAGTAGTTCATTGAGTAGTTTTTAAATAGTGACCTGAACAAACTACATGAACTGAAACATTTTTTTTTTTTTTTAATTTTATTTATTTATTTATTTATTTATGGCTGTGTTGGGTCTTCGTTTCTGTGCGAGGGCTTTCTCCAGTTGCGGCGAGCGGGGGCCACTCTTCATCGCGGTGCGCGGGCCTCTCACTGTCGTGGCCTCTCCCGTTGCGGAGCACAGGCTCCAGACGTGCAGGCTCAGTAGTTGTGGCTCGTGGGCTTAGTTGCTCCGCGGCATGTGGGATCTTCCCAGACCAGGGCTCGAACCCGTGTCCCCTGCATGGGCAGGCAGACTCTCAACCACTGCACCACCAGGGAAGCCCGAACTGAAACATTTTATGAGTCATTTGGAAACAATATCTTGTTTGCTCTTAAATTCCTGTTGTGTAGCAAATAGTTGATTTTAAATAATTCAAAATGCTATGGACAATTAATTTGTGTTTCTTCATCCAAGTTATTTCAGGGAGTGAATACAAATTGTTTTTAAAACAGTCATTCCAGGATTTAGCTGCTTTCTCTGTCAGTATGTTTTCCAATCATTTTTCTTCCATTCCACTTAAACTCAGCTGAGCTTTATGCAAAGCCTTTAGATGAGAACAACTGGTACAGAAAAGCTGTTTGTAAGCCTCTGTCAGACAGTTCTTTTTGAGCTATTGAGTGGTTGACAGGATTTAAAAACCCTTGACCCTAATGATCCATTTCTCATTAGAGCACTTTCATCAAAGACTTTTGCCTTAAGCGCTACTTTAGCACTTCGCTATATATCCCAACATATTTCTACTTCAAAATAGAATAGATTATCATCTCTTTGGGGCGGTTCAGGTACAGTACTGCCTCAGAGCACTGAGGGTGGAATAATTGATTTCCACCCCACCTCCTCCATCCCCAGGGCAGTCCCTTGAGACTTGAAATCTGAATCATTACCCTGATAAGCTGTAGCATCTAGGTTCAAACAATTCTACTTCTTTTACCTAAAGATGAGGAGAGTTTTTAGAATTTAATGCAAGCTCTGAGACTGAGTGAACGCACGAAGGCTTACTATTATCATTCAGCAAAACCTCTTAGTAAACAGCTAAAGGGAATTACTTTTTTTGTGAAAAGTACAGCCAAGAAAGTTGAGAACTTTTTGATGTTCATGAGGAAGTTTCCAGAACCTCCTATGATCACCTTTCAGTTTGAAAAATGAGCACTGTGGTTTTGCTCACTCTCTGATTTCCCAGGTAAATTGTGTCATGAATGCTTTATCCTTGAAGATGATGATCCTAGCCAGCATCTGTGAGCTTTGGCACTGAGCTCACCCAGAAAGGCTGAGCTTCTCAAACTGGAATGAGCATATCCTTCAGTTCCCAGCCCTGTCTTGCATGGGGCCAGAAATCTGCTTTTATTTTTTTTTCAAACAAACTCCTGTCTGGTTCTTGTGCAGGTGGTCCACAGACCTCTCTTTCAGAAACTGTGGAAGGTCTGAATTTGCAGTCATCGGCCTTATACATCTGTTTCCTTGTTTGACTAAGTAATGGCAAAGTAGCTAGATGTCATCACACAACGAGGCAAAGCTACCACCAACCTTGGCTTCATTAGTATCTCGTTCACCCTTACCTACAGCCTGCCATGAAAAGTTTCGAATTGCCATAGTAACGAATGAACTTGCTTCTTTCCCCAAATGTACACGTTCACTAGAAAGCCAGACATGGCGCTCATCTTCATCTTGTTCACTAGAACATAAGGACAAATGCTGCTGGAGAGCAACTGACTAATTTGAGACACTTTAAAAAAATTAATTAATTAATTAATTAATTTATTTTTGGCTGCGTTGGGTCTCTGTTGCTGCGCGCGTGCTTTCTATAGTTGCGACGAGCCAGGGCTACTCTTCGTTGCGGCGCGCGGGCTTCTCGTTGCAGTGCCTTCTCTTGTTGTGGAGCACAGGCTCTAGGCGCGCAGGCTTCAGTAGTTCTGGTGCGTGGGCTCAGTAGTTGTGGCTTGTGGGCTCTAGAGCATGGGCTCAGTAGTTGTGGTGCACGGGCTTAGTTGCTCTGCAGCATGTGGGATCTTCCCAGACCAGGGACCGAACCTGTGTCCCCTGCATTGGCAGACAGATTCTTAACCACTGCCCCACCAGGGAAGTCCTAATTTGAGACATTTATCTTCATAAGGTCTGACAAACTTATCTTGGGTCACCATGAGCAAGGACTTTCCTTTCTGAGGTGTGGCATTGCTCTTTCAGTTTCTATCAGTGTGTTCATTCTCTCTCATGGCACCAAGTTGACACAACCATCGTGTATTGGAGGTAACTCCTGATGAGGTTTTTCCTTTCCCCTTCCCTCCTGAGTAATCTGCCCTGCAACACCTATTCTCTGTCCTTGTTGTTGATGGGAAACCTCACTAACCTGGGTTAGTTGTCTAGCGCAGATAAGGAAGGGAACTGACGTGAAGGCTCTGTCACGTGAACTTGGATGGTTGGACAGAGGCAGTATTTGACGTGGCATTTCCTGGTCACCTTCGCCAGATGCTGAGTGATGGGTTGGGTTCAAATAGGAAGAGACTGAGTCTCCTCCTGGTTTCCTTGTGTTTATCAAAGCTGGCTCACGACCTGAGTGAAAGGTATCAGTGACTTCAGTGGGAGACGGTTTGGAGAGAATGGAACCCAACACATCTCCACAGTTGAATGAGCATTTTGATGTTTGTTCATCCTTCATACTTGGAATGCTTCCTGGTAAGGATGGCACTACTGAGGTAGATACAGCCCACTCCAGTGAAGCAGTGCTTATTATTAGGTGAACATTTTTACCTCACGCAGCTACTTCTGACTGGCAGTGCTGAATCCCTCTCCAGTATACATGTTTTAAAATGTCTGCGTTGAATACTACATGCCCCCTTGTAAACGGGGGCATGTGATACTAATCCTTGCACGTGTAAATATCTAGTGGTAGTAGTTTAGCTCAGACACTATGAGGCAGTTGAAGAGGGTAGGATATAGGAGGACTTTTTCCATATTGGAGAAAAGTATTTATAACTGTTATTTATTTCCACAAAGCCTTTTTAAAACTGAAACTTTTATGAACATCTATCCATATACTCCTGCCAAAAGAAAAAATTTGAATCCAGAACTTAGTTTATAGTGACATGTTTATTTTTTCCAAAACAAAAATTCCATGGAGGGGACAAAAAGTAAAAACTGCATTTGCGCATTGGAATTTGGATTCAATCTGAGAGTGGGAAGGAGGCATTGGAAAAAAAATTCAAACCATTTGGAAGCCAAGCTGTTGTCCTTGCCCTTTGGCACCCCGAGCTTTATCCACTTCAGATCCAGAGCCTCGTGGAGCTGATACTGTAATCAAGCAGGACTCAGTACACAGGAGGTTCTCCCCGATAATAATAGTGGTGATCATTGCACCTAAGGGGACAGAACTGCCATTGCGTACACAGTGTCTCTGTTCCATCAGCCTTTAGTTGAGCTTGGCATTTTCTCTTCTCTTGTGGGCGCCTCAGAAGGCTTTCCTCAATCTTCGCCTTCCTGTATGCGATGAGAGGCCAAGAGACACACATTGTCCCCTCCTGCAGCTGCTGGATACCACTGCTGGAGAAAATGGAGAAGTGCCTTGCCATGGTTTCTAAATTCTCTGACAACCACATCATTTCTCAAAAGGGAGGAGAGGGCAAGTGAAATTGCCAAGGAATATGAGGGCGGTACACTGCTGGTCAGTGTTCCTCCCACCAAAACTAAAGGAGACCAAGCTCGAGACTAAAACAGAAACATGAGGTTGAGACTAGGCTTTCCTGCCAGTCCTCCCCCCTCAGCTTTGATCTCATCTCTTGATATTTCTGCCTATCACACCTCATTCCGACTCCACCATCCTGTACCCTGTGCTGTTCCTCTTGCTGAGGCTGGTACCCCTAATTTATTCATGGCACATGGAACACACATGCTGGTTTCATCTCCTTACTGACATGCTGCCTTTCCTCTTTCCTGAGCTCTGCTTTTTTTCCAATATGTAAGCTCTTTGGAATAACAACTTCAGTTTCTCACAGTAGATCCCATTGAAAACTAGCAAATTAGGGTCCCATTCCTTACCACAGAGCTTGTTGTATTACCTGTGCTACTCATTAAGCTAGAGTCTAATTTATGACTGTATTTTTTTTAGGGCCGTACAAAGAGTCATTGTTTCTGCTGTCTCCGTCTATAAACAGTAGGTATTGTTTGCTGCTCCTCCGCACGGCTTGTTTTTTCCAGGTGCAAGTGTTCCACATTTCTACCTTTTGGCACCTTTGTTATTTTACATGCCGACCATGCCAGGCAGGGAGGCAAAACTTGGCTCAATCAAGACCCAAATCAACCATCCAGCCTGTGAGTTATGCATTTTCCCAGCAGGCAGCTTTACAAGCCAGCTGCCCAGCGTTTTGACTCTGATTCTTTGGCTGCCCCTTCTTCCTTATTTTAAAGAACACAAGCTTCACAGCACTTATTTTTGCCAGGCTCTTGGTGACATTCTTCCTATGTACCAGAAACAACTGATGCTTGCAGAATAGAGGCGTCCAGGGTACCTCAGCATTACTTTTGGTTGGGGCCATAGCAGACAAGATCATAAAAATAACAATTATGTGGATTTCAAATTATTGGGTTATTCATTTGAAAGAAATTCTTACATTTTGATGAATTGAACTCTTTTAATGAAAGATCCAGAGTAAGAATCAGTTACTGTCCAGAGACCTGACTTTACTTGTTTGGTCCAGTTACTCTACAGTATCTTCCAAATTGGGGTCAGAGACATGCTGCTTCAGAATCACCTGGGAGATTCTTTTAAAGTACCACCTAGAGAAGGGTGCCAGGAATCTGAAATGTTAGCAGCCTTGCCCAGGAGATTCTTGGGCCACCTGTGCTTCTGCATTCACGCTTCCAAAACAAGCTTATTTGTGTTACCTCTTGTGAGAAATCTCCGAGCATCATCAAAAGGATAGTTGATGTTGCAAGTGTGGCTCTTACTTGAATTAATAAACGTTCTCCCTATGAGAGGCTAGACTGTAATGGATCCGTGGATCAGTGTGAATTAAACAACCAATATCTGGGCATTTGAGGGATGAGGCAAAGAAACAGTGATTGTGGGTGTTTTTAGTTCTTTATCACTTTGGGCTGGTGTTTCTTGGCAGGACTTTTGTCAAAGGATATTTGTCCTGCAATTTGGATTTCCTGCTTCTAGGTGGCAGTGGCTCCTCGCTCACATAGGAAGTGTTTCAGCAAGTCTTCTGCTCAAGTAAATATTTAACTCTCTAGTAGAAGCTTTTTATTTTATTTTTTTTTAAATATCAACACCTTTCTGTAACTTGGTAATATTTCTTTCCCTTATGCACGATCAACTTATTCCATCCCTTTCCTTCTGAATACTCCCTCCTTCTTGGAGTAGACCTCAGGCCAGCATGGCATCAGATGCTGCAGTTGTTCTGCTCATGACCGTGAGTGATTTTGCTTAGTAAGTCTCCTTGTGCTGTGGTAGTGATTTTCCACAGCTGTCAGTCCTCCCAGGGATGCTCGCTCTTCCCTAGAATGAAGAACCGCCAAGAGACTGGGGGATACTGAGAGCACTGCCTTCCTGTGGTTGATTCCTCGGGCATCAGAAGGCACCTTCTTCATTTCATTCCTTTAAAAGATAATAGCATCTTTCTCCTCTCCTCCCAGAAGGAATGTTTTCCAGCTATAAGTTTAAATTCTGTGTGCCTTACTGTTTACATATAATGGTTTTTGTTAGCAAAGTTCAGGCAAAAATTGGAACTCAAATGTTTTGAATAGCTTCTGTATATATATTTTCAGAAAGACCTTTCTGAAAGATCCTTTTCCATAGCAAAATATATTTTTAAAAAACTTAAGAGAGGTTTTATACATTTTAAGCTTGTTTCATGATAACTTTTAACACAGATAGGCAAAGTCTCTTCCCTCGACATGTTTAAAATCTGGATGTACACATGTTTAAAATCTCCACATGTATGTCCTTGGTGGAAACTTGTCCCATCATGCCCAGAGTTGAATTGCTTTTTGGAAGAGAGAGCTTACGTGGTAAGTTGGTTTCAGATTTCAGAACTGCATAAAGATGGAAATGAGCTTGCTTGCCAGGAATCTCAATTTTAGAAAGCTCTTGAGCCCCGATAGTCCCACTAACTGCAGCCCATAATCTTTGCAGTAGCCATTCCAGAGTAGAGAACTCTTCCTGAGATAGTCAAGAACCTAATATGAAGTCCTTAAATTATTAAAGTATAAGAATTGGGAGGAGTCTTCCCTGGCAGTCCAGTGGTTAAGACTCCGTGCTTCCACTGCAGGGGGCACGGGTTCGATCCCTGGTTGGGAGACTAAGATCCCCACATGCCGCTCGGTGTGGCAAAAAAAAAAAAAAAAAAAAAAAAGAATTGGGAGGAGGTAGCCTAGTAGAATTAGAGTTCCACAACACAATGTTGGTAAAGGATGAGAACCTTCTCTTCAGGAATATGGACACAGTATCAGAAAGGGTTGAGTTCGGAATTCCCGATTTAAATGCTATTCTCAACATGTGGTTGTGGGGAAGTGTTTCAACCTTTCTGAGTCTCAGTTTTCTCATTTATAAACTGGCTATCTGTAATCTTTTTGCTAGAAGAGTTGATGTAAGAGTTAAATGAGGTAATATTTATAAAGGATTTAGTACAGTACCTGCTACAATTTATAGATAGATCAATAGATACATTTTAAATGTATATGTGAATTCTATTCTTATTTCTCCACTTGCCCATATAAGTTTTACCTAATTCCTTTGTATCTCAGTTGACCCACCTCTAAAATAGTTGTAAAGCCACCAACTATTTTTGTAGAAATACAGAGACTGGGCAGCAGCTTCAGGTTTAAGTACTCACTATATAACTTTCTTCATTATAATCTATCAAAAACTTAGCAGAGGTGACAAAGGTAGATTTAAAAGGCGCTTAACTGCATAAATACTTAAAACCTGCTTGGGACGAGATGTAGGTGTTAGTTTGGTTAACGATCGGCTCTGCCTTTGAAGTATAAACACAATACAAATAATTATGTATTATCAATAACAAGAGAGGCAGTCCACAAATGAGCTCATGTCTGCTGTAGGTGGATGAGATCATGTCTGTGAAGTGCTTAAAGCTCCTGAAATACAAGCTACATGTCCCGTCTCTAGCCATCCTGATGCTCACCCATAGAAAGTTGGTCTTATCCAATGCCACACTGTACCTAGTGGGGCCAGAGTGACCTGGAACATTTTCTGGAGGAGAGAATAATTTTCTGTCCCCGAGGGCTTGGGAAGTCTTCTCATCCATAGTCTTTGAGTAGGACTGCATTGAGCCATCATAGGGAGATGGCTATCAGTCCTGTGTGAGGCACTGTGGTGAAATGGAACAAACAAGGCATGTAGAAGCCAGACCACTGGGGACAGAGTCCAGCTCTGCCTCTTACCAGCAGACGTAGTGCCCATGGAGGTGAGTTGGGGGGATGATGAATTAGGTGAAAAAGCAAAGGGAAGTAAAGACAGAGGTTCTGGAAAGCCTATAACTTAAAAATGCTGCTTCAACGAATGGAATTTTGAGCAGAAGGGAAGAATCCACACAAGGAAATGGAAGGATAACTCTCCCATCTTGTTCATTCATTAAACAAAAATTTGAGTTCTGGCTCTGTGCCAGGAGCTACTTGCCCACGTAAACCCTCTTTAGGCCACGCTCCAGCCTGGGCTGGCCTTTCCCCATCCCAACATGGCTGAGAGGCCTCTTGGTCCTGCAAGATGTATAACTCATACTCCCCAATTTAGCATTGAATGTAAACTTTTTTATTGTTTCATAAAGTCTCATCTATGGTAGATCTGTCTCTTCAAATAGCTTAAAAATTCCTTAAAGGATAGAAACCATGTCTTTTCTCTTTTGTTCCCCACAGCAGCTAGTACAATACTGAATGCATACTGTTAGGTTCTCTAATTATTGGCTGACTGCCTAATGGACATGGGAGAGGAAAATAAGGTTACCTGGGCTGACTTTGGTTGCTAGGTCTCCAGGAATTCTGCTTTTGTGGAGAACATGTGTCATTCTCTCAGGTTCCTCCTGTTCTCCCAGGTGAGCCTCCCTCTGTTGACACCTGCAGGGATACCACTACCTCATCACAGAGACTTGGCTCTCCCATCATCATTCTGTTGCCCAAATGGAGATCCAGGGACAATTTGCCGAGTGCAATTACTGTCTTCGTGGTACTTTTGACCCTTGGTGTGGCTTGTTCTTCCTGAGTTCTTTTTTGCACTCTTTTTCCGTCCGATAGAAACACTGGTTATCTTCCACTCCTCTCCTACGTCCAATTAGTCACCAGATCTTCTCTCTCTTAACTTCTGAAGATTTTTCAAATTCACTGCTTTATCTCCATTTCGACCACCATTACTTTAATTCATGCCATTGTCCCCTTGTAACCAGTTTATTGCAACAACTTCCTAACTAGTTTCTCTGCCTTGGTCTAGCCCACTTCACACTGGACCTGCAGTGATCTTTCAAAGATGCACATTTGATTTGGTCGCTTCCTTTAATGTAGGCTATTGCACTGAAGACAGAGTCCAAAATCCTTGGCAGGGTGACTCAGGACCCTCAGCCTAGCACCTACTTCTTTCTCAGCCTCACTTCTCACCTCCCTTTGCTTGTTCCCCTCCCCCTCCCCCTCTCTCCACTCCAGCCCTGTTCAACTCTGGGTGCTTCCTCACGCTTCCTTACCCACCTATGGGCCTTTTGAATCATACTTTGGAAATTTTCCGTTTGCTTCCCCGATACTCCACGAGACCTCACAACCTTGAAGAGCAGGGATTTTGCCTTATCCTTACACAAAATAAGAACTTCAAAAATAGTAGATATATACATAAACATTTAAGTGAGTCATTGATATGTGGATTTCACTGCCCTGTGTGGACAACATTTGACATTTATTGAGTACTTACTATGTGCCAGACCGTATCGTAAGTTCTTTAAATATAAAAAATTAGTTTATTCTGAGCAGTGGGTACTATTAGATCTCTACTTTACAGGTAAGGAAACTGAGGCAAAGAGACTAAGTTATCTGCCTAACGTCATTCAGCTAATAAGCGGTTGAACAGAGATAGGACCTCAGGCAATCCTGTGCTAGAGGGTTCGCTCTTAACCAATATAACCTATATTGCTTTTCATTCAAAGCCGTTGCCGCACTTACAGGGTATTTTATTGAGGCGTGGCCGTGTGAGAGCCAGATGGGCTAACAGAGAAGTGGGCGGAGACCCATGACAATGAGAGAAGAAGGGTCCCTTGAATCTTTTTTTTTTTTTTTTTTAACAGGAGGGAAAAAAAAACAATTCAAACACATGGAGGTGACACAGAAATGAGACCCCCCCAAGGTGAACAAGCAGGGTGTTTTGTATAAAATTTTTAGACAAAGAAACAATTATTTGTGAAGATTTAGCAAAAGGACTTGTGCTTGAAGCAGCAGACTAATAAAGAAACAACAAAGTTTGTTTATCCAGCTTTCTTAGCCTTCAGTTCCCTAACTCTGGTAATAAGGATGCTTTCTATCTTCCTGGTACAGGGAGGTGGTCCCTTGAATCTTAAGCAGGAGGCTTGGGGAAGGGGCTCAACAGCCAAGTACATGCTCAGTGCTGCAACCACAGCTACCCTCAGTCACACACTCTCGGATAGTCGAGGACACAGAGAGGCAGCTCAAGAAGGCTTGAGTTGAGCACTTGCTGTTCTGTGTACTAAGGATAGCAAAAGTAGGGTCAGACACAGATTTTGCAAGATACCCACAATCTAGGGAAACAGCCTGCATTGCGTGAAGAACTATATAAGCCACAGTGACTGTGGTTAACAGCATAATAGAGGGAGAACAGCCCTGTTTCTGTTAACTATTTCTTCTCTTCATTTCCCTTGAAGGCTTGCCTCGTACAAACTAGTACCCTGGTGAGTGTACATTGTGGGGTGCTAGGTAGAAAAATGCTAAATGAATCCAGTAACAGGAGTGTTAAATTTCCACCTTCTTGGACTTAGTAAGCCCCAGAAAAATACTTTGAGTGCAGCGAGGTATACGTTACATAGATTTATGGAACATGGAGGGTCCATAGGCCTTCCCTTTCACTGTTTTCTACATAGTGGGGTTAAATGAATACCTCGTTCCTGGCTTATGCAGAGCCCTGGCATCTCAAGGTTTTCTGTAGGACATTTGGAAACATGGTGCTTCTCTAGGCTGCGGACAGGGCTGGGGAGAGTGATGAGGAGCTATTTCAGAACAGATGTCAACAGAGCCCTTCTCTCCGTGCTGAGAATCATCAAACACATGCCCCACGCCTGCCAGGCAGTGACCGAGGCACAGGCTCCAGAGCGCAGAGACAATGAGCCGGCCTCCTGGGGGAACTCTCATGCTGCAAACAAATTAGCTTTGATGGACCAGTGGCCTTGGCTCATTCTTGGGAAATGTGGAGGTGGGAGCTCAGGCCGGTGTGGAGTTTAATTAAGGATGGCAGCTGGTGGAGCAGGTCAGATGGCTGTGTGCTCTGCACTCCACGTCACAAGTTGCTAGCTGCATTTTGTTTTCCTCCAGATATTCCTGTTGCCCTGTTCCCTCCCCTGCCGCTGCCCACATGTTGTTCTGCCTGCTCTTGGAGTGGTGTGACCTTATCCCCGAGCATGGAGAGTCCAGGCAGGACCACACTCTAGAGGAAGAAAAACTAAACTGTAAGGAAACTGTGTAAACCAGTGGCAGATACAGTGTTCCCATATGAGATGCTTCCTCCCCGCGCTCACTCTCCCTCTGTAAATGCACCCATTTGTACCAGTAATTAAATCACGACCACCTTGGGACTTTTAATGTCTGGAGGGAAAAGAAAAATGTAATTGGAGCATGCCTCGTGTCTGGTATCCGTGGTCCTCTATCAGGATGGGGGATGGCATCGCCGGGGGAGAACTCCTATCCCTGTCCAAGCAAACCAGAACAGGAGGAAAGAGAGCTGACAGAATCACACAGTCTCATGTAAGGACGGGATCTCTAGCACTTGGAGCTGTGAAGGTTTCTGTCTTAAAGAGACTGGACTAAATAGGGTTCTTGTAAAAGTGAGCGTGAATGTTGGGGTCATTCAGTTGATTAGCCAAAACGCACCCTTTAAAGTACCAGCCATACCCGTAGACATTCCTGAATAGAGAAATCTCCAAATCGCATGCTCTACTGAAGTGAAGGAGGAAGAGGAGACACTCAAACCCTAGCTCTTTTTGCTTCCTATTCTGGTGACATGAGATCCAGATACACCAAGATGTGGTATGAAAAAAACCTCTGTAAAATCTTCTGAGGCGGCATCCTCTTTTGGGAGACTGAGTCGGACTATATATACTTATGGCATATGGTCTTTAGGGAAATGCTTTATCATATTATTGTCTGGTACTTGTAATGATGCGATATGTACTCTAAAAACACTTCCTGATGTGAAGCCTTTCCCTGCATCACCAGCCGTCTGCTTTCTCAAGTCTCATACAAATGAGTTAATTACCTGCAGCAGGAGCAAACGTTGAAAACGAAGCAAGAAACGTAAAATAAAGGCTGTTGTCGCCTCGTGTTACATACAGTTTCTCCTTGGTTACATCATGTTCATAAAGAGAACTGGGCAATTTCCTGTAACACCAGAATTCTAGGGAGTCTGGGTTTTTAGGATTTCTGACTGTAGAGATCCTAAGTAGAAAAGTATTTAAGTGGCAAAATGTAAGTCACCCACGGGCCAGTAGCCTTCAGGATAGGATGAGCCACTCTTGGCTTAAGGGGGTCTTAAAACTTTACTAAAGGGAAAGAGTGGGCAGGTCCAACAAGTGGGACATCATTTTATTTTTGAGGGCATTGAGGTTGGGGAGGAGGAGGAAGAAGGTACAAATACTTGGAAATTAAAGGGCAATTAAAGATCGCCAATTCCATAATCTTTATTTAAAAAATGAAAATGTTGACAATCAGAGGGGTTATCTGTGCTTTAGTAGCAGGCTTGCTTTAGCTTTTAAGTTGGAGCTCTATAGAAACAGTGTTACCTGTCTCTGAGTGTTAGACGTAGCTGTTGGTGACTTCTGGCCCTCATTCCTTATTCCTGTTACTCTGATGGTGTCAATGTTCAGCCAATATCACAGAGGAAACAAAGGCTTGGTGTGCAAGGTGAATATAAGCTGTATTCCCAAGGAAAATGATGTATCGTGGAGCCAGATTGTAAACTCCTGAAGAGCATTGATTTTGTTTTGCATGTCTTTATATCTTTCTCAATACTGAGCACTGTGTTTTGCATAAATATAAAACTTAAATATTTGCTGATTGAAAATAGTCTAGGGCTTCCCTGGTGGCGCAGTGGTTGAGAATCCGCCTGCCAATGCAGGGGTCTCGGGTTCGAGCCCTGGTCCGGGAAGATCCCACATGCCGCGGAGCAACTAAGCCCGTGCGCCACAACTACTGAGGCTGCGCTTTAGAGCCCGCGAACGACAACTACTGAGCCCACGTGCCACAACTACTGAAGCCTGCACACCTGGAGCCTGTGCTCCGCAACAAGAGAAGCCACCGCAATGAGAAGCCCACGCACAGCAACAAAGAGTAGCCCCCGCTTGCCGCAACTAGAGAAAACCTGCACACAGTAACAAAGACCCAACGCAGCCAAAAATGAATGAATGAATAAATAAATAAATTTATTAAAAAAAAATAGTCTAGTTGTGAAAAAAATCTGTAATGTTTCCATCAGCAGCAGGAACAGAGTTAAGTGTATGGATTTGGAGACAGAGTGCCTAGATTTGAATCCAACTCACCCAAGTGTAAGCCATGACCTTGGGCAGGTGACCTAACTTCTCTGTGCCTTAGTTTCCTCGGCTGTAAACTGAGAGATAAACAGTATATATACATGGAGTGATTTTGAGGATTAAATGAGCCAATATAAGCAAAGCACTTAAAACAATATCTGGCACAGAAAAGTACTCAACGAGCATTAGCTATTACTAGTCAATCTGCAGAGAAGGCTGTCTGTTTTTGAGAAATGTTTGAAAATATCATGGTATTACCTGAGCATATAATAAATTAGAATGATTGTTGTAAGGGTCATCAATTTCTTTGTTCAGAATTAAATTTATATAGCTCTTAATCCTCTCTTTTTACACTGTGGTATCCAGATTTTCTTAACAAGTAAATGGGCTCCCTATTTTGGTCACTATTGCCGAGTGTTTGGTCACTATTCTGGTCTTGTCCTCTTACAAATTATTGTGGATGAGATCCCAGTGACTTTCTTCCTTTGGTCCCACCCAGACCTCAGTGTCGATCAGCCTTTGCTCCTTCAGCAAGGCTGGATGTGTATTCTTCTCCCATGTGTGCCCCCAGCCATTACTCAAGCTGATCCTGACATTTTGGTCGCTGTTCCCTTGAGACTTGGGGCTTTTCTTCTCCTCATCCTTTAGAATCCAGCTTGAAACCCGTTTTAACGTGAATAAAAAAAAAAAAGCTACCTTTTGTACTCATTCATCCATCCATCGATCCAAGTGTTACTTTGATTCATAGGCTCTTTGCCCTTAAGATGTTATTGCGTGACTGATCCCCAACTGATATGAGTAGGTATCCTCATTCTGGTTTTATTTCCACAGTATGTTCCTCCAGATCTCTGCGTCTGCAATTTTGTACTGGAACAGTCCCTCTCTGTCAGAGCCCTACAGGAAATGCTTGCCAACACAGGTGAAAATGGCGGCGAAGGGGTGAGTACCTGAATTATGTCCTTGGTGGGGATTGGGACACTCCATAGCCCAAAAGTATACAATTCAATTCATTCCTCCAGTTTTGAACTAGAAAACCTTAGTTTTCCAGTTTCCTTGAGTCAATCCTCTTATTCCTCTTACTTAGCAGCCCTAACTCTGCTTCCTTTGGGTTAACGAACTTCCACCAGAAAATAGACTAGATCACCATTGATGCTGCCTGAGCAGGGCATAGGACATTGAACCCATAATCCACTAGGAAATGTGGAGAGGCTGAAAGGGCCTTGGGATGGGGGGGATGGGTACCTGTTAGGCTGGTTCTTTTTTCTTGGGAAAGTCTCATCAGAGATTTATGACTGCCTCAGTGCAGCACAACCAGATTACAGCATTTTGGAGAGGATTTCCTGTAGAATGCAAAATCTTTGACATGTGTCCAGATTTCCACAGTTTCACTCATGATGAGCAAGTACAAAGCTGTCTTGAGTTTCTATTGTCGGTAAAATTGTCTCTAAGTCTTTAACTGAGGGATGATGGTCTCCCAAAGGTCTCCCAGGCAAGACTTTGGCCAGAGACTTCAGAGTAATGTTTGACCCTTTCACTGATGACCCACATCTATTTACATTCATTTATCATCAAGTATTTTAATTCTATGGCCTGAATATCTGAAGTCCAAACACCCCTCTCCACCCCCCTTAGATACTTTATTAGGGGACTGTCCTTTATCTTCTGCGTTACTACCTCAGACTAACTGCTTTGATTCCTTCTGTGCCTACCTCCCCTATCATTTTTTTTTTCACTCAACTGTCATAATGTTCTTTCCAAAATGCAAATCTAATCACTACACTTTACTGTTTTAAAATTCTCTGTCTGTCCATTACCTTAAGAGAAATCCCAAATTCCTTAACTAGGCATAAAGGCCTTCAGGATTTGGTGAGCCCTGCTTACCTTTCCTGCCCCGTCTCTCACCCCCCCACCCCAAGCACTCAGTGATCCAACCACATTGAATTCCCTTCACTTCCTCAAACACGACAACTCTCTTTACCCCCGATCATATGTGTCAGCTGTTTCCTCCATGTAAAACAGCTTTCTCCTCCTCTCTCTCTTCCTTTATGTAATCTTTACTTCTCCTTCAAGGAACGAGTCTAGATATTAGGTCGACTGAGAAGCCTTTGTTGACCCCGTAAGTCTAGGATGGGTGCCCTTGCTTGAGCAACAGTCAGTAAATAGCTCTTACCATTGTGTACTATAATTACAAGTCTAATTTTTTGCATCCTATACTGCACATAGGTAGGAATATTTGCAGGACCTAGCACAGTTTATTACTTGACTTGAAAGAACTCATACATCATAAAGAAGTGTCTCATTGGTGGTAGAAGAGACAATGACCGTAGACTCAAGAGAACCAATGTTTACATTTGGGTCATCTTCCAGCTCTTAATGTGATCTTACATAAGTCTTCCAATCTCTTGGTGCCATAGTGTTCTCATCTATAAAATTAGGATGTTTAATTAGTTTTCTAGGGTCCTTAACACCAATACTTGGCAATTCTTTACTCTTTCGGCTTAGCATAGTATGCTTTCATCAGCCACCTGAAAATAGCTTTTCCTTAGAGCATTAACACAGGTGAGTTTTTGTTCTTTTGATGTTCACTGAAATCTGAAATCTGTGTTCACCTCCTCCTGACACTGACCTCAGGACCCCATGCTTTCCTCCTTAGGTACATGCCCTCAAACGTTTCCAGTTCAGTGGAACAAATTACTTTTTAATTGCTCACTTTTCTTTGCAGTATGATTAACTCATGATTTACAGACACCTTTGGTGAGAGAAACCTGGTTGATGTGGAATATCACCACTTACAGTGTCAACCAAGATCAGCTAGACCCTGCCGATATAGGACCCAAGATAGAAATTGGGAAGATAGAGAGAAGCCATGTTAACTGGAGAATTTATCTTGTGTGCATTCTCTTATCTTGTTTGTTCACAAAGTGCATTTCAAAGGACTTCTTTTTCTTTACCATTTAGTTTGAGTAGTTCAGGGAATCCTATACATGACAAAGTAAATTGAAAAGTTCTGTTTATAACCCTTGCTCTTCTTTGTTGCCAAGAACTTAAACAATAGTCTTAACTTGATTTGTCTTTTAAAAAAGAATAAATAACAATTCATTTCCCAAATAGAATACTAATACCAACTTAATAAGATTGAATTCTTAGTTTTGGAACATATGAATAAGACATACCTTAATTACCAGCCATGTTATAGCAGAAGTTTATTCCATATAGTTATACATTTCTGGGGCCATCTTTAATTTGTAATATTTAAAAACCAATATGTTAAATCTTATTGGAGGAGCCATTCTGTTTGAAAAATCAAGTCCAAAATAAACTATCCATGACATTTTTATTATTAAAAAGTCATTGGATAACAATCAGCATGTTGATTCAGAGTCTGAAATTTCCCAATGTGTCATATTGCTGTTTTGTGCCATTTTACCAAAGAAAAGAGCGATCCAACAGTTCTTTCCCATCTTGATACATTATTGCTATTATTATTAATAACTAGAGATCTTAGAGCTAGAGGAAGGGATTTGAAAAGAGAGCTGGAGTACAGATAGGAGAGGGTACTCTTTTTAAATGATTTATTTATTTATTTATTTATTTATTTTTTTAAACATCTTTATTGAAGTATAATTGCTTTACAATGGTGTGCTAGCTTCTGCTTTACAATAAAGTGAATCAGTTACACATATACATATGTTGCCATATCTCTTCCCTCTTGCATCTCCCTCCCTCCCACCCTCCCTATCCCACCCCTCTAGGTGGTCACAAAGCACCGAGCTGATCTCCCTGTGCTATGCGGCTGCTTCCCACTAGTTATCTATTTTACATTTGGTAGTGTAGATTTTATTATTTGTTGGTGGCTCCACTAGTTACCTGAACAGCAGCTTCAGTTGCTATAACTGAAGTTATAGCAACAGAAGAGTTGCTATAACTGAGAGTTCTTGGAACTCTCTCACAATTCCATCTGGGCTCTCCATCTTTATTATGAGAAATAATATTTTTATATAACCTCTTGAGTCTGAATGTTTTGCTTTTCTGAAGTGATTGCTGTGCGCACTTACTATTAGTACTTAATTTGATTTGGGATGATAATATTCAGCAGGGAAGAAAAAGAAAAAGTGGAAAAATCAAGAAGGAAGTGAGTTAACACGTCAGAGCATAATGATTCTCCAGGGAGCCTGGGGATGTTTGACTGGGTTCACACCTCCTCTGCATGTCAGTCCATTCTGTTTGGAAATAGGCATTTACTGCTTTTTAACAGATATTACTTTCCCTAATGATCATGACTGCCACCAAACGGGTTGCTTCGAAGACTGTCATTTTTCCTTCTAGGCATAAACTGGTCCTTTTGTGTCTCTTCACTGCTGCACATTTTTAAAAAATGACATGGGTTATTTGTTTCATGAGCGTATAGAAGCCTTTTTGCAAGGATTGACAGTTCTGCAGCAATTCCTTTTGCCAGCAAAGAAAACAGAGGTGTCCAGCTTGGTTTAACGACTGAGTTTATTATGGAAATGTCCTTAGCTACAGCCAGTAGCATGTGGGACCCAGCTTTATGTTGAAAAGGAGAATGAATGATGAGGAGGCCCTGGGGGCAGAGAACGTCAGTGCCCCTCAAGAGTCCACCCTCGCTAAACTCATCCTTGGGTCACTTTACCTCTGATTAAATGCTGTCTGATGTTATTCTGGGAATATTACCAAGAGATGGATGCTTGGTACTGTGGCCAATTAAATAGCTGGAGTTTGATGTAAAATCCCTGCATACAAATATTAAGGTATTTTCACATTTTGGATTGATAGAACCTACGGTATGTGAGGTCCCCAACCACCTTCAGCAGGACATGGGGCTAAAAAGGATGTCACCTTCTCCCTCTGAGTCCTCAGTACGCATCATCCTATGGCAATGACTTTGAATACAGAGCTAGCAGCATTTGTAGTGAGAGGAGCTCCGTTTTTGGAGTCAGGCAGATGTGTTTTCAGTCCAGGCTAAACTGGAGCGAGTGACCTCTGGGACAAATTGTTTCCCCTTTGTGTACCTGACTTTCCGCACCTTCAAAATGCAACCTCCCTCATAGGGTCGGGTGAGAATTAAATAAGTGCTGACAAGTGTCTGTGGGTGTGGAAATGAATATTGGTTCCTCTTTTCATCTCTGGTTCACTTCCTCCTGTCACAGATCTTCAGGCATATTCAAATGCCTCAAAAGGAGAGACCCACACTGTATGACCAGGTGCATGTTAAATCGAGGGCCGAATAACTACAAATGGGTTTTGACGTGAATGAACATAATGCTTTTAAAAATGAAAGGCCTTGATTTACACAGTTACCAGCTGCACTCCTGATAAGGGCTCTGGTTTTCTCTAAAAGTTGACTTAATCACTGTCAGACTTTTACTACTTAAAAAACAAGAAAGAGATGAAATATACATGTAAGAAGAATTAATGTTACGGTTATATAAGATCACTCTTGACTTTAGATTCTAAAATATCTAGAACGCAAATACACACTCAGCCTTTTAAACTTGACTGGGAAATGTGACCTGGAAAGATACTGTTTTCTGCAAGAACCTGTCTCACGGGTAAGCTCCCTGAGAGGTGGTCCTTTAATTCCCCATATTACTTATGAGATGGTCCCGTTAACACTAGGAGGAGCTTCAGGCTCCTTTCACTTGCCCCTGTCTTTAGAATAGGGAATACTACACGCAGCACAGTTGCTAAAGAAATGCATACGTGTGGTGGCACATTTGTCAGGCTCAGGGATGACGTGCCCATGCTTTCTGAGAAGCTAGGGGTTGCCTCCTGGCATTGTGTGACCTTGTAAATGGCCAAGGAGGCATAATCTTACATTTTGCTGTATTCATGTAACTGTTATTTAAAGTACATGTCATGAGATACTTACCTTGTAGCCAAGATCAAGACATTCATCCATCTTATAAGGTCACGGAAAAGTGACAACATCATTAAAAAAGAACCTGCTAAAGATGCATCTCCCCTGACATGGTTAGGTAATGAACAAATCAAAACAGATGCTGATGAGGGGAATTAGAAGCCCATTGTCTAAAGTTTGAATTCTGGCTGTGCCCAGATTTAGAGATCTTGTGCGAACTCATCCAGAATGAAGAAGGCAAATAGGAGCCTTACCTTTTTATTCCTGGGACCCTGAGTTCCCACCATCATTTCTGTATTATAGAAGAGAAGGGACAACCCCCATCATCCAGATGTAGGCTCTCAATTTTCTGAGGTTTTTGTCTTCCCTTCATCATTGTCAGAAAAGAGCCAGAATGAGAATTTATTTTGGTATGTATGTGGGGAGGGAACAAGACTGATGGAGAAACTTTGTACACAATTCTAAATAAACCTGGTCCCCACTGATGTTTTTTAAAAGAAAGAAATTATTTAATGAGTCAAATCTAACAGTGGGCATTGATTACACCTTTAAAATAGGACATAAGATTTCCTTTGGAGAAAAAGTACAAAGTCACTTCTGCATGTGTCTGTATGTCAGTCCCAGGACCCGCCCATATGTGCCCTAAAGCTAGGGTAGACAGGATGCACCAAAAATCACTTTATTAGGTGTTCAAGTCTGAACTTCCTTTGCACTAGTTGGTAAACAGCCACTGCGTCAAGCTCTCCAAGTACCTCCTCGGTGCTCCCACTCGGGACCTCCCCTCTCCAGTGCCACCGCCTGTCGGGTTGTTCATCCTGTGGTTGTTACCTGTGCCTACTGCCTAATGGACAAGAGCCAGATGCCACAGTATTACATTCTTAACTTGTTTGACTTGATCCTACTTTTTCTTTTGAAAGGGAGAAAAATAACATTCTGATTTGGGATGCTTCCACTTCTTTTTTTAACCTTCGGCTGGTCATCCACACCTGCTACAAAAAAATAATATTTTTGTATTAACAAAATAACCAAGCCCATTTGGTGAAATTGCTCTTACATGCAAAAGCTTGAGGGGTTTATATACCAAAAACTACTCTTTAAAACCTGCCCCATGTTAGAGCTCATGGCAGCCTGTTTGGTGACAAAGCTGTCAGGTGGTTTAGTCGTAGTACTGCCACCTACTGGAAGTTTAACTGCGGGCAAATCTCTCACTGCCCTGGGCTTTGGTTTCACCATCTCTATAGGACAGACATCAAGATGAAAAAGAACTTCCTCCTGTCTGTGATGGTTGCAATGCACCAAGTTAAAATGGAAAAGTGTCACCATCTCCCTTCCTCTGGTGTGTCCCATTGACAATAACCCATCACCAATTAGCTGTGGAAATTTTAGCCTGTTGGTATTAGCTGTTGTTCTGGAGACCCCGGCTCCCATAATTTTAAGTAGATGGATAAATGCATTTATTCTCTTTCTGCCTTGGTGTGGACAAAGAGAATTTTTTCAAACTCCATCCAAAACATCAACCCTAAAGCACTAAGTGATGACAGTATAGTTTTATTTATTTATTTATTTATTTTTTTGAGACATGAATCTCCTATAAATTTTCTTTTGGAAGAATATGGGATGTATTCTGCAGTTTTGACAGAACTTCTTTCTTCAAAGAGCCAGATATTATTTTCAGAAATTAAACAATAATGAAAGGCCTCCAAACTAAGGTTTTTAATGTATTTTTCCACAGACCAAATTGTCATTAAACTTATGTCTCTTCTCACTTTCTTTCCCCTTCCTTACTGTTTTCGCTCATGTTAGGCTATGATTTTAGAATTTTATGCTGATATAATGGATTTTAATGTTTCTCTGATAAGCTAATACTAATGAAAACGTGTGCAAGTAACTCATATTTTACTGTTGAACCGGTCTTTCGATAACATGATATCTCATTAAAATTTGCCGTCTGGAAGACCTTACTTCATGGTAAGAAAACTCCTCTTTGGTAAAAGAAGAAAACTCCTCTTTGGTAAAGGAAAAACTCTAATTGATTGTTTGCAGTATTTCTAAGAAAAAGAAATTCCAAATTTTCTGATGTGGGTACTGACCATTTTCCTTGGGTGGATTTTCTTGCATAATGTAATTACAAAAAAAGTGCTGCAGACAAATTTCGGCTACAGCATGTTGCTTGCTTGCTAGTTTCTTGATGACATCAGCACAGTACTGGAAAAGTAAAAACAGACTTTAACATCTAATGCCACTGCTTACTTCTAGCCAAAATCACAAAATATTCACCAGGTAGGAATTTCATACCCTCTATTCCCACTGGGGTCTTTCTCTATTGTAAGTATCAGCAGGTTCCTCAAATGACTTGAAAGCTTTCAGCAAGACTGGCACACACTAAAATATCCATTTACTGTTTTGCTTTGGATTTTGCTAGCTCAGTGACCTCTCGGAATGGGTATGTTATTCACTCCTTTACTGTACATGTACTTTGCATGGACAACTGACTCCAGCTGTATTTGTAATGAACTGGGCTTTTCACTTGTGAGTGTTCAGGGCAGTTTCCATCCTTTGTGCCTCTGCAATTTAAAAAAACACCACCGCACCACACACTTCAATCTGGTGGAATTAGAGGTGGCTGCACACTTAGGAATTTGTTGCCAAGAAGCTTGTTAAACTGCTGCTCTGAAATTACAAGGATGGCTTGCCTGTGGACTCATGTTTTTTCCTTCGAGATATTGAAAATTGTTCTTAAATTCTTTTTCCCTCTCACTATGGTCTAGATGGCCTGTGGCCATAGGGTTCAAGTTGGTGAGATGACAGAAGTGTGCAGCCTTGCCTTACTCCAAGCTTCTCAGTGCTTCAGACTCGCCTAGTCTATTATGCAACTCCAGCTCTGCTCCTCCGGAAGGCTGGAATTCATAATAAAAATGGAAGAAACTAGTTGGATATTTTCCCTTTCTCATGCAACATCCCCAAAGTCAACCAGCAGAAAAATCAAATGTTAATTTCAACAGTTAAGAATAACCATTAAAGTTAACTGGCTTTTTACATTTATTCATACCCTGAGTAGAAGCATTTTCAAGTAAAGAACCCACAGAATTAATTTTTAAAGCTCCAGACTCTATCAACCACCACCCCCTTTCTGAATATAGTGTTTCAGCTTGAGTGGAATTGCCTTTTCTTTGGTGGAATTTTTTTTCATTCTGAAGTCAGTACCTCCTGCTTAAAATCAGTATGCCTGTGTGATCTTGGGGTTATTTTGCAAATGTGATAACGTATAGCTTGGCTGATGTTACACAAACCCTGGAATTCTTCTCATTGTTGCTATGGACATTCAAATGCTCTGTGAATATAGTCCTGTCACAATGACCTCAGTTGTGTTAGAAAGCTTGAGCGGCTTCCCCAAGGCTGGACTAAATGTAGTTTTCAGTGGTTGCATATGCTTGTGTGTGTGTGTGTGTGTGTGTGTGTGTTTGCGTGGGCTCTTTACATTTTAATTGTAAAAAAATTTAAACATCTTCTTTAAAGTTTCTTAGAGGAGTGAGGTGGGATTGGGGTACTTAAACTTTCTCCAGTGCGTACTAAGTAGGTAAATAGTTGTATTCTTATGTGGGATGTTTTGAAGAGAAATTTTGCTGAATTTTTTTTTAATAACTAGTTTGTGGGGGGCGGGGGCAGAGATGAATTTCAGCTGCATTTTTAGAAATTTTTTAGATCCCGAGTTGTGGAATATTTGAATTAGGGGAAATCTTTCATTTTAAGAGCCTTGCTTACCTTTTTAAAAATGAAGCACATTTGGAATTCAAGAAATCCTGGGAGAAGAGAAACCTTTCAAGTTATTTATTAGCCTTTTCCTTTGATCATGTAATTCACTTTTAATAGCTACCAGAGTTTAAATTATATATTTGTAGGGAAAACTCAGTGAACTAGAAAAAAACTCCAGCTTATTTTCATTTCATGAAAGTTTAATGAAATTCTATTCTATTTGGAAATTCTGGTAAAGAAAAATTAACTTGGTTCCAGAGAAACCCTTACCTCAGCTGGCACTTTAATCCTCACTGGAGTAAAAACCCTGTAGCCAGTGTCCCAATCCTATGATTACTAATATCTGGTTTTACAATGGATGGATCTGGAATGACCAAATGGCATCAAATGGAAAGAAAACAAGAATAAGAACAAGATGTAGGGAGTTCATGGGGTAAAAGGGCCTCCAGCTCTGTAGAGGAAGAGGAGGAGAGCTGAAGGCAGAATGCTTGTTTTTACCTGACGTCTCCTGTAACTGAGACTTAGGTTGGTACCGAGTGGGGAGGCGGCATCTGATGGGAGGGAGAGAAGTGCAGGACTAGCAGGGGCTGGGCATTCTGGCTCGGGCCTTGCTGCTCTCTGGGCCTTGTTCCACCCGTCTGCAACATGGGGCCTCTGAACTACATTAGTGGCTCCTGAACATCTTAGGATGCCCTTCCAGGACCGGTGTCTGTCCGTGAGGAAGAATCTGCAGGTCATCAGGAAAAGTAGGAAAATAAAGACAATGTATGAGTTGTTTCATTAAGCAAACTTTATAAATGGAAAGTTCTGCCTTTCTTATTTTCTGTGATTATGTCCTTTTTAAAAAATATTTATTTTTTATACCATTTTTAAAGGTTATACTCCATTTACAGTTATTACAAAATATTGGCTATGTTCCCCATGTTGTACAATACATCCTTGTAGTCTATCCTACACCCAATAGTTTGTACCTCCCACTTTCCTCACCTTGTATTGCCCCTCCTCCCTCCAGCTGGTAACCACTAGTTTGTTCTCAATATCTGTGAGTCTGCTTCTTTTTTGTTAGTTAGTTGTGTTTTTTAGATTCCACGTATAAGTGATATCATACAGTAGTATTTGTCTTTCTCTATCTGGCTTATTTCATTTAGCATAATGATTATGTCCTTTTTAGTATTTTATAACTGTAATAAAGTTGGTGTGTTTTCTTTTTGAAAATTATAGTGATAGTGTAAGTGACAGCTTGCTTTCTTTCTTTTATAAATGCCTTTATTGGGCAAAAAGTAAGATTGGCAACCATGGATGATCCGTTTTGGTCCTGTTGTTGAAATTGCACCAGTTCTTGAGCTTGTGAACCCCGAAGGCGTATTCTCATGTACAGCTTGTGGACTCCACGTTCTAAGTAGTTTCAGCCAAACACCAGACATGTGCTTTGGCTTATTTACAAAAAATGTTTGATGAAACCCAGATAGTTGGTGCCCTTGTTGGTGGTAGTTATTCACATCTTCCTTGGTGGATAACTCCAGGTCTTAGCTCCGTGATGGAAGGAAGAGGCCTCTGAGTTCATAGGCACCAGTTGTGCCTCTTTTGTTTTTGTTATGGAGAGAAGTGGAGTCAGCATGTTATTAAGAATCACCCGCTTCCATCTCATTAGTGATGTGCGGCTAGAGGCTGGGTTCCCTGCCCCATTTCTCTGCTGCTCGTCTGCTTTTATAAGGTGGAGGGCAGTGGGCAGGAGAACCAGGATGTTGTTCTTAAGCATGAATTCGGAGCTGTGCCTGTGTCAGTGTGGCCAGCACCATGCAGGCTTCTGCTGAAGAACAGCCTTTGGGGATTTGCTTGAGGAAGTGTTTCCTCTTCCTGACTCCCCTGAGTCCTCCTCTCTGGTTGGTGCTGGGCCAGTGATGGAAACTCATGGCATGACCACTCCTTGAAACACCTGTTTGCATGTCTTTTGTGAGGTATTAATTAGAAAGGTAAGTTGAATTCATCCCTTTTTTTTTTTTTAAACTGTGTGTATATCTTTAAATAGTTGTCCCTTTTCTGAAGTTTATGACTTGGTATTAGAAATTTTCAGAATTACTGCTGGAGTACAGAAATCTCTAGATTTTATCTTATTAGTGGATACCGGTAACTGAATTGTAATTCTTGAGACACCTTTAGTCCGGCAATCAGAGAGAGCTATCCATGGTGCTGATTCTCTAAGTTAACGCAGTACGTTGTGTGTTCAGTTCAGGACACAGCTCCAGGGGCCAGAGGACCTGGCATTTTGCCCCATTCGTTTGTAGGACTGTTTCCCCATGTTACAACCGCGGCAATGTTACCTTATCTCCAATGCCCTCCTGGGGATTTTCCCACGTCTGCTTGCTAAAGGGACTGTTGGCAAACCCTGATCCAATTTTAGGATTTACACAAATTTTGGAAAAAAATGACATGATGTAATACAATATCTCAAATTCACATTCTTTCTCTCAGCCTTTAACAGGGTCCAATAACTTGTTTCTATACCAATTTCATCCAGAGATTTCCAATAATGGGGAAAATGGAGGGTGTATATTTAGCAAGATGCTAGCATTTCAGAACCTCTTGCTCCACTCAGGGTTGTAAACTTTGTGGTGGATTCAACTCCCTGTTCTACTCCCATATTGCACCCAGGCAGGCCTCAGCCCCGGGTGATGCTAAGGGCCTGGGAGAGGTCTGAGAAGCAGGAGCCACAGTTCTCTGACCCCAGGCGATTGACCTGGGTCGCCAAGAGATTGAGCAACTGCTGTTTCCCAGTTCATTGTTCCCTCTGGGCAGCCACTTTGGAGTGTAGGGCAACAGGGATATACAGATCCATGATTTATTAGCTACGCTGATTTCAGTCAATGTCAGTGGGAGAAACAGTAGGACTGGGGTAGTCCCGGGCTCTCTCAAGAACGCAGTCTCGGCTACTGTAAACAGCTATAGATGCATATTAATTACTAGACAGTGATAAGTTACCAGGAATTTTTTAGCTGCTCTGGTTCAAGACAGTCTGTCTGTTCCTCTGACTTTCCCTCTCCCTGCAGACTCTTTAGATAACATATTTACTTCTTCAGGTTTCTGAGCATCATTCACAGTCAGCAGTGATCTCTCCGAGTATAAAGAGCAGAAATCAATTGCAATATTTTTGTTATTGTTGTTTAATTGCGATATAATTGGTATACAACAGTGGTCTACTGCATGACAACTTGGCATACACATATTGTAAAATGATTACCGTGATAAGTTTAGGTGATATCCATCACCTCATATACATAATTACAAAAACATTGTTTTTCCTTGTGAATTTACTCTCTGAGCAACTTTCAAACATACCATACGGTAGTGTTACCTAAGGTCATCATGTTGTACATTATATCCCCAGGGCTTATTTATCTTATAAGTGGAAGTTTGTACCTTTTAACCACCTTCACCCGATTCCGCTACTGCCCATTCCTTGCCTTGGTAACCACAAATCTGATATCATTTTCTATGAGTTTGGGTTTTTTTAGAGTCCACATATAAGTAGATTATACTGTATTCATCTGACTTATTTCACTTAGCATAATGCCCTCAAGGTCCATCGATGTTGTTGCAACTGGCAGGATTTCCTTCTTTTTATGACTGAATAGTCTTCCATTGTACCACATTTTCTTTACCCATTCATCTGTTGATGGACACTTAGGTTGCTTCCATATCTTCGCTATTGTAAATGATGCCGCACTGAATGTGGAGGGTGTAGTTATCTCTTTGACATAGTCATTTCATTTCCTTCAGATAAATACCCAGAAGTGGAATTGTTGGATCATATGGTAGTTCTACTTTAAATTTTTTGAGGAACCTCCATGCTGTTTTCCACAGTGGCTACACTAATTTACATTCCCACCAGCTGTGCACGAGGGTTCTCTTTTCTCTGCATCCTTGCCAACACTTGCTATCTCTTGTCTTTTTGATAATAACCATTCTAACAGGCACGAGGTGATATATCATTACCCTAATGAGTACTGATGTTGAGCACCTTTTCATATACTTGGCCTTTGTGTGTCTTTGGAAAAATGTCACTTCAAATCCTTTGCCCATTTTTTAATTGAATTATTTGGAGTTTTTTGCTATTGAGTTGTCTGAGTTCTTCATGTATTTTGGATATTAACCTCTTATCAGATATATGACTTGCAAATATTTTCTTCCATTTCCATTTTGTTGATTGTTTGCTTTGCTGTGAAGTTTTTATGTTTGATGTAGTCCCACTTGTTTATTTTTAATTTTGTTGCATTTGCTTTGGGTATCATATCCAAAAACTCATTGCCAAGACCTATGTCAAGGAGTTTTTTCCTCTGCATTTCCTACCAGGAGTTTTATGGTTTCAGGTCATATGTTCAAGTTTTTAATCCATTTTGAGTTAATTTTCGAGTGGTGTAAGATCATTCTTTTACATGTGAATATCCAATTTTCCCAGAACCAGTTATTGAGAAGGCTGTCTTTTCTCCACTGAGTATTCTTGGCTCCCTTGTCAAGTATTAGTTGATGATATATGCATGAGTTTACTTCTGGGCTCTTAATTCTGTTCCGTTGGTCTATGTGTCTGTTTTTTATGCCAGTACCGTAAAGGTATAATTATTGTATCTTTGTAATACAGTTTGGTTCCGTACAAATTTCAATATTGTTTTTTCTATGTCTATGAAAAATGCCATTGGAATCTTGATTGGGATTGTATTGAATCTATGGATGGCTTCGGGTAGTATGGACATTTTTTTTTTTAAATTAATTAATTATTTATTTATTTATTTATTTATGGCTGTGTTGGGTCTTCGTTTCTGTGCGAGGGCTTTCTCTCGTTGTGGCAAGCGGGGGCCACTCTTCATCGCGGTGCGCGGGCCTCTCACTATCGCGGCCTCTCTTGTTGCGGAGCACAGGCTCCAGACGCGCAGGCTCAGTAATTGTGGCTCACGGGCCCAGCCGCTCCGCGGCATGCGGGATCTTCCCAGACCAGGGCTCAAACCCGTGTCCCCTGCATTGGCAGGCAGACTCTCAACCGCTGTGCCACCAGGGAAGCCCCATGGACATTTTAACAATATTAATTCTTCGAATCCATGAACACAGGACATCTTTCCATTTATTTGTGTCTTTTTCACTTTCATCAATGTCTTGTATTTTTCAGTGTAAAAATCTTTTACCTCCTTGGCTAAATTTATTCCTAAGGATTTTATTTTTTTTGATGTTATTGTAAATGGGATCATTTTCTTTATTTCTTTTTCAGCTAATTCATTGTTTGCAGTGTTCTTTTCTGTACCAAATCATCACATTGTATTATATTAACCATCACATCACAACCCCACTGGGAAATGATTGATTGATTTTTCTCCAACCATTGAAGGAGGCAAACATCAGCACAACTGAGATTTAGTTTTGCTTATTTTGGCATAATTTTTTTCAAATTGTAACCCATACTTGGTGTTTCTGAGCCAGCCACTCTCCTCCTCCTCTCATAGATAACAGGGGCCATTTTAATGTGCCTTTCTTCCCTTGCCCGCAAAGATTTGCTGTGGTTTCTTGCAGCTCTAGTTGGTTTTACTGTCAGTCCCAGTTGGTTATCCTCTCAATGTCAGTGTGATGAATTTACTCCCTGCACAATGGCGAGAAAATAGATCAGATGGTGCTTCCTCTATCCAAGTCCTGGCTTCCATTCACAGATCAACAGAGGAGGCATTTTTTAAAAAAAAAAAAAACCCAAAGTTTTTCTCTTTGACAGAAGAACTAGTTGGTAGCAAGAACACTTAGATTTAAGCTAGGCTTTTGAAAGCAGCCATGTGAATAGCACTGGCCAAGTATTAGATGATTCAGAACAACTCTAAGAGACCTTACAGATGCAGGGAAAAAAGTAGAATGTTATAAGTGAGAATGCAGAAGGGCACTCTTAAGGGCTGGGGACACAGCAACCAGAGTGAGAACAGAAGACTGGAAATGACTGACTGGGGAGGGGGTGACCAAGTAGTGAGAGAAGAAAAGTAAAAGTCCCTCCCCCCCCCCCAATCTGTTCTGCTTTTTGCCCTCAACTTCATCTCTTCCCAGGCCTTATGAAGTCCAGACTGGTGGGAGAGGGAAGGCCAGATTGCGGGTGACACAGCACAGGAAGGGTCTAGCTGGTCTTGGACACCAAGAAGATGGGTGTAGAGATCTAGAGGTCATTGTGGTGGGCCTGGAACTCTTTTTCTACCAAGTTTGAATTGTCTAGAGCCCTCACCACACAGGTTTTACAGTAGAAATTTGTGTCTTTCCACGTGTCACATACATGGCAGTAGAGCTAAGAGACAGAGTTATAGTTGAACACTAGTCCTAGAGCTATCAAGGGCAAGGGGGAACAACCATGTTTATTCTTTGCTTTGGTAGGATTCTGGAGAAATGCTAAAAGGAAAATCAGCCACTGGTCCAGAATGATGCTTCTGAGATCGGGGAAGTATCGGGCTGGCCAAAAACTTCGTTCGGGTTCTTCGTACCATCTTACAGAAAAACCTGAACGAACTTTTTGGCCAACCCAATACTTGCTGACTGTAAGCATCATACCGGTCACTTAGATGAAGGGTCCAGTGTGGCTGGGGAAGTCCCAGAAGGGTGGTGGCTCTCAAGCTAGGCTGTTCGTTAGAATTACCTAGGATCCCGGGACCCACCGGAGACCTACCAAATAAGAGTCTTAGGCAAATGGCCCTGCCTTTGGGGCTGTAGTTTTTTTTTTTCCTCGCTTTGTTTTCATTTTGAAAGCTCTACCAATGATTCTGAGGGATAGCTGGGATTGAGGAGCACTTCTGTATAATCAACCCATGAGAGGTTCAGGAGAACCATTTCCACTGCCCTCCGAGCAGTGTATGGTCCATGGACACATAGGAAGTATTAGGAGCACCTGTTCTATCCATCCGCAGGCCACACATACATAGAACTCTTTGAGAATCAGCTTCTCCACCTAAGGCCACTTCATATATATTTCAAGGAAAGGTCAGGCTTTTGTTTGTTTGTTTTGCTTGGAAATGTAAACTTGACCCTAGGCTTATTTTGTGGATGTAGAGAAAACAGGATGAATTTATCTCTATCCAGCAAGATCATAATTGGGAACAGTGCAAGGGGGTTAGAGGGATGAAGGAAACAGAAGTTGTGTTGATAAAGGACGTCCAGGAGAGAAAAAAAATTTGTTAAAGAGTGCAGGAGAGAGAGAGGAGGATCAAACAACAAAATATATTTGAGTTCATTTTCTTCCTCATAGCCCACATGAGTAGAGGTGTTTGCACACAGTAGGACTCAATAGTGGTTTTATGATAAAAACTTACACCTATTTTGTTAATTCCCAGGATGAATGGTGATGTTTTTTTTTTCCTAGAGTAATTAAAGTAGTAGATTAAAGACAGTATTTGATTTTTCATGTCCAGGTAATCTGACCTTTTAGATGTTAAACTCTTTGTAGGAAATATTTGTTATACGATGCCTTGGGTGAAAGGAAATGGTTGAGCAGAGTTCTTAGTCTTGACCCTATGTGGCCGCTGGTCCACCATTCCATCAGAGGCCTGATGAATTATGAGGATGTATGGTTCAAATAAAAAGTAGAGCAGTGCCTGGAAAACAAATCTGGCTGACAGGGTCCTTTTATTTAGAGAATGAACTTGGCAATGTCAGATTCTTAGAAATCTGTTAGTCAGCTATAGGCGAAAGGGGGAAAATTAATTCAGAGAAGAAAATAATTGCTTCACCTCTTTCAAAGTATACTCGTCATCAATCTAAATGTCTTTAATACCCTGACAAATATCTCCTGTCAATTTGCTCCTTTAAAAGATACCATAATAGGAAATATGTTCGAGCTGCCATCCTGGCTGTCTGGTTTCCCTGTGGTGTCTACCTGCAAAGAGAAGCACAGGTGCATCTAGAATGACCCCGTGCTCAATTTGGAGGCGTCCCAGTGGCCACCATTTTCCCCCTCAATGGAGAATGCTTATCCTCCTGTTTCAGAATCAGCATTTGTAAAATCCCAGCCCTAGTGGGAACCTCCAAAAGTCATTTAATTTGTTCCCCAAACATCGTGGGTTGGGATGGGAACATGGTTGCATGTGTCCACCATTCTCAAAGAGCCGAGACCTGTATTTTTAAAGACTTGAAAGGCAGGAGATTCCTCAGTTGCCTTTAGTCGTGCATTCAGGGCTCAAATCTGCACCATCCACAGGCTCTTCCTTCTCATGACTTGAAGTACTCACAGGAAATAATGAACTCGGGGTCATAACAACAGTTCCTCTGTGATCCCTAAGTCATCTGAGCCATCTCTCTGATTTTCCTCACCCCTTCGGCCACATCTGTGCAAAAGAGAAGCCGTGTAGGCACTTTCCTGGAAGAAAATACCTCCTTGCTGTGCAGGTTCTTGTTACAGATAAGGCTCATGACCCAGAGCTTACGTTTCCTCACAAAAGGCTCTGGCCTTTCATCCTTTTGTCCTGAACTACTTCCATGTGGCTATGAAATTAATGACTTGAACAAAAATGAGATTGCCAAAATCTTCTCACCCAGGAAGAAGAATTCTAGGTACTTCCAGGAGGTTGGGTTGGCTGAATTCAATGAATGATAAACTATGGGAATGGTAAATTTGGCATTCAGTGCTAGATGGTCGGCCGATGGATTGTTTGGGTTTTGCCTGTTTTTTTCTCTATTTAAGAAGTGAAAGGAAGAAAAGAGACTAGCCTGCCTTTGTGCACAGCTTTTTGAGCATTCTGTTCTTGGGCCCTGGGATATGCAGTGATGGTGAGCGAGCAGTACTGAGGTCATGGGAGGTCGGGCTCCTTGGAGTCATGGTCACCCTGCTGACCTTGCTGGGAGGTCAAGTTCTGCCATAGGCCCTCTGCAGACCAGCTTTAGCCTTTTCTCTTTGGGGTTGTACTGTGCCTGCAGCTTGTGAATCGTGGGTCTGTCTTGTCAGTAGGGCAACTGGGGAGACTGTCGTGATCACTGAACGTGGGGAAGTGGGCTATCAGACGCTGCACTTCCTCCTCTTTTCTGAACTTCATTAAAATTCTATTTCATGATTTCAGTTTTTAATAGTATCCCAAGAGGCCCATGAAGGATGCCAAGAATGTGGCCTCCTTTCGTGTGTGTTTACCTTAAGGGCCTGCACTGTTGTGGTCGAGTTGGCCCAGACTCACTTGAAGTGTTTCCTATAGGGGTAAACCTCATTAGGGGACTCCATCCTGATACTGTTGCTTTCTGTATAGCCAATGGCTCAGAAATCTTTGACTAAGAGTTTTAGATCCATATTAATCATCCTTTTATAAGTGAAAAATCAAGGTGTCAAATTGTAAGAATGATACCTTAGACTTCTTATAGTGTCATTATATCCCAAAGTGGGGAACCAAAAGCTGGACTTGGCAATTACCTAGCTGAAGAGTAGGGTATCTGATCCAGAAAAGGTGGTAAAGAAAAGAGTTTAGTGTCCTGTATGGGGTTTTTCAGGATTTCACACATAGTGAGGGAGTTAGGATGGCTAGAAAGTGCTTATGGAATTGCTATTGTCATATTCCCTGATCTGACTCCAAATCACTAGTCATACTAATCTGTACATGTGCCTTCCCACCCCTGGACTTCGTAAATTCCAGTATACTACTTTAACTGTCATTAAAGAGGGAAAATTGTCTCTGTTCCCAGGAATTTCCAATCCAAGACCTGTTTGGAAAGTGCCCCAACAGTTCCTTCGGTGCCATTTGAGCTGGGGAGTCCCATCTGTCCCACTGATTATGCGGTTCTATCTGTCAACCCCTCCTAGAACAGTGGGGTGCTTGAGTGGGGTCTTGGGAATTTGGCCAGAAGGGTGTGATGGCTTGTAGCAGTTGGGGAAGGTAGACCTGGAATCTGATGGCTGGTGGGGGCAGCCTTGGGAAGCATGGAGTAGTGTAGAAACCATGTCTCTAGGGACAAGGGTGGGATCCAAGGTGAAGGATCCACTAAGGGCTGTCAGAAGAGCCAGGATGTTTGAGATTCAAGTGAGAGTGACTCCCTGGGCAAGAGATTTTCCCTATGGAGTCTGGGGTAGGCCTGAGGGAACTCAGGGGAGGACAGAGGTGTCTTGGATAAAGGCTGCCTCTCTGGGCTTTCTATCCAACACCAGGGTAGGGCTAGACTCTGGAGTTAGTGCCTAACTGCAAGCATGCTAGGTATGCCTTGCCAGCCACCTTTCAGACAGGTGAAGTCATTTACAGAGGATTCTGGCAAATAAATCACACCTCGAGCAACTGAAGTTTTAACGAAGAGACAGAACACTTTTGTAGCCCTCCATTGTTTTAAACACATGCAGCACGGTGTTGCGTCCCATGCACGTGGACGTTTTACTGAAATGATTACGTGGTAGTAGTGCTAAAGAAAAATTTGGAAAAGGAAAGTCCAGTCGTTCTGCAACCACCCAAATGGCTATTTCATTTTTATAGGTTTCGTTATCATTCTTGCACATATATATATATATATAATAGTAGAAGGCATTTTGCATTCTGCCTTTTTCACAATGGTCTATCATAACCATTTTCTATGTTTCCAGTAGCCTCTGTAAATTGTCTCCTTTAATGGTTGCAGGGTAGAACATCCTGAAGAAGCCCCATGTTTTACTAGACAGTATTTTTCTTTTGGATAGTCAAGTCCTTTCCGGGTTTTTTGTTTGCCCCATTATGATGCTCTTTTCACAACAGTGTGCAAACCGTTTTGCTTTTTTTGAATTACTCCCAGAAGTAGGATTACTACAGCAAAGGTTATTGACTTCTTTATGGCTCTTTTTATATACTACCATCTTGCTTTTCAAAAGAGTTGTATTCAGTGCCACCTTACAGGGTAGCACCAGCTAAATTGCAACTCTGATGGCATTAAGGCTTTTTCCCCATTTTTGAAAATTTAGTTGATGAAAAATGATACATCGAATTTGCTTTGTCATTCCTTTCATTACTAGAAGAGATAAAATCTCTGCCATATGTTTTAATTTTTTTCCTGATATGAATCATTTATTCATATCCTTTGCCCATTTCTTTATTTGATGATTTTTTCTTACATTTCAATGAGATGTTAATCCTTTTGTCAAAGTGATACAAAGAATTTCTGTAGTCTATTAAATGTCGATGTTTCCATTGTTCTGAAGTTTAGTAATCTTGGTAAAATCCTGTCTTTTTATTTCCTTTGAATTTATCTGTTGCTTCAGAGCATAGATAAGTATTAGCTCTGTAAAAGAACTATTTATTACATGCTAGTTGTCTTAGAGTTTAATTTTAAAATAAATTATTTAACTCTGTTACGCATCCATAATCTATCTTTTATATTTCCTGTGGATCTTATGGAATACTTTTCTGTTTTGCTCTCCACGTATCAAAGAGACATTTGCTTAATAATCCTGCCTTCCCTGCATTGTACTAAAAATCTGCTTTATCATATGCTGCATTTCGGATCTGTTTATGGACTGTCTGTATTGTGCTGCATTCTTCTTTTGAACCATTACCAGGATGAATGAATGAATTTTGCTTCGTAACATTTTCTAAAACTTGGTTCCTTTTCAGAATAAATTTCTTAATGTTTATGTTTGCAGATTAACTTTATAGTGATTTTGTTGAATTCCTAAATACCCTACTGGAATTTTCATTAAAAGTACATTAAATCTGTAAGTTAAATTTAGGAGAATAAGCATTAACAAATACTAGTATTTTCATTCTGTAACAAAGTACACATTTCCATTTCACCAAATCAAATTTTGTTTTATAGAGCAAAAGTTTGTAGTTTCATTTTGAAGGTTTAGCTCAACATTTAGGTAAATTCCTAAAATTTTTAATATCTTGTAGCAATTATGAATAGAAACTTTCATTATGTTTTCTAACTGAAAATACTAGGTTACTTGCTTTTGCTTCTGCTATTAGATGTTACTGTTTTTTTACTTGTATGGCATCATTGTTATTTAGTTGTCGGTTGTGTCAAAGGAAACCTCCTGGGCGATGTAAGGGGTCTCCAGCGTGTTGGAGGCAACATTGCTCGGTGACCTTCTAGCAAGGCTCCTTTCTTTCTTTGATAGCCTGAAAGAGTGGAAGGGAGGGGAGTGGGGGAGGAAAAGAAAATGAAAATACACACATCCACACCCAGGAAGTGATGTCGTGCCCTGCAAGCCCTCCAGGAAGCTAGCCCCCCAAGCTTTCGCAGCTTATGTTAGATCCACAAGGAGTCTTTCCAGATCCTGGGACCCCCAAAGTGGAATCTGGGGTTCCAGATTATAAAAGAAGGTGGCTTAGAGATCTGACAGTCTTGAAACATTTATGTATGGCTGGAGAGAAGCAGAGTTCCCCTCTCCTTTGTTGCCATATCGGGATTGCCTTACTGGGTGACAGTGTCCTCTGGGAACCTCCTAAAGAAATGTCAGTGACAGAATCATTTTTGAAATTACAGATGAGATGATTGAATTAATGATCTAGTGGAACATTTTTCCTCAGGACATGGCATCAGGGTGCTTTTGCTGGCTTCACCCCCTGCTGCACTCCCATCCCACGAGGTGGTACCATATATTCTCATTCTGCCAATGATGATAGCCAAGGTCACTCCCAGCAGAGGCAGGACTGCCATCCCAATAAAGTCTCACAGTCTTGAGGTCTGGATCCCGCTTGGGAACAGACCCGTGAAGTCTTCTGTGTAGCATATCATCTCCTGGAATGTTATCTAGAATTAGCATCAAATAGTGAAAAGAGTTGGTAGAATTTGTCGTTAGACCCAAGTTGAAATCCAAGCTCGCTGCTTACAAGCTGACCATAGGAAAGCTTCTCTTTTTCCATTTGTATAAGGCAGACGAAAGGACTGTCTCATCCAATTATTATTCATTTGTTCAGGAAATATGAAGATGAAATATGAAAATGAGTGCCTCCTGTTTGCCAGGCACTGATAAAAGTGATGTTGATATGGCAGAGAACACACCAAAGACTCATGGAGCTTATGTCCTAGGGGGAGGGAGGGAGGGGAGATACATGTCAAAAACAATATATCAGCTAATAAATGCCATGAGAAATAATAAAGCAGAAAAAATGTGATCAAGTAAGGGGGATTGTTCTTTTAGAGGAGATGATCAGAGAAGACTTCTCTAATAAGATATCTGAACACAGAGATGAATAAGTATGGAAATGAGAATATTGAAGGAAGAGCATTCCAGGCAGAGGGAAGCATATGTGCAAAGGCCCTGCAGTAGGAGCTTGCTTGTCTGAAGAATAGAGGCAGGGCCATGGGGCTGACGCAGAGGGAGTGGTGGAGACCCTCCTGCTGGCAGGTGATGAGGTCAGATAGGTAGAGGGACCCAGATCGAGTAGGGCAGGGATCGCAACAGCAGGCCAAATCCAGCCTATGCTTGTTTATGTACAGCCCTCTAGGTAAAAATGGCTTTTAATTTTTGAAAAAGTTGTTTAAAAAAGAGGACTGCATGACATATGTGTCCTGCAAAGCCCCAATTATTTACTGTCTGGTCTTTTATAGGGAAAGTTTGCCAATTCCTGATGCAGGGCCTTAGAAGCCGTGGTGAGGACGTCGTATTTCTAAGTGTGAAAGGAAACCATGGGGAGGGTTTTGAGCAAGAAAATTAACGTGAGGTGATTGACAGTCTTAAACAGATGGCTCTGACTGCTGTGTTAACTCAGACTATAAACGGGGCGGGTGCAGCAGGGAGCACAGTTAGGAGGTGTTATAGTCAGGGTGAGACAGGGCAATAGGTTGGACCAGACTGGTAACAGTGGAACACTGAGTAGTTGGATAGAGAATACATTTTTTTTTTCTTTTTTTTTTTTGCAAGGGCTTTCTCTAGTTGTGGCGAGCGGGGGCCAGTCTTCATCGCGGTGCGTGGGCCTCTCACTATCGCGGCCTCTCTTGTTGCGGAGCACAGGCTCCAGACGCGCAGGCTCAGTAGTTGTGGCTCACGGGCCCAGTTGCTCCGCGGCATGTGGGATCTTCCCAGACCAGGGCTCGAACCCGTGTCCCCTGCATTGGCAGGCAGATTCTCAACCACTGCGCCACCAGGGAAGCCCGAGAATACATTTTGAAGGTGGCACCGACGGTGCTTTGGATGGACTGTGGAGTGTGAGAGGGAGGATGGAGTAAAGGGTGACTCCGAGATTTTTGGTCCACATCCTCTCCTTAGGTTGTCCTGGAAACTGAATGAGAGAATGATCTTTTCTGTCCTTAGGGTTTGATGCCTTCAGTTCTTTTACCATTTTGCAGTCAGGGTTACCTTCCTAAGGGACAGTTTTGATTGTGACATTCTCCACATAGCACAGGGAGATCAGCTCGGTGCTTTGTGACCACCTAGAGGGGTGGGATAGGGAGGGTGGGGAGGGAGGGGATATGGGGATATATGTATATGTATAGCTGATTCACTTTGTTATACAGCAGAAACTAACACAACATTGTAAAGCAATTATACTCCAATAAAGATGTAAAAAAAAAAAAGAAAGAAAAAGAAAACAAAACATTTACATGATTAAAAAAAAAAAAAAAACCTCTACCAGTGTCCCATTAGCTGTGGAACGGTCAGGTGTGGCCCTCCATAATCTGACAGGCCTGTACCTGCGTCCTAACTCATTTCCAGCTGTTCCCTTTCATCAAACCCAGCACTAACCATTGAACCGTCCACCAGTCCCCACGTGTACTTCATACTCCCACCTCCAGCGCTTTGCCTGTATGGGTTCCTCTTTTTTTTTTTTTTTTTTTTTTTTTTTAATTATCCTTACACATCAACAGTCCTACTTGAATGTTACTGTCTACCTTTTTGATAAAGCAATTCCTTAACACCCTCGTTACCCTCCTGGTCTATTCCAATGCTATTTGTCTTCACCTCTTTGAACAGGGATGTCCTTTCTATTTGTAACATGGTTTTTTATACACAAGCCTTGTCTCCTGCCAGAATACAGAGAGGGAGACCATAGAGGATATGGTTAAATCCCTCGTCTTTGTTAAATCCCAGCTTTGCCCTTGGAACCTGTATGACTTTGAGCAAGTTACTTTACTTCTTGCAGCCTCAGTTGGTGCTTCCGTAAAATGGGGGTAATTCCATGGTTACTTCGCAGCACTAATTAAGAGATAGAATGAGATGATTCCCGTACAGCACTTAGTGTAGTTCTGTGCCTGCCATGTGGTTAGAGCTCATTTAATTCCAACTGTATCAATTCACCTTCATTAAGGAGCTGAGGAAGTATCTTCCTATCCTATTCTTCCTGGTGTTGTGTACCCTGGTTTTGTACACAGTGGGCAAATGAATATATTGTAAAAAGTACAGTGAAATGAGTCAGGTTTTGGAATTAACTCTGAGTTCAGTTCCCACCACCATCACCACCACATCCAGCTGTGTGACTTGTGGCAAGATCCTTTCCTCTCTGAGTTTCAAATTCCTCACGTTCCAAGTGGATGAAATGATTCCTACCTTGAAAAGTTAGGAGGATGAACTATGATGGATGTAAAGCACCTGAGGCATGGTGTGTGCCAATGATAGCTCTCACCAGGATGACGATTATCAAAGCTTCTGCAGAAAAAGCTCCTTTACCTTTCTGACACGGAAGCTTGATCGTTCCTTAAAGCAGTGGTCCTCAAAATGTGGTTTCCGGACCAGCAGCGTAATCAATGTCATTTTCCCTGGAACTTATTAGAAATGCAAGTTCTCAGGTTCCATCCCGAGCCTAGTAAAGCAGACACTGTGGAGTGGGGTCCAGCAGCCTGTATATTAACAAGCTGATGTGCACAAGCATCTGAGATCTTAGCGGAGGGAGGAGTTGGCATGTGTCGTTCCCTTCAATCCCAGTGGGGTAGTTAAGTCACTCTGCTTTTCTGTTGGCATCATAATTGAGGACATGAGGGCCAGGAGATGTTTCCAGCATTGCCAGAGAAGGATAGCACAGGCTCCTTAGTGCCACTTTGGGGGTCAGCAACTCCTGAATCTTTACCTACGATTACTCACAGAGTTGACAGGAACAAAGAAGAATTGGAGGAAGGTGTGACCCATGGTTAACAATGGGAAGTATAGTTTAGTGAGTAGTTCAGTTTGAGGCACAGGACTAGTCTGGGAGCATAAACCCACAACATAAGCCATCGTGAGCTATTAATTAACTTGTAATATTACAACTGTCAGTGAGCCTGACAAGATAATGAAAATTCTTTAGTGTGACTGATTTTAATGTAAGCTGTTGACACATTCGTAAATACAGCAACTAAAGTTAGTTCAGATGGTTTCAAGAAATTCAGAAATACTGTGAAGAACATTTAATCCTTCCATAGTATTAAGGTCTAGAGAGCATTTAAATATCTCTATAGCTGTGGGAAAAAAAGCACAGCCACATTTATATATAGTTACCGGCTTTTTTTTTTAACATGATACCACATTTATCTTTTTCCTTTTCTTTAGGCTCCTTGTATGACATGAAAAATCATCTCTTTGACAGGGTGATTCTGTTAATCCAAATAGAGTTGAAATAGAATTACTTCAGGCCTTACCATCTAGACCTCTGCCTTCTTCCCACCACCAGCTTCCCCTTCATCACCCGTGGCCCTGATGAGGGGTCGACACAGGAGAGGAGCAGACCCTCGAACCAGCCCTTGGGCTTGCTGCTATGTAGCTCTAATACATGATGCATAAGAGGTGCCCTTGGCATATGGAAGGAAAATGTTAGAATTTCTGTTTATGATTCATTTTAATCTCAGGCTTTGCACTCTCTTTTTGTCCATATTTGGGGATGGTGGTCTATGCGCAAATATTTCTTCCTAAAAGGGGTGTGTGATCAAATAAATGTGACTTGTTTCTGAGGGCAGGTTAACATGACAGGGAGAGATTTGGGTAAAAGGTTGAAAATGTTGATGCCAAAACATTCTAGAATTTTCTGTAGGTTTCAGTTTTCCATGTTACCTTTTCACCTATAACTGGATACATAATAGCCTTGTCTCCTATCATGTGCTATTCAGTTCAGATCATGGGGTGCCCATCAGATAAGGGGAAAAGTAAGAAGCAGACACCGGCAGCTTTATGTTGGGCTGTCTCTTCTTCTTGGGCCTCTACCGCTGCTTGGGCTGCCACTGCGTGAACAGCCAGAGTGGAGCTGCCTGGTGGGGCACAGAAAGGGCACCTAGATGGACCCTTAACGAGAGGATCTATTCTCGCATCACTGGTCGCCCTTTTAAAGCCCTGGATTTCAGAGCCGTCTCTCGTTGGTGCAGTGTGGGTAAATAGGACCCATTTAAGTGAGTGGGCAGGAGGCAAAAGTGCCTTGAAGAGAAAAGACCACAAGGCACAGACTGTGACCATATTGCCTGCCCCCAAGCTGCCTTTTTGTCGCTAGGCTGTAGTTACATCACATTTGTTTCTCTCTCTCACTCTGAACGCTTCTGAGAAGTTTCAAAGGAAGGTAAGCAGTACCTATCTAATTTACGTGCTTCTCTGGTAGAACGGCTCTGGGTTTCCGCTGATGCTGGGCAGGGGCCGTTTTCAAGAAGAGGCCCCACCCACGCTCTCCCAGGGATGTTGCATGGCCGTGGTCACCAGTCTCCCCCCGCCTGTAGGCTGGCCACTCGCTTCTAGAATGAATTCCTTGGGAGCTTCGCGATGGGTCTTTTCTTTGTAGTCTGTCTTCCAAGACTTCTTGTGCTGCTTTGCCGTCAGAGAGGCCGTGCCTGGCCGGTGCTGACACTCTCGCCCTCCTTCCCCACAGGCTGCACAAGGGGGTGGCCACAGGACCCTGCTGTATGGCCACGCGATTCTCCTGCGGCACTCCTTCAGCGGAATGGTAAGCATCCCTGGATCCGCTTTCACCATTCAAGGAGGAGGGGAAAGATGAGGAGGGGAGAAAGGGCAGGAAACCAGCAAGTGTCTAGATCAGGTTAAGTAATCAGCGGGAATCATTTGAAATGGAAATAACTATAGCACATTACTGTCTTAGCGTTTCCTTCCTGGAACTTACCTCACTTAGCACTTACATATTTGTGTTTGTTTAATGTCTGACCACCTTCCTCCCCACTCCAGAGAAGGACCGTGTCTTTTTTTAAATTTATTTAACTAAACCTGACTCGACCGAGTGCAGTGCCTGGATATACTAGATGCTCAGTAAATATCTGTTGAATGGATGATCAAATAAACCATGGAATAACTGATGACTTGCGCATATGATGTATACGAGCATAACCAACGTAGGAGAAAAAGCGATCAAATGGATTTTTTTGTGAAATTTCTCCTCTTTTACTAGCTAAAGGAAATAGGATGGTATCTGGTGCCTTCAGTCCTGGAAGAATTTGAAGGTATTATGTTAATCCAGAGGTGGGAGGCAGACAAGGAGCAAAGCAGTCACGGGAAGCAGGTCAGGCTTTGATCTATTCAGGGATCTAGAACCAGAATTAACCGAAATGGCGATTACTCACTATAACTTGAAAACTTTTTCAAGTTTTAAATAAATATAATTTGTAAAACACAGATACTGCAGTTCCTTTGCAGGGAGTGTTAAGAGGAATATCATGATCTCAATCAAGTATAATACGTGCCAACTCTAATAAGCTTTGCCCCCAGTTCCTACATGTATCATTCTCCCTTGCTATCGGTATAAGGAAGATTTCTTTCTCTAGCCCTAGTGGAAAACTGTTACATTAATTCAAGACTTTATTTTCACACATTTTACACCTGCAGCAGCTGCAAAGTTTGTCTCAAAGCTTGAACTATCAAATTGGCAGCGAGAGCAGCAGCTGCCTCTTAAATAATTTATTTATTGCAGCATTTTTTTTTTTCCTGAGCACTGGTAAGAAGTTGACCTTTTCAGCCTGAACATCCGTCTGTGATAATCCCTCGTGGCAAAGGACAAAGGACAAAAAATGACCAAATCGAAGGTTATCTGAGCAGGAGATGTGGACAGAGAGTGGGGAAACTTTTGCACCCTGGCACTCTCTGGAATTGAGAGGTGATCATTTATCTTTAAGAATCTGGTGCTTATCCATAGGGTAAATAAAACCCTAATACCTCTCTTTTTCTACCTAAATAGAATAAACAGCAGCTCAAATAGCACACTTCTGGCTTTGAAAACTCAGGCTAGCGTTGTGCTAGAGAGAGGAAGGTTTACATTATTCATCCTTAGGTTGGTTGCCCCTCACTCCCAAGAAATTCCACTCACAGTTAACATGAATTCTATCCTGGCCAGTTCCTTTTAGGAGCAGCATTGAGCATGAAGCCTATGAAGATGACTGTATAATACAATGATTCTCCATTTTCCTGTTGCAGTGAACTACAAGTATAAATCAGCAAGTTTGTGCCAAGTGCATATCTGCCTCCCCGTCTAATTCTGAGACCACCCACTGTGCCTGTCAATAAAAGGAGGCAGGGAACAGGCTGTGTACTTTTTTCCTTTATTAAGTTATTTTTTAAAATAATTTTTAACTTTTACATGCACATGTATTTTTATCATCAGAAAAAAAAACCATAGGCATTATTTGAGAAGTTTTAAAGCTCATAGAAAATTTGAAAAACAGAAAATAAATAGAAATGGGGGCGTCATCACGGTCGCTCCCACTGTCCAAAGACAACTTGTTATCACTGTGGTGTAATTCCCTTTAGCCTGGCTGCTAGGCATTTAAGTTTTGCATACGTGGCAACTATATAAGTACACTATTTTGTATATATTCCATATTGTTGCACACTCTTGAAAAATATGCTTCATGGTAACATAATATTCCATAAAATAAAGTACCAGAGTTTATCAACCTTTCCAGTATTGTTGGCCATTTATGTTCTGTTTATATTGTTCCCAGTTTAAAAGTTTCTCAGAGTATCTTTGAACAAAAGCATATTTAATATTTCAAACTTTTTCTATTTCAAACTTATTTCTCATAGTCCTATGAGTTAAATCACTGGGTCATCAGATAAGAACATCTTTGAGGTTTTAAATATTTTACAAAAATATATCCCAGAAGCACTGTAGCAATGAACAAGATAAACAGGCCCTTTTCATAGTAGCACAATGTTGAAATTGACAACTGGAAGCCAACTAGTGGTGAGATGCCAAGATTTGACAGAAGAGTATGACTTTACTAGCATTTGCTCTTGTTCCACAGTATCTAACATGTTTGACTACATCAAGATCCCAGACAGATAAACTTGCCTTTGATGTAGGTCTACGGGAACACGCCACAGGTAAGTCAACATGCCTAGGTCTGCTGCTCAGTGGGGTCTTGGGCTAAGGGCTTTTGAGAAGGGTACTGAATGCTACTCATTTGGGATTCCAAACCAAACTGGTCAATATCAACCTGGTCTGATAAAACTTTGGAGAATTTAAAAAAAAAAAAAAAAGAATGTGTAATGAAAACATAGGAACTAAGAATAAGGGCAAATATAATGTTTTAACCACAGTCTGCCGGAGTCTCAAAGAAAAACAATTTTTAGGGTTAGGAACCGAAAGTAAGTAGAGAAGTTATTCCTGATAAAAACCAATGGTAATGAATAATCGCTAAAAAACAAAGATAGCATAATAAGGGTTTACATAATGAAGTATAGTGTTGAGATCAGAAGAGTAGTTCTGGGACTTCCCTGGCGGTCCAGTTGTTAAGACCTCGACTTCCAATGCATGGGGTACAGTTCGATCCCTGGTTGGGGAGCTAAGATCCCATATGCCTCGCGGCCGAAAAACCAAAACATAAAACAGAAGCAATATGGTGACAAATTCGATAAAGACTTTAGAAATGGTCCACATTAAAAAAAAATCTTTAAAAAGAGTAGTCCCATTTTATTCTGCAGTGAACCAGCTATTTTTAAAGCAGTGTTTCCCAAATGTTAGTCAATGACATCCACCATCGCGGTGTTTGCCATTCCTGTACATCACTTTTATTATTATTTAATTTATATTTTTCTTTACATTTACTTACATTTGTACTTATAATTTTATAATAAGACAAAACTAAAATCATTGGTATAAGTAGAAAACTGGTATTGCTTGCCTTAAAAATAATTATAGTGAAAAGAAAACCATGTCACTAAATAATTGAAGAGGTGTTGGCAAATATTAGAAAAGTGTTCATGATATACAAGCTCCAAAGTGAAAACTTTCTGATAGAATCAGAAGGCTTAAAAGTAATAAAAGAAATTTCTCACTATATGATTCAATGTTGTTTAATTGCCCTCCACCACCAGTGCTATATATCATATACCGTCATATAGTTTGGGGAACACTGGCTGTTTTTTTTTTAGTTCAGTCGAAAGTAATGACAGTCAAGTGATGGATCCTAAGAAAGGTGGTGACCAGGAAGATGCAGGTTCTCCCTGGACACCAGAAATGAAGAACAGAGGACTAAGATAATTGTCAACAAATATTTCTAGTTATAGTGTCAAAGAAGGGGCTGACTTGCTGTGGGTTATTCCAAAGACCAGTGGAGCAATGGATAGAAGTTGAAAAGAGGCCCATTTCATCTCAATGAAGGAAACCATTTTGTAATATCTGCAAGTATCCAGCAGAGGAACAGCTGGCCTCGGGATGGAGGATGTTTCCTGCGGCTGGAAATATTCATGGGCAATCTATCTGCCAAGGGCATTACATACATAATTTCTGCTCTATTTAGAGGTTGGGCTTATGGACCAATCAGGATTCTTGGTTACAAACAGCAGAAACTAATTCCATTAACTGAAGCAGAATGAGAGTTTACTGGAAGGATATTGTGTAGACCTGCTCTGAAGCTGAGCCCCAGGCTTAGGAAATGGGCAGAAACAAAGGCAAGGGGAGAGCAAACAGCCTAGGTCACACTGCAGGAAGAGTCTCACTTAAAGTCTCAGTCTTTAATATCATGACATTTTCCCCCAAATAGGAGGGGAGTTCCATTGTTGGGTAGTCAAACAAGGACAAAATCCATGTGGTTTTGCTAAAAGTACATCAGTTCATAAGGGGATGATCCAGATTGTCTGATTTTACAGATATCTAGAAAAAAAAAAATCTAGAGTTTAACCCATGTGCATTTGCAGTTTGTGCATCATGCACAGTCACATCCAAGAACGCCTCACGAGAGCCCCTCCCTCTCCTCCTCTTTGTACAGAGCAGAAGAGTGAGCCTGCCTCTTTAGGGTTTTTTTTTTTCTTCCTGAAATCAGATTATATTTGAATTTGATTTGAGGTTGCTTTGTTTTCAGCTAAAGTGTTATTCTTAAAATATAATTTCCTCTAAGGTGTTGTCAACCTTTGCTGAAAATGACAGAATGAGTGAAGTGCCACACATTCTGAGTGTAAGTTGACCTCTAAATATAAACCAGCTGTCAGTCTTAGAGCACATAATCGGAAAAGTCATATATGGTCATTCTATTTATACCAGTAAAATGACTTCAGACTTTTTGAGAATTGGGAGGAAATTTGAGAAATAACCACTTTCTAGTCATGTGTTCAGGAAACCTATTTTTTTTTAAATTATTAGGGCCTCCGATAAAAATAGAGGGAAATAGCAGCAGAGAATATTACTCTTTCTAGCACTTTTTTTTTCTAAATTCCTAAAATCAGACTTGGTGTGAGTTCTGCTGACAGATTAGGGAAACACATGCACCAACCCAAGCTCAAGGTGGCTGATCAGAAGCTGACTTTGGCAGAAAGACAGAGGGGAAAGTGTTGATCAGGTATTCATGAAAACCTAGAGCCTAAAATAATTTGTTTACCTCCCTCAGCCTCAACCCATTTCATATTCTCCTTGAAGAAGGCCAGCTTGCTATTTGTTGGGGAGGGGGAGGGCACTCATGCAGCTCAGATACGGTTCAGTATGGCCTGGAGTGGGTCTTCTCTCTGCAGGAGAGTCACTCAGGATCCAACAGAAAAGCATTGTTTTTTACCCAGGTCATTCTGTGAATGCACTTTTGGCTCAGAAACCTCTTCTGAGTTGAAAACAAGTAGTTGAGTTGAATCTCTAGGAGAATGTGAGTAGAAGTTTGGAAGCAGTTTCTTGAACATTTCTGGAAACTTTTCCCCCTGCACAGTGGATAATAAATGATTTGACTGACCTAACAGAACTGGTGACCATTTTGCCCTTGATTTTGCTTATTGGGGTCTTTCTTTTCTCCTTTTAAAAGTTTTTTGTTGTTGTTTTGGTTTTAGACATAGATTTAGAATTAGTTTAGAATTGGAAAAAAATGAAAAAAAAAATCCCCACTAAATGTACTATTAGGTATTTTAGGACCTTCACCTGGCCCGTACACATCCTACTGATTTGGGGATTGGCCCTGTCCCTGGGCTCCAGACCACTACCCTGTTCCCAGGAGAGGGCGAGAGAACAAGGATGGTCTTCTCCCGTGTGCCTCTTTAGGACCCCTTCATCCTGGTCCCCCTCAGTGGTCCAGAGCACATAATGGATATATACATGTCATTTCCCCCTTCAGATGTAGAGGCCAGCCTCTTCTGTTACGAAATTTTAAGTTTAATCAAGATGTAATCAAAATGATCATACTTATCCAAAGTAAATCAAAGTAATACCCGTACATAGTTAAAAGATAGACATAGTACTCCTATGCTTATTGGAAACATCCATCTCCTGCCCCACCCCTCCCTGTTCTGGATTCCTGCGTCTCTGGGGCGTCCACTTTCAGCTCCTCTAGTATGCTCCCTACTTGCGTGTGAGTCATACAGTTTACTGCTATTTAGTTATTCTTTCCAATTAGGTATGATCTATTGATGTCCTAAATGAACAATAAAAATTTAGCTCTTAGTCCCCACTCTTCCCTGTCTTCTTTCCACCCTCCCAATATATTTGCATCCATTTTTTATATAACTACCAAAGTCAATATTAACTACTTACATTGGCATAACTGTAACTTTTATTTGCAGGTGAGACTCATGATATACTATGGTCAGTTCACTTTACTGTATTGCTTTTGAGTTTTCCAGTACTTAATAATTGCCTTGTTTGTTGCTTTACTTTCCGTGACCCAGTCATTCATTTCTAAACTGTCCCATAGAACAGAAACTCTCCCCGGATTACATTCAGTCACAAGAGCTGTTCTGTCAGTTTCACCTTCTTAGAAACATCCACTGTCATCCGGGAAATTCCCGTTTTCTCTCTCCAAGAGTCTGTATTTCCTGGATCTCATGTTTTTCTCCCTTATTGGTTTAGCACATTGTTTTGGGGGACTCCATTTCCAGTAGCTTTTACGGAAAAGATCCATGGGAGAAAAATTGTTGTCTGAAAGTTTCTTAATTCCAGCTTTACAAGTAATTCATAAGAGTATTCTACATTGGAAATATTTTTTTCTCAGCATCCTGGAGGTTTTCTTCTAGCTTTTGGTCTGGCTGTGAGACGTCTACATTCTGATTCCTGATCTTTTGTGTGTGACCTGTTTATATTTTCTGAGAGCTACTTGGATCTTCTCTTTTGCCCTGATGTCTGCAGTTCTACAATGCTGTGTCTTGTCCTGGATCCTTATTGTTCTTAGTGTCACAGGAGTGGACCCTGGTGTGTGTGTCCATTCTCCACTGTGCTAGGGACTCTGCAGGCCTCTTCAATCTGAAAATGTTTGTCTTTCAGCCTTGGGAAAATTTTAATATTATCTCTTTGTTAATTTCCTCCCTTTGTTTTCTCTGTTCTTGCTTTCTGGAACTCCTCTAGACTGGTTTTCTAATTTTCTTTTCAGTCTTGTTTCTAATCTGTTTTTCTTCATTCTTCATTTTGGGAGAATTTTTCAACTTTATCCTATAACCTTCCTGTTTCTTTCTCTCTTTTTCAGGATCAAAGAATTTTCTTTTTCTTTGAAGGGATCCTTCATGGATACTCTCATAGCTGCTTCATGAATGTTACTTTTTCTTATCTCTCTGAGATGATTAATTCTAAGATTTGCTTAAAGTTATCTTTAGCTGTCTGTAATCTCCGTTTTTTCCCTTTACCCACTTTTTGGTTTGTTCCCGTCATTCATGTTAGAGACTTTCCTCACATGTCAGGTCATCCTTGGTCCCCGCTGATGTTTAGATCAAGGCGGTAAAAAGGGACAGGAAGCCCTGACTGTGTGAGTGGCTTGCCATCTCTTAAGCCTCGTTTTGGGGTAATCTAGCAGGGACCTAGGCATTGCACTGGAGATGCCCAAACAGGTATCTTTTATGTTGGGTAATTTGGCTTCCCTAAAGAGTAATCTTCATTTGGGTGGGGGGAGGTTCAGCATCGCAGCTGGCATTCTGGAAGCTGAGGAATGGAGGTAAAGGAAGAGGAGCTGGGGTTTTACTAATCAGGGCAAAGAATTCTAATTATTCTCCATTTTCAGCAATACTCTTTACTTCCGTGTCTGACAGTACCTGATCCATGGAAGTCATTCCATGGATTTAACTTCTATTCTTCTGTACAGTGGAGGGGGAAGAGTCACCTGGCACGCAGGATAAAGAAAGGGATGCAAAAGATTAAATGTTCGCTTAAAACCTTCAGCCAGTCCTCCTGTTTTCAACCCCATCTTCTATGGTTGCCTTCACAGGGAACTGTTACCTCCAATTCCAGAGAGTTTCTGGAGAATATGTAACAGGAATGGCCTTATTTCTAGAGATCAACTTCTCATCCATTTTCTTACCCAAAGACTGGAGTTGTAGCTTTCTCTTGGCTAAAAGCATCTATCTACATTCCTTTCTCCAAAATGTCAATTTTTCTTGTTTGCTATTAACTTCTCACCTGCTGTCTTAGTCCTCGTAAATTTAGGCTTTCTGAAAAACCTCTGTTTTTTTTTTTTTTTTTAGTGGAATTACTGATGATTTAGTAGAATTTCATGGGAAAGGGGTGGGGCAAAGATAAAAGGCTGTAAGTGGTCAGTAGACCAATGAAGTCATTTCTTAAAGATGTATAGGTGCTTGTGAAAAAAAAGCATTTTTCCATATGTATTTAAAATACTCAAAGGCTTCTATAGCTTCTGACCTCCAGTACTCTTTTGCAAATACTGTCTTTCTGTCTCTAGAGAAAATGAAAATGATAAACACACTCAAGAGCAGATGTGGGGGTAACTGGAATGCTTATAGATATATAGAAATTGGAGTGTGCGTGAGTGCGTGCATGGGTGTTTCAGGGATTCTCATCAGGAGGAAGGAGAATGAGGGACAGAATTAGGGACACTGGCTTCCAAGAAGCAGTCACTAACTCAAGGAGCCTTTGTGTAGGAGAAGCCTGTTGGTGGACCATACATCCCGCTTCCAAGCAGAGGTCTGAGGGAGAAAAGGTTCGAATTGGTGATGACCTCATCCTTGTCAGCGTATCCTCTGAGAGATACCTTGTAAGTACCTCCTAATACAAGCATCTTTCATTTCCAGAGTAGTTTCTTTTAGGAATAGATGGCCAGGGAGAACAGGACCACATTAGATTGAGCAGGATAAGATACCTTTACACAGTATACTTGAGAGGTGATTAAATTCTCTCTCCTGCCAGATTATCATGGGGCCTGGAATGTAACAGTTATTTTTTTAGATTAAAGTACTGTTCCCAGCAAACTCTGCTTAAATGCCCCCAGGCTCTTCCTAAGAAAGCCAGCTATTAACACATTAGTTACCATTACTCTCAGTTTATCACATTGTTTAGCTCTTGTCCAATGAGGAACAAGCCAGAAAGTGTTGGATATAAAAACATAAACTTATGTTGGAGGGAGAAAGAGAATTGCACATGTTTCAGTGTGTGGGATGTCACAGTGGTTAGAAGAGGCAAGTGAGATTTTGCACCTGGGGATGGTACTAGGCAAGCATCGTTGAAGTCAAGCCCTTAGGGGGGTGGAGGTGGGGCAATACCTTGCAGATCAGAGAAATGTCAGAGATAAGTTTTTAAGCTTCTCAGCGCCAATCCTGCCAGCAGATTTTACTTTGCCTAGACCAAAGGCTGGAGTAATTTTTCCCACTTGTGAGTTCCCTTCTCCTACCAAGAATAGACATTTCATAACTTCCTGTTGAATCAGGGATCCAGCTGAGGGGATGAAGTCAACTCTTGTCTGCCACCTCTGTAGCTGAATACTTCCTCTTCCCTGAATGAAGTGTCCCACTTTGAAGCTGCTTCTAGATTGGGTGGAACAATCTCCCACAGGCTACGTAGAAAAAGCCCGATGACAGTACGGCTGTTTAATTCAATCCTTGAAATTCTAGGTGAGCTGCTTCTCTCAGGACTGGCCTGGTGATTTAAAGGGTGTCTCATTTCTGTTTCTGCTGCAGCATCTCTCAATGTCAAATGGCAGCATACAAGTGGATGCCTCCTTTATGCAAACACTCTGGAATGTACATCCTACGTGCTCAGGAAGTAGCATCGAAGAAGGTGTGCTTCTTTGTGTGCATTCAGCCCTCAGCCTGCCTGTTTGTCTTGTGCTACGTATATTGGCATTTTCTGCGACTTCCCAGCTCCCGCCTGAATGTCTCGGTACACAGCGTGATTTTGGTTCACCTGAATTCCTTTCTCTGATGTTAGTGTGGATTATTTTCTGTCCTGATTTCTGATTACATGAGCACTCCTGACATGATTTTTCAATCCTTTCGAGTTCACTATTGTTTTGGCACTATGTGTATTCAGGACCTTGGAGACGTACCTTCCCTCTCCCGCTGACTTTTCATTTTTATTTATGGTTATAAGTATACAGACCTTAGCAGGTTCAGTTTTAGAAGACATTATTTGCCAAGAAGGTGACTTTTTAAAATATTTCTCCCCAGTGCATCTCCCCATACAGGTGGGAGAAGGACTTTATAATAGAAGGATATTTGGCCATTTGTTTTTACTTGTATTTATGGAAGGCCATTTAAAAACAACAAATGGTATTTTCTCCATATTTTCTTGTTCTCTTAGAAGTAAGATCATCAAAGTTTGTTCAACATATCCTATTTCTTGGAGCCAGGCAAAGTCAATACACCTTTCAAGTTGTATAATAAATACACTGGCCTTACCTTACTCATGGGTAGTATCAAAGCTGAGCGCAATAATCAAATGTCAATGACCTAAGGGTTATCACATCACATTCTAGCACTTTATAGCAAGATCAGGATTTTTAAAAATACTCATATCACAGGCTTTAACCCTGTTTTAAATCTTGAGCCTGGTAGTTTCAAACTTGGAATGCCTCTCTGTTTCATGATGTTGGAAAATAGAGGGAAGACTGAGAGTTGTCAAGGTGATACCCCAGTTTCAGGAGGCATGGTAGCTAAATTGAATAATCAGGAAACAACAAATTTGTAACTCTTTTGGCAACTGATGGAAGACCTTTCAAAAGCAGGATATGTTTTTAGCTCTCTTCCTTCGCACCAGAATTCACCCACCGCTCTAAATCTATTGTCAATCATTCCCTTCTATCAGGAATCAAGGAACTGGGTTAAAAAATCTTCCCCAAGGAAGTTTTGACTGAATCTTCTCCATGTTAATTTATTCATTTCCGCCATAGGAATAAAATTATTGCCCAGTCCCAAAAGAGGGCTTGTGGAGATTAATTAATTGCAAATCACTTCACAACAATGCTTTTAGAAGTATTGAGTGCCCTTGTGATAGAGCCTGGGTAGCTGATCACTTGAGTCATCCGACTGCAAAATGCTCTCTCAGCATCCACTGATGAGATACCCACTTCAGCCCTTGAGAGAGTGAGCGATCTTCCTTATGACCCTTCTTTCCTGATTATTGCCCTGGTGTGTTTCAACTAAGAAATGCTGTGATGCTCCAGCATTTGGCAGTTTCCTCTGTGGAGTAGGATATTGATTGGAGGAGCCTGAGGACTGTAAATGGTGGGCTCCAAGGGGAGCATGGCCTCACCATCATGAGACGATAGAGAGTTTAATCGAGTAGCCTTGACATATATACACTACCAAATGTAAAACAGCTAGCTAGTGGGAAGCAGCTGCATAGCACAGGGAGATCAGCTTGGTGCTTTGTGTTCTCCTAGAGGGGTGGGATAGGGAGGGTGGGAGGGAGACGCAAGAGGGAGGGCATAGGGATATATGTATACATATAGCTGATTCACTTTGTTATATAGCAGAAACTAACACAACATTGTAAAGCAATTATACTCCAATAAAGATGTTAAAAAAAAATGTGATCATGGAAGGGGTTAATTTTCTAAAGAAATTGGCTGTTAACAATTCCCCTACAGTATATCATGAATTATTTGAATGCAAAAAAGTATGCAGTTGCAAATATTAGTACAGTAAGAGAGAGGAAAATGATAAAATGACTTCTAAATATTTGAGGGAAGTTCAAAAAGAACTTGCCTTGCCTGGATGGAGAAAAATGAACCAGGGAATATCAGACTGTCCCTGTATAAGATGCATTGATAACACCCTTTTCTACTCTGGCATGACTTTTCCTTCTTGCCGTTTTGATCCAACACCCCAAATAGTTTGACAGCCCCTAAAGTGATCTAGTTATGTGATTTTCTCAAAATCCTGATACAGACATTGAACTTATTAAGTCCATTTGTCTCCTGAGAACTGACTAGCTGGGAGAATTTTTTAATTCAAAGGGATAACGAATTTCATTTCTTCATGCAAGGTAAAGCTCAGACTGGGGCGCCTCTCCCGCTACTGTGTTCTTTAAATGGAGGCTCACAGTTTATTTGAAGACTAACTGGTCATCGAGTCCTTGAAGTTCATTGTTTCCTATCCATCTCTGAACTCCATGGCTATTGAGATTCCTTTCCTTATTCTGAAAGCTAAGGGCTCGTTGATAGCTGCCTCTGTGCTTGTCCACTCAGAGATACTGGAATGTCATTCTGCCTTCTCCTTGGTGTAGTAGAAGTAGTGTCCTGGTTTGATCTGTGTTTGTTTAACGCGTTGGAAAAGTAGCTCCTCCTAAGAGAGCTCGGAATAACAGTTTGCTTCCCCCTTCCCAGCACCTTCTTTCTTTCTCATGGCTGCAATTTGATTTGGAATTTGCCGCAAAGTATACACATCCAGATTGTAACAGTTTATCCAGGAACTTGGTGTTGGATGTATTTATATCCTAAACAACTGGAAAATCCTTATCCTCCTAAGAGTAGCAGCTTAAATTTCCTTTTGGCCTTGTGTGTGTGTGTTTTTTTTTAAATGTCGCATTATTTTTATTGAGGCATAATTGATATACAACATTATATTAGTTACAGGTGACCTTTTGGCTTTTAATGATATGAACTGACACATTGTTTTCACCCTCCCTTTTGATATTGGACTTGCTCATCTCTGAAACCCTATTTAACTTTCAGTGTTAGAATTGTTTTGACTTTCTTGTCTTTTCTACCTGAGACCTGAAGTCGTGGAATCTGTCATGTCCCAAATGCTTTTCTCTTGGTGTTTTCCATAACTGACTCAGATATGCATGAATTTACCCTTTTTAAATACAGTGTTCTCATTATTCAACTTCCTGTAAGCTCATGGTAGGATATAATTCTCTTATAGGATACCTACTTGGTGGGCATGTAGTACGTCTTTTCCATGGTCACGATGAGTGTTTGACAATACCATCTACAGACCAGAATGATTCCCAGCACAGGTAAGCCAACAGCTTCATCCTTCTCTTGTCTCCTGTCTCCAGTGACTCAGACTAAAGAGTTTGCTTTTGGATGTGGAGACAGATGAATTCTATAAGTGTTGGTTACTTGACAAACTTCCCTCCAGTCATGGGTTGCAGTTATAAAACAGGAAAGGCAGTATGCTTGAGTGTGCTCACAGGAATAGCTATATACACGTGCTGCTTCTTAGGCGAGCAATTCTATGGTGCTTTTCAATCCCTTTGTTTTCTGTGGTTGCTTCCAAATCTAAGGAGTTTCTGGTAGCATTAATTGTAGACTGAAGAACCCATTTTTGTGATGGAAATCAGGATAATCGTTCTAGTGAGTCTGTGCACTTACATAAATTATTCACCAGGCTCTTCAAAGACAGATTATCTCTATTACTCCCCCTTTTATGTACTATGAAGGTGAAGTTCAGTGATTTCATTCTGCTTATCATCAAACAGGATTGGAGAAACCAAATGTCAATATCCAGCCAGAGCTGGATTAGCAGGGGATGGTGCCAGGGGCAGCATGTAGAGCGTACTGCGGAGGATGATGTTTTCTTTGGTTCTCTAGTTATCTACTCAAAGGCTGCTTTTCCAAAATCCAAAATCAGGAGATGGAAGATATTAATCTAGGTCTTAAATTCACACTGAAGCATCCTTTAGTATTCTGTTTATATAGAGAGGAACGGAGTATAAAAAGCTTGGCCTCTGTAACTATGGAACTCTGATATATTTTAAAAAATCAAATCTCAGATGTAAATTAGACTGAACTTAGGACAGCAACAAGTCTGATCTCCCAGATCGCTCGTAATACATTCTTTGTTTTTGCGTGATGCCTACGGGAACCTCATTAACTGCATTTCTTTTACTTCATTAGAAACACATGATCACATTCACACAACTTAGAAATCATCTAAGTCAGGCTCCTGCCAAAGGTCGCACACTGGATGATTTCAGATGGGAGCCTGAAACCCAGAGATGCTGAGTCTCCAGCCAGGGCTCCTTCCTTATTTCATGTTCTAAAGGACCCCCAGGAGCAATGTGCTTGAGTGTGTTACTGTGCATCTTAGGAACTATCCATTGGCAATGTATATCCTTTATTGTTCTGAACCTCTTTCTACTTGCTCTGTCCTCTGTGTATCCCTTCATGGGAACCAGATGTGACCCGGAATGGTGTCTAGCCTTCCTGGTACTGGTCCAGTGGCTGGCAGTTATCTCTGAGTAGAAAAGTTAGGCTGACCTGATTTCCCTTGGAATTAAGGATTCCCTACACTAAATAATGTCATGTGATCCTACTCAGTTGCGATTTTCTTTTCCTTTTTAAAATTTTTTATTTATTTATTTTTAAAAATATTTATTTATTTATTTATTTACTTTTGGCTGTGTTGGGTCTTTGTTGCTGTGCACAGGCTTTCTCTAGTTTCAGCGAGCAGGGGCTACTCTGTTGTGGTGCGCAGGCTTCTCATTATAGTGGCTTCTCTTGTTGCGGTGCGTGGGCTCTCGGTGCACGGGCTTCAGTAGTTGTGGCATGCGGGCTTAGTAGGTGTGGTGCACGGGCTTAGTTGCTCCGCAGCATGTGGGATCTTCCCGGACCAGGGATTGAACCCACGTCCCCTGCATTGACAGGCGGATTCTTAACCATTGCGCCACCAGGGAAGCCCTCCTTTTTTTTTAAACAGTGAAATTATGCAGTAGCCCACATACTGTCTCTTTAATATCCTGCTGCAGTAAGGCAAAAGCTTGCAGGTGGATACAGAACTGAAGTTTTGTTAGTGAGTTTTGCAGAGTTGGCTACATCTAAGATGGAACATGTCAAAACACACTAGTTCTCTCTTCCCATTCCTATTCTTTTTTTAAGGAAAGGAATTTGGAAACAATTAAAATGATAACATTTGCATGGCCCTTTACCCCTCCCACACACACACATGCACCTGTCATTAAATTTAGAACCAAATTAGAAGCATCTGGGCAGAAACAATGCTACTTGGAGAAGCTTGTCGTTTGGTGGGCACTCCTGTTGAGTGGTTCAACAAGATCCTGACCCAAAAGAAAGGCTGGACAAGTATTTGAAAGAAGGTGCTGGGGAGAGTGAAACAGATAGAGAGGAATTCCCAGAATGGGCCCCCTGAGGCAGGCATGAGTTAAGAGCAAAGGTGGCCTTCCTTTGGCTGAGGATTTCACGTGATCTAATTTGTATTTTGGGGGAAAAAAAGAAATCGACAGATAAAAATAAAAAGACTATTCCTTTCCTTTGTAAGGAAAAATAAAAAGACTATTCCTATAAAGGAGTTGACACTGGGGTGAGTCAGCAGTGGCTCCTTATACTGGAACTTGGAGTTTTGTAGCAACTGGTCTCTCATTCAACACAGGATGCTTTGGCATTATTTGCTGTCTAGATGAGGTGAGTGATAAGCCTCATCATTGTCATGTGTCATCAGGTAAATCCTCAGAACTGGCCAGGATAGCCAGGAATACTGAAATTTGGGAGAGCACAAAGGAATAGGAAATCAAGAATACACAAAAAGGTGCCCAGAGTCAGGAAGGCATGCAAGTGATTCTACTGTAATGGGGCTGACTTTCCAGAGGAAATCATTTCTATTCCTTGTAAAGCCTGAGAGCAGCCAGGCTGGGTAGACAGGCTGACCGTCCCAGGGTGCAAAGCCAAAAGAATAATCTAACATTCTGAGCTGTGATCCTTGGCTCTGCCTCAGGATTGTCAAGCATCCTGGAATAAGTCACTTAACTTACTGAAGCTAAGGCTAAGCTGTCAGCCAAGCTTTCAGAGCACCTCAGCTCCCCACCCACTCACCTCCTCTCCTTGGGTAATTGTTTTAGAGAACGGGGGCAGGTTGTTTCAACCTCTGTAACCTTGCGAGATTCAATGGAGCAAGCCACCCGCATTTCCTAGGTGGGAAGGACTAACCTTCTAGAATTCTTTAAATGTCAGAGGGAGAGAGTTCTCAAATCATGGGACCTAGGGTGATCTGCTCCACCCTTTCCGAGACCCTTTTTGCTCTCATTGAGGATGGAGAAGCATCAGTGAAAATCTCAACAAATTTTCCTGCAGGGCTAGGTCAGTACAGCATCGTTACTATTCTGGGCCTGGCCCAGAGACACCTGGGGTGTTGGAGCTCTGCAGTAGCATAGGATTTCTTTCTTAATATTTACTACATATTTCCTGATAGTACATACATTTGAAAAAGGTTTAGAATGTCTTCTATAATCCCACCACCAAAAGGTAACCACTGTTAATATAGTGTTTTATTGGATTTCTGTGCCAGGTAATGTAGCTTTTGATGCACATTTATAAACATCTGTATTTAAACAAAATTTGGAAAAATCAACAATACATAGTATTTTGTACACCCACGAACATCTTTGTGCACATTCATTATTTTAAAAAAAACAAACATGAAATGCTCACAACCATTCTGTGACTTAAGTACCCTTATTAGGCTCATTTTACAGGTGAGGAAACTGATACACAGAGATTTGAAGGGACTTGACAAGGTCACACAGCTAATAGATTCAAATTCAGGTCTGCCTGACTCCCAAGCCCATATTTTTAACCAACTCATAATTATAATACTTCTTGGGAGAAGGAAATAATTACCACACATTTCCTCTTCCCCTCAATTGATTACGTGTTGTCTTAAAATTTAGATCAAGATTCTTCTGGAGTTTGAGTAATTCGGTTCTGATATATACAAACCCTCTGTAGTAGAGGTAGCATTTTAAATTAGTGAAATTAAATGCAGTTAAATGATCAGTGTTGATCCAAGGTCACAAGATTCTCAGAAAGTATCTGGATTCAGTATACCAAGTAATCCAGGGACCACTATCACGAGACATACCTTTAAACTAAGAGTTCATTTAATTCCTCATAATCTGTGATATAGATGGGTTGGTCCCAATTGTATGGATTAAAAATCAGACTTTGATAATCATCAGATAAACATCAGACAAACCCAATTCGTGGGACATGTTACAGAATGCCTGACCCGTACTCCTCCAAACTAGCAGAGTCCTGAAAAACAAGGAAAGACTAAGAAACTCTAACAGACCAAAGGAAACAGGGAAAACATAACAACTAAATGCAATGCGACCTCCAGGATGGGCTCCTGGAACAGGAAAAGAATTAATAGAAAAACTGATGAAATCCAAATAAAGTCTTGAGTTTAGTTAGTAATAATGTGCCAATGTTGGTTTCTTAGTTCTGACAACTGTACCATAGTAATGTAAGATGATAACCGTAGGGGAAACTGGGTGAGACTATACGGAAGCTCTCTGGACTGTCTTTGCAACTTTTTTTTTATAAATCTAGAGTTATTCCAAAATAAACATTTTAGTTAAAAACACATTAAAAGATTATTGTTAATGCAGGAAAGGAGACAACAGCAACTGAGAATAGAGCTTTGTGCCCAGCTTCCTAGAACAATGGGAATGAATTCACACTGTACTATGTATATGTTTTACAAGTACAAATACATTTTCTAAAGATGTGAAACTGCATCAGCGAGCTGAACGAGAAAGAATTGGAGCATTTGGTATCTCGTCTGATGGTGTGACTGGGCTGTTTTGACTCCTGATGTGGAAATAGAGACAGTCCTTTTCCATTGTACACCTGACGGTCCATGAGTGTCCCTGATGAGTAAGCGGCCAGCAGTTCCCTCCTCTTTAGCACCCTTTTTCCCTTATAAGAGAGACTGGGAAGTAGTGCCTTCCTTTGACTCTTGCTTCTCATTTTGCTGACTCTGTGAGGGCTTCGAAATACAGCGGGTTCTGAGCAGCCTCTGCAGGGAGCTGTTCCCTGCCCAGTGCTGGTCAGCATCCCGCACAGAGGAGCTAATCTCCAACTCTGCTCACAGGAGGATATACTACGAAGCTGGGGGAGCTGGCACGAGAGCCAGATCTCTGTGGAGAGTGGAACCCCTTCGGATAAGGTAATGGAGTGTCAGGGGGGCATTCTTTTCAAGGATTTTCTTTTCCAGGACAGTCCATTGTCTTAAATGTTTCATTTGTTCCATATCACCTGGCAAACTCTCAGAAGTTCCTTGGCCAAGAGCTAAATTCTGAAATGTCTGTGACTTTGTTTTTTGTTTTTAAGATGCACGCACACGAGCACGCACGCAGTCAGACACACACACACACACACACACACACACACACACACACACGATTTCCAAGACCTCTGTTTTGACTCTGAAGCCAGCAAGCTCTGCTGCCTTGAACCAAACCCCCAGCTCCTGCTGCCCTTGCAGTGGCTATGCTATAAAAGGCAAGCACAGACATGTTCACCGAAAGCCATCAAAGCTGTTCGCCCATTTATTTTCTTAAGTAGATTCTCTGGAACCCAGGTAGGTTTTCCTCCTCCCGGTAGCCTTGTTGGCTCCAGTGCAAAGTTAGCTTTAAATGGCAGAGTACTGTAATCGCATGAGGTAGGGAAGACTAAAACATTACTGGAAGTGTAGCTGTGAAGGAAACTGTATTTATCAGAACTTGTCAGAAACAGTTGTACCTGGATGAAGGAATGGGAGGCTGAGACTTTGGATACAGGTACTTGAGTAAAAACATGGCATCTCTAAACATCAGACTACTGAAGGGGGTGTCCAGTTAAGCTCTGGACCTTTATTTTGCCTAGAGGGGTCACAAGTTAGGTTAGAGCTAAACTGCTCGGGGTGAGAGGAGGGTCAGTGTTGCCATTTTTGGTTTTCCCTCTCTGCCTTTCCCTCTAGCTCTCTGCTCAGTCTCTCCCTGAACACTTGTTCAAAGTAAAATCTCTCTAATTGGGGGGGACGCTATATGCCCCCCAGGGGGTCCTCAAGATAATCCACTGGAGATCAGGAGAAAACATTAGAACTTCTTTCACACACACACATGCAGGTACAGTCAAATTTTTTACTGAGAAACTCTGGAGGTGGCTGGTTGAAAGAATCCTGGTTCTAAGGAGCATCTACTTGTTAGCTGGCTTGTGGTATTTATATTCTCTTTCAAGCCTGTTGAAATTCTTATATTATCATACTCTTTTTTTTTCAGGGTATTAGGGCTTGGTTCTTGTTTAATGGACTTTTTAAAAAATCAAAATAAGTATATATATATATATATATATATATATATATATAGTTCCAGTTGTGGTTCTTTGTTTATTTCCCCAGAGTCTTAAATATGAAGAATTTAAGCCTTTTATCAATGTTATTTGGATTCTTTGGAGCTCCAAAGAATTAGATCAAGAGGAGGGTCATTTTAAAAGCTGTTATGTGTATTCCTGAAACATTTTGTTCTAACTGAAAAGATAAATTAGATACAGATTATTCGGTGAATAATTCCTACCCTAACACTTAACATGACTTTTGTTGAATGCCAACCTTTTGATGTAGGACCATGGAACTTTGTACCTCTTGATCCCCTTTACTCACTTCTCCCACCTCCCCAACCTGCCTCCTCTCACAACTGCCAGTCTATTCTCTGTATCTATGAAATTTATGTTGTTTTCTTTGTTTGCTCATTTGTTTCACTCACATATGAGTGAAATCATATGGTATTTGTCTTACTCAGTCTGATTTATTTCACTTAGGATAATACCCTCAAGGTCCATCCATGTTGTCGCAAATGGCACAATTTCATTCTGTTTTTATGACTGAATAGTATTCCATTGTATATGTGTATACGGCACATTTTCTTTATTGATGAACAGTTAGGTTACTTCCATATCTTGGCTATTGTAAATAATGCTGCAGTGAACATAGGGGTGTGTGTCTCTTTTCAAATTAGTGGTGGTAGTAAAATGCTTGAATTGTGATGGCACTTTTGGAAATGCTTCACTTTCCCAGAAATAAGTTTCTCTAAAAAGGCAAGCTTCCCTTTTTTTTTTTTTTTTTTTTTTTTTTTGTGGTTTTGGCATCGAGACACTTCAGTGGAGTGAAGGAAAAATTGGAAGCTTGGGACTTCCAGTTACATTAAACCACTGACCTGCCCCCAGGACCACGTTCCTTGTTGGTGATCTTAAGAGAGTTCATTAGAGAACACCATGCTGAGTTGTAGGCAGGCATGCAATCCTAGAGCAAGCCAGGAGTCAGGGGATGAACTCCAGAAGGCATGTGTGAAAAAGCACAGGATAAATATTGAAAAAGACTTATTTTTGTGTAAATGCAATTTCTTGTCTGTTTCATCTGCCCAGTTGGAGTGGCAGTAACGTCAGATGGGGCCAGGCTTTCCGACTTCGGCATCTCACCACAGGCCACTACCTGGCCTTGACAGAGGACCAAGGCCTTATACTGCAAGACCGGGGAAAATCAGACACCAAGTCCACGGCCTTCTCTTTCCGAGCATCAAAGGTGAGGTGCACTTCGACCTTGTTCTCAAAGTGAAAGCTCTGAAACCTCCAGGTAGAACGGTGACTGAAAAAAAAGTAGGCTGGAACAAAATGGAATTGGAAATTAGACCTATGATAAACACTTTGTTCTCTTATCTTTTGAATTGAGTTCATAGAGGAATGGTTACCTTGGTTGAAGGTTGAAGTCTTAAGAGAGAAAAACTTTAAAGGAGAGTAGAAAGCCCTAGAAAACAAAAATGTTCACAGGAAGGGACAGCGTTGCTCAGAGGCTAATGGAAAATATTGTTGTAGTTAAATATGTTCTGAATTGTTTTTAATACTCTTAAGTCATATGCTTCACTCCCATAAAGCAAGGGTAACATGGAGGCATAAGTTTCAGTGCTACATTTATTTAAATCAAGGAAGTGATTTCTTTCAGAAAGATGCAGAGAAGGTGTAATTCTGGACATGACATCGTCTTGCAGTTATTTATATTATACAGTGTTACTAGTTCCTTTTCCTGGGTCGTCTGTTCTCTCCAGATGTCTTAGCTCTGGCCTGTCCATCCCCAGCCTTCTTTAAGAGTGGATTCTGTGGTCACCATGTTAACCCCAGACATGTAGCTTTGCCACTTGGTGTGTGGAAAGACAGATATTTTTTTAAACCTCTATCTTTAACGGTCAGCCAGGTTTTGACTCTGCGTAACTCAGAGCTGGATCTACTTGGATGGTCGGAATTGCACGCTGAGCTAACTTCTGACAGACAGTTCCGTGCTCTGTTACTTTATGATTGTTCTGGAAAGATCAGCCAAGCATGAGAAGGGCTCTGCCCAACATACGCATAGTTATCAGGGAGCCTGCACCTCCTAAGAGGACAGGTCAGCATCTCCGTTGGGAGCTTCCTCTCTAGCTTCATTCTTCTTTGCTCTTTTCCAGAAATAGATCTTGATTTGTGTTCTCAACACGATTTCAGTAAAGGCTTATTGATGATTCCGTTCATGTAGGACTCGGTGTCAAGCTGACAGCTGCGTTCCTGCGGGACATCTCTGCTTCATAATGAATCAGAGAGGCCGGTCTTTCAGCACTGTCTTCCTTGAGACAGGGAGTCACACTCCTTTTTTCCCTCCTTTTATGGTCCTGAAGTATTTTTAGGCAGAGAATCTCTGACACAGAGATTTTTCTTCCCTAGTTGCCCTGTATCAGAGTTAGGCTTTTCCTACACCCATGGTTCAAACCTTAAGAAATGAGAGCTTCCTGCCATAAATTCCCTTCAAGCATCTCCTTCTGTCTGCTTCTCTTCCAATGGCACGTTAGCTCCTTGACTTCATTCTGGTTTTCGGAGCTCATCTCCTTCATGTTACCCTTGCTTTTGTTTTTTTTAAGATCCTCAACACAAGAAGGATTTTAAATTCAAGTTTATGACCATGGAGTAAAACATTCGGGCCTCTAGGAAGTGCGTTAGGACATTGCAACTGGCTAAAAGGAGCAGTGAAACAAAGCAACACAAAAGTCCTAAGAGCAGAGATGAGCAAGATCCCATTCTTCCCTACGAGGCAACCTGGACATGAAGTGTGGGAGGGAGAGCAGGTGTGGGAGGGTCGGGAGGGGTGGAAAATAAGAAGTGACTCATCATAGCTGGTGACCATGTAAATACCTTTCTAAGAATGCCAGCTTGGCTTGTCCCTTATTTGAGTGTTCTACCCCAGTCTCAGCCCTGGGACAAACCCTGACACTGAGGTCTTTACCACTGCGGAAAGAGCCTTCTCTTGTGACAGCAGAAGAATCAGGTGGCCTTCCAGGCAGCTGGCAGGATCCTGTTCCAAGGGGACTCTTCCATTCCTTTCCTTTCTTGGCTTAGCCTCGTGGAGCATGGCTCAGCCCTGTGCTGTGGCCTCTGCGGGAAGCCAAAAAAGCTCAGAGTATCACGGAGAGTCCTCGTAACATTCCTTCTACTCGGCACCACTTCCAGCCTGTGAGCACATTTTACCCTCCAAAAGCTCATTCCTTATCTCCGCAAGTCCCTCCCCCCCGGTTTCCGTGCACAGGGAGGCCAGCAGCTGATGGCTGAAAGGCATCATGGTACCAGGGGGCTGCCAGCATAGCAGAGCTGGATGAAGTCACCCATGAGCACATTGTCCTGTGCACTTGGCAATGTGGTTGCATTTCATTGGCGTCACAATGTTGGAGGTTTAAATAACTCTCGGTGCAGCAGTGTTCAGTCCAGCTACCTTCCTTTTAACTTGAAAGGAACTGAAATTAAAGTGACCTAGTCTCCATGTCAGGCCAAGATAAGGCTGCGTCCCCCAGGAGATCGGAGCTTCCTTGGGACATTGTGTGGACAGGGCATTGGGCATCTTAACTGTGAAGCTGCACAGGAAGGAAGAACATGTGGGAACATGTAGTTCTGCTGTCCACGATCCAAAGAGCTCCTGGGGAAGAACTCTAGAGATGCCTTGGCTTCTCTGGGCCTCCAGACTCCTCCTAAGTAAATGTACTTTTACCTTACTTGGTGCAGGCTCTCTTCCTTAAATACACTCTCCACTCTGCTTCCCTTCACTGGGGAATATTGTTCCCCAGCAGAGAGATTTGTGGCTCTGTTTTTCAACAGTGGGAAGGCTCTGATTTGTCTTGCCAGCTCTCGCCTGTACCAGGTGTTAGGTGATGGAGCAGACGGCAGACAGGGGTCTGAAAGAGCGTGTCAGGATCTGGGTGGTGGCACAGGGTTTGGGGGGACTCAGTGGGAAGGTTGAGAGGGGGAGATAGTGAGTCCTTTGTGCCTCAGTGAATGGGGTTGAGTGGGGCTATTCGTCTGATCTTCTCTGTATGCTGGAGAATCTGGAGAACAGGAGAAGAGACTCCCGGAAGGAACACTGTTTAGGCTCCTATGTTCTGGGAGGCTGCTGGGCTCTGAGTCACTGGCAGTGATGGGCTTCCCGCCGCCCCATGTTTCCTGTCAGGCTGCATGAGCCCGTGACAGCTATGACTGCACGACCCGGGGCCCTAGGACAGCCGCACGTGTGTGTTCATATCCTCAGCAAACTGTCCTGACGAGGAAGATGGCAGGTGCCCCTGTGAATCTTGTACCCGCACGACAGGACGGGGGCGTGACTGAGCCTTACTGGGTGGGGGGGGTCAAGGCCGAGCATCGGCTGCAGTCATTGGCCTGGCCTGGCTCAGATGGAATCAAACTGTGGTCTCTGAGCAAACTATGTGAATGAGCAGAATGGGATCTCGGTCAGAGCTTGCATTCGTCTCCTTCAGCAGGGGATCCAAATCAAACTGGAGGCCTGGGAGGTATTGAGGGCTGTGAATCACAGCATCGCACCTATTCCCTTAATCTGGAAGGAGTAGCGTGTAAGATCGAAAATGGCTTCCAGGTCACCTAGATCTGGCCTTGACTCCCGTCTACCCTCTGTGGAACCTTGAACACAATTCTTAATCTAGTTGCAGCTCATTTGAAGTCTGTCATAAAAGATGCTTTAAGGGCCGACCCCTGCCTGCCCTTCCATGGTATCTCTGGCCACCAGCTCACTCTTGCCTTGAGCTCTAGCATACTAAATACGTATCGTCTTTGAACATGTTATCTTTTCTCATTGCTAAACCTGTACCCTTTTAACCCTCCACGTACCGTCATCAGCGAACTCCTCCTCATCCTTCAGACAAATGTCAAGTGCCCCTCACGGGAAGAAGGCCCTTCCACTTCCCTCCAGCAGGGCCCTGTTCACGGTTCCGTTACAGTCACCACTCACTCGACAGGGAGCTCCTGGATGACAAGGAGCACACATGCCCCCAGCCGTTTCTGTACCTCTGCACCCCACACAGTGTGTAGCATGTAGTAAGTTTGAACATTGCTCGCTGAAGGGTTACATAAATGTGGTCATAGGCTAATACAGAGTGAAATCCGTTCTATTTTAACCTCCATCCTCTTCATAGATTTTCTCATCATTGTGTAATCATTTTCGATCATAACACAACCCCTATAAACACTTAAGGAGAGAGATTCATTAATTTGAACATCGAAGTCAAATTTCTGTGAACCTGATTTCACATCATTTTCCCATGGTCTTGACATTGCAAGGCCATTCCCCAAGGATTGTCGGGTGATGCGATTTAATATTTACTCTGGCACAGCAAGACTGTCTATTTAGATGTCATGTCTCCACGCCAGTTTATATCACTCAGTTCATTTCAGGGAATGGTGAATTAATAATGTTAAAGCAAGCCTTATTATATGAAGCCATTTATTTTATGGCTACTTTTAATGACTCTACCATAAGTTTTGAATGATTGAGATAGTCTCAAATTTTGCCTCCTTTGTTACATAAAGGCAGAGAGCTATCACTGTTCTCAACTGGAGGAAATTTTTCCTCAGTGTATAAAAACATTCAGTTCAGTTCCGTCAACATTCATCAAATATCTGCTATATGTTAAGATCTGTGTTCTTGGCCAAACATGACTTCCCCTTTAAAAACTGCCCACTGCTCTCTCTGCTATGAGTGGAAAGCATCCCTGTAGACCGGATCCTCTTGAGCTTTTTTCTTTTTTTCACATCTTTATTGGAGTATAATTGCTTTACAATCGTGTGTTAGTTTCTGCTTTATGACAAAGTGAATCAGTTATACATATACATATGTTCCCATATCTCTTCCCTCTTACATCTCCCTCCCTCCCACCCTCCCTATCCCACCCCTCTAGGTGGTCACAAAGCACAGAGCTGATCTCCCTGTGCTATGCGGTTGCTTCCCACTAGCTATCTATTTTACGTTTGGTAGTGTATATATGTCCATGCCACTCTCTCTCTTTGTCACATCTTACCCTTCCCCCTCCCCAAATCCTCAAGTCCATTCTCTAGTAGGTCTGTGTCTTTATTCCCATCTTGCCACTAGATTCTTCATGACCTTTTTTTTTTCCCCCTTAGATTCCATATATATGTGTTAGCATACTGTATTTGTTTTTCTCTTTCTGACTTACTTCACTCTGTATGACAGACTCTAACTCCATCCACCTCACTACAAATAACTCCATTTCATTTCTTTTTATGGCTGAGTAATATTCCATTGTATATATGTGCCACATCTTCTTTATCCATTCATCCGATGATGGACACTTAGGTTGCTTCCAGGTCCTGGCTATTGTAAATAGAGCTGCAATGAACATTTTGGTACATGACTCTTTTTGAATTATGGTTTTCTCAGGGTATATGGCCAGTAGTGGGATTGCTGGGTCGTATGGTAGTTCTATTTTTAGTTTTTTAAGGAACCTCCATACTGTTCTCCATAGTGGCTGTATGCAGATGACATGATACTATACATAGAGAATCCTAAAGATGCTACCAGAAAACTACTAGAGCTAATCAATGAATTTGGTAAAGTAGCAGGATACAAAATTAAGGCACAGAAATCTCTTGCATCCCTATACACTAATGATGAAAAATCTGAAAGTGAAATTAAGAAAACACTCCCGTTTACCATTGCAACAAAAAGAATAAAATATCTAGGAATAAACCTACCTAAGGAGACAAAAGACCTGTATGCAGAAAATTATAAGACACTGATGAAAGAAATTAAAGATGATACAAATAGATGGAGAGATATACCATGTTCTTGGATTGGAAGAATCAACATTGTGGAAATGACTCTACTACCCAAAGCAATCTACAGATTCAATGCAATCCCTATCGAACTACCTCTTGAGCTTTTTAACCTCAGCGGCCCCGCCCGAAACAAGAGGGCAGCGGGGCTCACAGCATCCCTCTGTGAAATCACAAGCACTGAAGTAGTGCTGTTTGTGCCTGTCCCCTTGCTTGCTCTGTCCATTTCCTCACCAAGTTCTCAGTTGGGGAAAGAGAGGGTATGGAGGAAAGGAGGGAAGGGGAAAGAAGAAAACATGGACCTTGAGATTCAATCATCCCAAGACAGCACCACCTCCTGCAGTTTAATTTTAAATGGAACCTACAAAGCATTTTTAAAATTTAACTCGACAATTTCCCAAGACTTGATTGTTCAAAGTGGACCAGATAGAGAGGCAGTCAAGGAGAACCCTGGGCTTTGAAGTGGAGGAAACCTGGGTTTGAATCCTGGCTCTGCCATGTGCTGTTCAGTTTTCCTGTCTCTTTTTGTAAAACACGAGAGTAAAGAAGTATGTCCTGAAGGATTGTTATGAGGATTAAATGAGACCAGGAAGATGACCTAAGAGAGTGTTTCCTTATCCATGAAATGGCAGGAGTGCTGCCTACCTGAAGGTGATCATGTAGGGAGGGATTGATGAGAAAGACGGAGGAAAGAGCCCAGCACAGTGACGTCTGCTCACGAAATGCACCTTCCCTAATGAGCCAGACAGGCCTGCTCCCCTAGCGTGCTGGAAATGGCAGAGGATCTGTCATTGGCTTCCCACCCAGCAGAGGCTCTGCAGCCAGCCCTGGGGCCAGCCAGGCTCCTTGCAGTATCCTGCAGCGTGCAATTTTTTAAGGCCATTCTAAGACCTCCCATTCGAGATCAGAAATTCAGAAGGGGACTATATTGGTGGAGAAGTGAACCTAAAGGTGATTTCTCAAGGTTTCTCCTGAGACTTTTAGGAAGGAATGGTCTCACCAGCACTTTGTTGATGGCTGACCGCAGCATCCATGAATGGGGCCCATCTTCCCATATCTCCTTTTCCTCTGAATCTTTTTTGATTGTTTCCTGTCTGTTGGAAAGGTACTTTTTTGTCCTCTGTGAATGTAGGTGGCTTCAATATGTCAAATGCAGCAAATTTCACTCTAATAGTAAACACGAATTAGGACCTACTCTGTGCCAGGTATCGTGCTAGATTTCTAATACCATAACTAAAACTCGTCCATCTCTATGCCTTTGTTTCTTTTCAATCCGTCATTCACATTGCTGCTGGAACAATTGTTCTAAGATGCAACCCTTGTGTTACCCCCACTTCAAATTCTCAATGGATTCCCATTACCTATGCTAGCTTTTTCCAAGAGGTGTTCCAAACAATAATTCTATGAAAAAACAATTTTTTTAAAGTAAAATGCTACGTTAAACAGAGTTGAATAGGTTGTTTTGTTTCTTTTTGCTAGTCTCATAAGAGTCCATTTTATACTATCCTAATGTTCCCTTTGACTCCTTGAAGAAGATACAGTACTGTCCAAAGTCCTCTTTTCCCACAGAAAGTCTGTGAACAGTGTGAGTTTGAGAAACATGCACCTATAGGATAAAGTCAGAGTCCTGTTGTTCAGGTCCTTTTCTGGACTTCACCACCCCCTTGCCACACTATAGCCATCTTACTAGAATGTCGACCCCTTCCATATTCCCCGTCTCTCCTCTTTCTCCTAGCCAAGCTCACATAAAGTGGCAATTGGTATAAAATCATCCCGAACTCCCCAGGCAGAGTGAGTTGTTCTCTCTTCCAAATTCCAGTTGCACCTTGAATATAAACCATATCACCTTGTTGTCATCAGTGGTTTGTATGTATGACTCCTAAAGTTTATACTTTAGAACCCAGAGCCATTTTTTTCACAAAATGATAACATATATTTTCCACTTCTTCTTTATAACAGCATTCAAACACATAAACATTAATACAATCAATACTTAACTGTGCTGATAGTTACCATTCAAGAAATTATGTTCAAATGACAAACGGGCTTTGGAATTACACTAGTCTTTGGATTTTCTTCCATTGCTTACTAGCTACAGGGCTTTGAGCAAATTGCTCCAACTCTGCAAGCCTCAGTTTTATCATCTATAAAGTAGGAGAAATAAAAACAGCAGGGCCATTGAAAGGTTTAGATAAAATGTTTTTAAAGTGTCATGTCTAATACGCATCACTGTGTAGGTCTTTGGTAAATTCACATGTTGGTGTTGTCATTGTAAAGCACTTGGCAAAATACTTCACTCAAAGTAGGCACTAAACGAATACTAGTTCCAGTTCCCTTTTGTGTCCTTATAGAAATTTTAAATCAATCTGGAGAGCAGCCGCTTATCATCTAAACTAAATACATATTTATGTGACAGTTATGATGTGGTCACAACCATTTCCTTATAAACTCTCAGTGGAGACAAGGGGTAATGGTTATTATTACCCTTCAACACATTATTAGGCCAAGTAACCTGTTCCTTCTTGGAATCCACTCATGATCTAACGTAGGGGAGGTTGATGCAGATAAACAGATAACTTGATGCCCACAGACCAATAAAACAAAAACAAATTGTTTGCAACCTAGACAGAGCATTGTGCGAAATGTAAAGACAAACAAATCTCAGTCTTGCCCTTAGAGACGGGGGACAGGAAGTGTACCAGCAAAGGATTCATATTGCAGAAGATGGTAAAGAGCCTTGAGAGAGGGGAAGGGAGGTGCCATGAGATCAGAGAAAATGCACACGTGGATCTGCAAAAGGCTTGATGAATAAGATGAAAAGATACAGAGATGAAGTAGGGGCATTCCAAGCAGGAAGTGTAATGTCAGTAAAGGCCCTGAGGGAGGGAACACTTGATATGACACAGAAACATAGTCCAGTTTGGTTAAAGCATGTGGTATACAAGAACTTTAGAAGTGAGAGTTGTGTTCTGTGGGAATTGGGGAGTTATTGAAAGGGAGTGACTGAAATAGCCCTGTCGTATAGGAAGGTTCCATTTCTAGCAGTAGAGTAAATACATCTGGGGCCATGTTCAAGTGAAGACAGAGAGGGGAGTATTAGTTCATGGCTTAAGTCAGAAGTAGCTCACCCACCTGTGGTCAGCCAAATCCAGCTTCTCTATCTCGGGATGCTCTCACTTCTTTTTTTTAAGATTTTTAGAAATTTCATGTAATGTCTGAAACATTTATATTAACATTTTCCATACAAATAACCCAAAGAAAGTTTAGTATTAGTTGTTTTTTTTGTTTGTTTGTTTGTTTGTTTTTTTATACTGCAGGTTCTTATTAGTCATCAATTTTATACACATCAGTGTATACATGTCAATCCCAATCACCCAATTCAGCACACCACCATCCCACCCCACTATGGTTTTCCCCCCTTGGTGTCCATACGTTTGTTCTCTACATCTGTGTCTCAACTTCTGCCCTGCAGACTGGTTCATCTGTACCATTTTTCTAGGTTCCACATACATGCGTTAATATACAATATTTGTTTTCTCTTTCTGACTTATTTCACTCTGTATGACAGTCTTTAGATCCATCCACGTCTCAACAAATGACTCAATTTCGTTCCTTTTTATGGCTGAGTAATATTCCATTGTATATATGTGCCACATCTTCTTTATCCATTCATCTGTTGATGGGCATTTAGGTTGCTTCCATGACCTGGCTATTGTAAATAGTGCTGCAATGAACATTGGGGTGCATGTGTCTTTTTGAATTATGGTTTTCTCTGGGTATATGCCCAGTAGTGAGATTGCTGGATCATACGGCAATTCTATTTTTAGTTTTTTAAGGAACCTCCATACTGTTCTCCATACTGGCTGTATCAATTTACATCCCCACCAACAGTGCAAGAGGGTTCCCTTTTCTCCACACTCTCTCCAGCATTTGTTGTTTGTAGATTTTCTGATGATGCCCGTTCTAACTGGTGTGAGGTGATACCTCATTGTAGTTTTGATTTGCATTTCTCTAATAATTAGAGATGTTGAGCAGCTTTTCATGTGCTTCTTGGCCAACTGTATGTCTTCTTTGGAGAAATGTCTATTTAGGTCTTCTGCCCATTTTTGGATTGGGTTGTTTCTTTCTTTAATATTGAGCTGCATGAGCTGTTTATATATTTTGGAGATTAATCCTTTGTCCGTTAATTTGTTTGCAAATATTTTCTCCCATTCTGAGGGTTGTCTTTTCGTCTTGTTTATGGTTTCCTTTGCTGTGCAAAAGCTTTGAAGTTTCATTTGGTGCCATTTGTTTATTTTTGTTTTTATTTCCATTACTCTAGGAGGTGAATCAAAAAAGATCTTACTGTGATTTATGTCAAAGAGTGTTCTTCCTATGTTTTCCTCTAAGAGTTTTATAGTGTCCGGTCTTACATTTAGGTCTTGAATCCATTTTGAGTTTATTTTTGTGTATGGTGTTAGGGAGTGTTCTAATTTCATTCTTTTACATGTAGCTGTCCAGTTTTCCCAGCACCACTTATTGAAGAGACCGTCTTTTCTCCATTGTATATCTTTGCCTCCTTTGTCATAGATTAGTTGACCATAGGTGCGTGGGTTTATCTCTGGGCTTTCTATCTTGTTCCATTGATCTATGTTTCTGTTTTTGTGCCAGTACCATATTGTCTTGATTACTATAGCTTTGTAGTATAGTCTGAAGTCAGGGAGTCTGATTCCTCCAGCTCCGTTTTTTTCCCTCAAGACTGCTTTGGCTATTCGGGGTCTTTTGTGCCTCCATACAAATTTTAAGATGATTTGTTCTAGTTCCGTAAAAAATGACATTGGTAATTTGATAGGGATTGCACTGAATCTGTAGATTGCTTTGGGTAGTATAGTCATTTTCACAATATTGATTCTTCCAATCCAAGAACATGGTATATCTCTCCATCCGTTGGTATCATCTTTAATTTCTTTCATCAGTGTCTTATAGTTTTCTGCATACAGGTCTTTTGTCTCCCTAGGTAGGTTTATTCCTAGGTATTTTATTCTTTTTGTTGCAATGGTAAATGGGAGTGTTTCCATAATTTCTCTTTCAGATTTTTCATCATTAGTGTATAGGGATGCAAGAGATTTCTGTGCATTAATTTTGTATCCTGCAACTTTACCAAATTCATTGATTAGCTCTAGTGGTTTTCTGGTGGCATTTTTAGGATTCTCTATGTATAGTATCATGTCATCTGCAAACAGTGACAGTTTTGCTTCTTCTTTTCCAATTTGTGTTCCTTTTATTTCTTATTCTTCTCTGATTGCCATGGCTAGGACTTCCAAAACTATGTTGAATAATAGTGGTGAGAGTGGACATCCTTGTCTCGTTCCTGATCTTAGAGGAAATGCTTTCAGTTTTTCACCATTGAAAATAATGTTTGCTGTGGGTTTGTCATATATGGCCTTTATTATGTTGAGGTAGCTTCCCTCTATGCCCACTTTCTGCAGAGTTTTTATCATAAATGGGTGTTGAATTTTGTCAAAAGCTTTTTCTGCATCTATTGAAATGATCATATGGTTTCCCTTCTTCAATTTGTTAATATGGTGTATCACACTGATTGATTTGTGTATATTGAAGAATCCTTGCATCCCTGGGATAAATCCCACTTGATCGTGGTGTATGATTCTTTTAATGTGTTGTTGGATTCTGTTTGCTAGTATTTTGTTGAGGATTTTTGCATCTATATTCATCAGTGATACTGGTCTGTAATTTTCTTTTTTTGTAGTATCTTTGTCTGGTTTTGGTATCAAGGTGATGGTGGCCTCATAGAATGAGTTTGGGAGTGTTCCTTCCTCTGCAATTTTTTGGAAGGGTTTGAGAAGGATGGGTGTTAGCTCTTCTCTAAATGTTTGATAGAATTCCCCTGTGAAGCCATCTGGTCCTGGACTTTTGTTTGTTGGAAGATTTTTAATCACAGTTTCAATTTCATTACTTGTGACTTTTCTGTTCATATTTTCTGTTTCTTCCTGGTTCAGTCTTGTAAGGTTATACCTTTCTAAGAATTAGTCCATTTCTTCCAGGTTGTCCATTTTATTGGCATAGAGTTGCTTGTAGTAGTCTCTTAGGAAGCTTTGTATTTCTGTGGTGTCTATTGTAACTTGTCCTTTTTCATTTCTAATTTTATTGATTTGAGTCCTCTCCCTCTTTTTCTTGATGAGTCTGGCTAATGGTTTATCAATTTTGTTTATCTTCTCAAAGAACCAGCTTTTAGTTTTATTGATCTTTGCTATTGTTTTCTTTGTTTCTATTTCATTTATTTCTGCTCTGATCTTTATGATTTCTTTCCTTCTGCTAACTTGGGGTTTTGTTTGTTCTTCTTTCTCTAGTTCCTTTAGGTGTAAGGTTAGATTGTTTGCTTGAGATTTTTCTTGTTTCTTAAGGTAGGCTTGTATAACTATAAACTTCCCTCTTAGAACTGCTTTTGCTGCATCCCATAGGTTTTGGGTCGTCGTGTTTTCATTGTCATTTGTCTCTAGGTATTTTTTTATTTCCTCTTTGATTTCTTCAGTGATCTCTTGGTTGTTTACTAACGTATTGTTTAGCCTCCATGTGTTTGTGTTTTTTACGTTTTTTTCCCTGTAATTCATTTCTAATCTCATAGCATTGTGGTCAGAAAAGATGCTTGATATGATTTCAATTTTCTTAAATTTACTGAGGCTTGATTTGTGACCCAAGATGTGATCTATCCTGGAGAATGTTCCGTGTGCACTTGAGAAGAAAGTGTAATCTGCTGTTTTTGGATGGAATGTCCTATAAATATCAATCAAATCTATCTGGTCTACTGTGTCATTTAACGCTTGTGTTTCCTTATTAATTTTCTGTTTGGATGATCTGTCCATTGGTGTAAGTAAGATGTTAAAGTCCCCCACTATTACTGTGTTACTGTCGATTTTCTCTTTCATAGCTGTTAGCAGTTGCCTTATGTATTGAGGTGCTCCTATGTTGAGTGCATATATATTTATAATTGTTATATTTTTTTCTTGGATTGATCCCTTGATCATTATGTAGTGTCCTTCCTTGTCTCTTGTAACATTCTTTATTTTAAAGTCTATTTTATCTGATATGAGTATAGCTACTCCAGCTTTCTTTTGATTTCCATTTGCATGGAATATCTTTTTCCATCCCCTCACTTTCAGACTGTATGTGTCCCTAGGTCTGAAGTGGGTCTCTTGTAGACAGCATATATATGGGTCTTGTTTTTGTATCCATTCAGCAAGCCTGTGTCTTTTGGTTGGAGCATTTAATCCATTCACGTTTAAGGTAATTATCGAAATGTATGTTCCTATGACCATTTTCTTAATTGTTTTGGGTTTGTTTTTGTAGATCCGTTTTTTCTCTTGTGTTTCTCACTTAGAGAAGTTCCTTTAGCATTTGTTGTAGAGCTGGTTTGGTGGTGCTGAATTCCCTTAGCTTTTGCTTGTCTGTAAAGCTTTTGATTTCTCCATCGAATCTGAATGAGATCCTTGCCAGGTAGAGTAATCTTGGTTGTAAGTTCTTCCCTTTCATCAGTTTAAGTATATCATGCCACTCCCTTGTGGCTTGTAGAGTTTCTGCTGAAAAATCAGCTGTTAACATTATGGGAGTTCCCTTGTATGCTATTTGTCATTTTTCCCTTGCTGCTTTCAATAATTTTTCTTTGTCTTTAATTTTTGCCAATTTGATTACTATGTGTCTCGGCGTGTTTCTCCTTGGGTTTATCCTGTATGGGACTCGCTGCGCTTCCTGGACTTGGGTGGCTATTTCCTTTCCCATGTTAGGGAAGTTTTTGACTATAATCTCTTCAAATATTTTCTCTGGTCCTTTCTCTCTGTTTTCTCCTTCTGGGACCCCTGTAATGCGAATGTTGTTGCGTTTAATGTTGTCCCAGAAGTCTCTTAGGCTGTCTTCATTTCTTTTCATTCTTTTCTCTTTATTCTGTTCTGCAGCGGTGAATTCCACCATTCTGTCTTTTTTTCTTTTTAATAAATTTATTTATTTATTTATTTATTTATTTATTTATTTATTTATGGCTGTGTTGGGTCTTCGTTTCTGTGCGAGGGCTTTCTCCAGTTGCGGCGAGCGAGGGCCAGTCTTCATCGCGGTGCGCGGGCCTCTCACTGTTGCGGCCTCTCTTGTTACAGAGCACAGACTCCAGACGCGCAGGCTCAGTAGTTGTGGCTCACGGGCTTAGTTGCTCTGCGGCATGTGGGATCTTCCCAGACCAGGGCTCGAACCCGTGTCCCCTGCATTGGCAGGCAGATTCTTAACCACTGCGCCACCAGGGAAGCCCCCACTGTTCTGTCTTCCAGGTCACTTATCCGTTCTTCTGCCTCAGTTATTCTGCTATTGATTCCTTCTAGTGTAGTTTTCATTTCAGTTATTGCATTGTTCATCTCTGTTTGTTTGTTCTTTAATTCTTCTAGGTCTTTGTTAAACATTTCTTGCATCTTCTCGATCCTTGCCTCCTTTCTTTTTCTGAGGTCCTGGATCATCTTCACTATCATTATTCTGAATTCTTTTTCTGGGAGGTTGCCTATCTCCACTTCATTTAGTTGTTTTTCTGCTGTTTTATCTTGTTCCTTCATCTGGTATATAGCCTTCTGCCTTTTCATCTTGTCTATCTTTCTGTGAATGTGGTTTTTGTTCCACAGGCTGCAGGAATGTAGTTCTTCTTGCTTCTGCTGTCTGCCCTCTGGTGGATGAGGCTATCTAAGAGGCTTGTGTAAGTTTCCTGATGGGAGGGGCTCGTGGTGGGTAGAGCTGACTGTTGCTCTGGTGGGCAGAGCTCAGTAAAACTTTAATCCACTTGACTGTTGATTGGTGGGGCTGGGTTCCCTCCCTGTTGGTTGTTTTGCCTGAGGCAACCCAACACTGGAGCCTACCTGGGCTCTTTGGTGGGGCTAATGACAGACTCTGGGAGGGCTCACGCCAAGGAGTACTTCCCAGAACTTCTGCTGCCAATGTCCTTGTCCCCACGGTGAGCCACAGCCACACAGCCACCCCCCGCCTCTGCAGGAAACCCTCCAACACTAGCACGTAGGTCTGGTTCAGTCTCCCCTGGGGTCACTGCTCCTTCCCCTGGGTCCCGATGTGCACACTACTTTGTGTGTGCCCTCCAAGAGTGGAGTCTCTGTTTCCTCCAGTCCTGTCAAAGCCCTGCAATCAATTCCCACTAGGCTTCAAAGTCCGATTCTCTAGGAATTCCTCCTCCCATTGCTGGACCCACAGGTTGGGAATCCTGACGTGGGGCTCACAACCTTCACTCCAGTGGGTGGACTTCTGTGGTATAAGTGTTCTCTAGTCTGTGAGTCACCCACCCAGCAGTTACGGGATTTGATTTTACTGTGATTGCGCCCCTCCTACCATCTCACTGTGGCTTCTCCTGTGTCTTTGGATGTGGGGTATCTTTTTTGGTGAGTTACAGTGTCTTCCTGTCAATGATTGTCCAGCAGCTAGTTGTGATTCTGGTGTTCTCGCAAGAGGGAGTGAGAGCACGTCCTTCTACTCCACCATCTTGGTTCTGTCTCGATACTTACATTATTTTAACGGATATATTTAAAGCTTTGAGTCAGGGCATTTATATAACATAACCATTAAAATCATGTAAGATACAATTTGCTGAAAATAAGTTATTTGGCCAGTAAAGGGTTAGTTATTAAGGTATCTAAGTCGGGATGAAGAAAGTAGAAAATATACTGGAGAATTATATAAAACCAGAACCAAAGAGTGATTAAATAATCACTAAAGTAGCCAAAACTTGAAATCCATTGATTTTACAGTTAGCAGCAGATAAAGGAAGCAAGCCTTTCTGCGGTCCTGGCTTGGACAGGCACATCATGATTGTCCTGGTAATCGGTTCCCTGGCTTACAAATTCTGCACAGGTGACTTGCTTTATACATTGCATTTCTATTTAATCAGACATGCCTACCTTTGTTTCATTTTCTGTGAAATAGGAAATCAAGGAGAAACTGGATTCCAGTCACAAGCGAGATATAGAGGGCATGGGAGTCCCAGAAATCAAGTACGGAGACTCTGTCTGCTTTGTCCAACATATAGCCAGTGGTCTGTGGGTGACCTACAAAGCACAAGATGCCAAGACATCCCGCCTGGGGCCTCTGAAAAGAAAGGTGAGGGGTTAGAAAGGCTGGAAGCAACTAGGCAAGAGAAGTGATTGTGAGAATCAGGTGAATATAATGTATGTTTACTTCTTACTGTTCTTACTATTCTGAAGAGTTATTTCTGTGACAGATTGTGTAGCCTAATGTGGTTACTCTGACCTCATATTCAGTGGGGGAAGAAAAGAGCTACATAGATGACAAATCTGTGAAGAGAGGGTAGAATATATTCCATGTGCTCTAAAACCTGAACTAAATGACTTTTGGTGGTATGCTGTTTTGGGATTATCCACATCATTGCTCCTTTCATTTAAGTGGATAATTGAGTTATTGTGCAGTTTTCATAATATACAGACTAAATAGAATCTCTACAACGAAAAACGCAGATTGCATGATAACAAGCGCACGGGAACCAACGTGCAGAAAGATGAGATACCGTGGAATGATACTGTATTCACAGAGAATGAATCCAAATCTGAGTGGTCTGTCACAGCCTGCTACAGTGGGAAATCTGGCTTGGATACACACAACATCTTTTTTCCAGAAAGTCAATTGCCATAATAGGGTTTCTTTTGATAGGAACCAGAAAATAGATGCTCCAGGCATGATACTTTTTTTTTTTTTTTTTTTTTGAAAACCGTTAACCTAACATGGGTTTGGGTAGTCAAGGAGTCCCATAATTAGGTTCTAGGAAGCACTGTACACTATGTTTTGTATATGTCAGCCTAATGTGGAGGTGATGAACAGTTTCCCAGAATGCTGGTTATTGTAAGAAAGGAGGTTGGGAGGAAACCATAAGGTAATAAATAGCTTATTTTTGTATAAAGTAAAGCATACCAGGAAAATATCCAGAAAGGGAAAATAAAATTACAAAGAGGAGATAGAAAAAAGAATAAGTAAGAGGCCACAAAGACTAGCTTGTATGAACCCAGCCCTTCCTCTGCCAACAATTATAAAGGCTGGATTAAACCCAGAAACAAACCATTTGAAGGCTTCCAGAAGCAAGGCACCCAGGACATGGGTACTAAAGATCCCAAATAGAATGTAAGTGCATTAAGGTGAGTTCCTCCTTTATCACCACTTTCCCCTCAGCATTTTGCTGAGTTGCAGCACAAGGAGTGGGGTCTTCTGTTAGTTTCACTGGGCTGGGGAGACATGTTTGTGATAAGGTCAGCCGAGGTTTCTGGGACTTGAGGGGCCACATTCCCCAGTGGAGGAAACTATAGAAACATGAACCTGAAATTCTATATGCAGTTTCCCCTAGCATCTTAAGCTGACTGTGGATAGAGTATGAAGCTAAGATAGTGAACAGAAAGTGCCAGCTATGGTGGAGAAGAGCAAAGCAGAGATGTGGACAGTATGACAGTACTAGGAGACAGAGGTGGGGAATCAAAGTCCCTCAAGCTGGAATTGCCCCTGGAAACACAGTAGGTTTTCACCTGAAAATCAAAACGGCTCTAACCCAGGAGTAAGGGCTACACCCTGGAAATAAGGGCAAATTGAAAATCGATGCCAAAGGCCCATCATCTACCCTAACAGCCAGTGAGAAGAAAATTAAATCCTCTAAAGAGTATGATAATATCATCTAGAGTTTCCACAATTTTTCATACCTACTAAGATAAGAATGACATTTAAGAAAGTAGAATTTGTGGATCTTGGCTGTAATTCTGTGTGGGTGGGGACACAGTCGAAGGACCCTGTCAGCTAGGAGAGATCCCAGTTTACGGTGTTGATTTACTGTGCCTACCCCTGACTTTTTCTTCTGGCCATAGTCCAGAGGTCCATTTAATTGCTGGAATGTGCATGTGAATTTGGGAGATGCTTCCAGAAACTCTCTCTAAATGGTGCCATAATGCTCAGCCCTTGATAGGGCTGCCCAGCTCCATTTCGTGAGGAGCCAGTTAAGTTCCCCTCTATAAATACAAAGAATGTCCAATCTGTGTTAAGCATTTTATGAAACAAAATGGGAATTTAGAAAAACCAATGGGAAACAGACACAGTGAAAAACCTGACGAATGATACTTCACCTTAAAGGAAGTACCTTCTTTCCATCTTGGGCTTCTGCTCTCTTCTCTTGGGTTATGGAATTCCTTGGAGAGAAAAAGGACCTTAGGACCTGAGCTGCAGTGATCAACAGGATACATAATAACAACATTGTAACAGCTGCATTCCCCCATTTCTCATTACTTTCTTGTTTGGTTGGCTGGTTTGAATGTGTTATCTGAACAAGCAAAACCTAAGGTCTTTAGGGACTGACCCAAAAGCTGGGACTGAGGCCAGAGTAAACCTAGTGAGATGTATTGCCAAATCTAAATGCAACATTGGTAAGCAGTTGCTGGGAAGTTCGGACAAAGTAATGTTTTGAAAGAGTTGGTGAAGCCAATAGTAAGGGCATCCTTTGCTAATGCTTAAGCTACAGTATATAGATGGCATGCAAGGTCTTTTTTCGAAAATGAACATAAACTTGTACAAGCCAGCATTCTGCTTCCTGTGTGAATTCATTAAATCAGGATATGCTTTCAGAAGAACATAAAATAAGGAAGAGATTTTCACATGGAAAGGAAAATAAGTTGTTTCTTTGTGCTAAAACTGAGATACCAAAAATCCTTATTCTAAGGATATTTTTTGGAGCCACATATTTAATTGTCATAGAGACTGACTGACCCCCATCCCCCTTCCCCAGGACATACAAATGGCCTCCCCTCACTTACTCACCATCCAGAGGAAACCATGCCAGGAACTTGAATCAGGATTTGACCCTGACTTGAACCAGAGTCAAACCATCCCAGTTAATAACAGTATATATTTGGCCCTTCTAGAGAAAAAAACAGCTGACCTCCACGCCAAAAGATGCTAGCCCCACCCAAAAATTCTATCGTGATGTCACTGGTGAGCAATAAGTATATTAGCTTCCAGACAACTGATCTGAGATCAGTAATATATTTCCCCTTAAACAAATATGCATCGAGTACCTTTTATATTCTAGGAAATATGCTAAATGACTTACATGTAAATCATCTAATCCTCTAAATAACCCTCTAAGTCCACCTGCAGATGGTGAAGTCAGCAGAGATTTGCCCAAGGTCACACAGCTGGGATGTGGCCTAGCAGGATTAGAACTCAGGTCAGCTGATACCCAAGCCCAGGATTTCAAACCCCCTCTCTAGCCTCCATGAGAAGCAAACTACCATCTCGAGCTGCTTCCCCAGTTCTACAGTCAGCTAACTCAGTGTAGCTGTCATTCAGGAGAGAAAGCCATGCCTGATCCCAGTAGAGGGTTTTAGAGGGTTTTATTTTAACTTGTCTTTCTTCTTCCTTGGTTTATCTCTGCAGGAAAAGGCCTGAACAAAGTGATTTTTCTCATCTCCAAGGATAAGGTTTTGAGTTCATTTTAAGAGAGAAATCTATCATAAAATATGTTTTCACCCTTTCAAATGGGCCATCTAGGCCCAAGGAATTTATTGTAACTCGCATCACAGTGGCACATAAAGTTTCATTTTCATCAAAGCACCGTGTCTCAGGAATGAGTCATACGTCAGCAATAGGGAGTATGGGGAAAATAACTTTTTTAATGTCCCACTTTCAAAATGGGCCCGGGGGGAACTTGGCTGGGGAGAAGGAGTACAAGGGATGAGGGAAATACTGCCAGAAACATTGACTCTCCAGCTGTGTAACCTGGACCTGGTGTCCTTGGCTCTGGGGTAGGTCATACTCCATCAGGAAGGCCACATGGATGACGGGTTAACACTACAGAGATGCCAGCATGAGGAGTCCCAGGCTGCCCGGATCATCCGGAACACGACCGCTTTATTCAGCCAGTTTGTAAGGTAGGTGAGCTCCTTCCCTTTCTCTGCTCGTCAGTTTCTATTTTGTGGCCATCCAATCCCACCAACCACCCCCTTTTAATACTATGAATTTTCAGGAAATAAGTGTGCACCAGCAAAGAGTTTTGCGAGAAAGAGCTTGGGATTGAAACTTATTTCCCAGTAGGTAAGCTCCTCCCAGCTTCACTCTTGGCCCAACAGATGCCCAAGCCGCATTAGTTATTCAGGTTGGTGTCACAAACACCCAAGGTCTTCTCGTGAAAATTAAGTGGAGAGAGCTGGAGTGCTTTAAGTCCCATTTGTATTAGCGCGCGAAGAGGGGAGGAGAGAGGAGTAATGGATCCACACCCTCTGTGCTATTTAGAAAGGCTTTCTACATCATTCAGAATTGTTGCTGTGGTTTGGTTCCAAGGAGATTTGCATGGAAGGCTTGGGTTACCCACCTATGGCTGGGACTTAAATGGAGAAAGTAACTTAACCTGCTTGGATCATAATTCCTCCAGCCTCAACAGTGCTGCCCAAACAGAACTCTGTGGATTGTGTTCACCAATTACCACGAAGAATGGATTCTGTTGTAAACAGTGCAGTGTTGCAAGCCATCCTTCTCTCATAGGAAAATCTCTAAAGCCTAGAGGGTTTCAATTGCGTGTGTGAATTTGCATGAAGTGAGAAAAAATTTTTATACCTTTATTTTCCTTCCTGTGGAATCACTGTGATCCAAGGGATGTGTGTTAGTTAGGATACAGGCTAAGCTGCCATTGTGGTTCAGAATAAACTTTTATTTCTTTTTCAAGTAATAGTAGTATAGGGGAGGCAAGTGGTTTGGGGAAAACAGACCATGCTGCTACTGGGGCTCAGTTTTCTTCTGTCTTGCTGCTTTGAGATCTCCTACAGGTTCTTAAAGTATGTCCCTGGACCAGCCCGGCAGCATCACCTGGGAACTTGTTAAAAATACAAATTCTTGGGTTTTATCCCCGACAGACCTACTGAATCAGACATCTAGGAGTGGTACCTCAGAAAAACTGAGTTTTAATGGGCCCTCCAGTTGATGCTGATGCTTGCTAAGTTTACAAACCACTGCCCTGGAGTAAAGGTCTTAACCTTGGCCAGATATTAGATTCACCTGGGAAGCTTTTAACACCCTGATGCCCAGGTGGCATCTCCAAACAATTGCATCAGAGTCTCTGGGGTGGGATCCAAACACCAGCTTTTTATTAGCGCTCCCCAGATAATTCTTATATTCAGCCACAGTTGAGAACCAACTGTGCTGGTATGTATTCTTCATCCATGTGATTAAAAATAGCTTACTAGTACCATGTCTAAGGTCCGTCCTGAAAAGATGGGAAGAGAGAGGAAGTAGAGCGCAAGCCATTTCTTTTTTTAAAAGATACAACCCAAAATTAGATCACCTTATCTTGCGTTCTATTGGCTAACAGTAGTAACACGGCCACATCTAGCTGAAGGAAGGCTGAGAAATATCACCTCTGGTTGGTTGGCTATGTACAACTCAGGGGTCCTGATACTAAATTGAAGGAAGGCAAGTAGACAATAGGGGTATTCCTGCTACAGGATGGGACTGAGACCTGCAAGTCTATGATCTTTTGTCTGCTTTTGGCTCTGCCACTGGTTTTCTGTGAACCTTGAGCAAAATATTTCCTCCTTTTTATTCTGCATTACATCCAGACTGTTCTCCTTCTTCAAAGAAAGAGCCTAAGAATGAATGGCTTGGTATGGGCAGAAAAAATTAGCTACATGTACACATGAAGGTTTCATATAGTCTGGGCTATGACCACAACCATCACCATAGGGAGTGGATGGTTTTATTAGTCTGGCCCTCAATTCTCTCAGCCTCTGCCCTTATATCTTTCTTAAGTCAGGGGCCCCTACCTCACACATATACAAAAATTAATTCAAAATATATTAAAGACCTAATTGTAAGACCTTAAACTATAAAACCTGGAGGAGAAAACATAGGCTTAAATCAGCATGACCTTGAATTAGGCAATGGTTTCTTCAATATGGTACCAAAAACAAAACCTACAGAAGAAAACGTAGATAGATTGGACTTTATCAAAATTAAAAGCTTTTTTGCTGTGAAGGGCACCATTAAGAAAGTGAAAAAACAACCCATGATATGGCAGAGAATATTTGTGAATCATAGATCTGATAAGGGATTTGTATCTAGAATAAAGAATACTCACAACTCAGCATTAAGAAGACAAATGGAACCAATTTAAAAATGGGTGAAGGATAGACATTTCTCCAAAGAAGATATATAAATGGCCAATAGGCACATGAGAAGATGTTCAATACCATCAGCTATCAGAAAAATGCAAATCAGAACCATGGTGATATAACACTTTATTCTCACTAGGATGGCTATAATCAAAAAGACTGTCAATTAGAAGTGTGGGATAGGATGTGGAGAAATTGGAACCTTCATACACTGCTGGTGGGAATGTAAAATGTTGCAGCCACTTTGGAATACAGCCCGGGAATTCCTCAAAATGTTAAACATAGAGTTACCGTGTGACTCAAAAATTTCATTCCTAGGTATACGCCCAAGAGATATGAAACATACGCACACACAAAAACTTGTACACAAATGTTCAAAGCAGCATTACTCATAATAGCCCCAAAGTGGAAACAACCTAAACATCTATCAGGTGATGAATGAATAAATAAAAGGTGCTATATCCACACAATGGAATATTATATGTCCATAAAAAGGAATGAAGTACTGATATACACTACAACATAAATGAACCTTAAAAACATTATGCTCAGTGAAAGAAGCCAGTCACAAAAGAACACATATTGTATTATTGCATTTATATGAAATATCCAGAAGAGGCAAATCTGTAGAGACAGAAAATAGATTTGTGGTTGCCTAGGGCTGGGGTGGCAGCAGGTGAAAAGAGGAATGACTACTAATGGGTGTGGGATTTGGGGGAAAGCTGAGGAAAAATTCTACAGTTGATTTAGAATAAAGTTGCACAACTCTGTAAATATACTAAAAACCATTAAACCATTAAATTGTACCCTTTAAATAGATGACTGTATGATATGTGAATTATATTTCAATAAAGCCGTTATTTTCAAAAATTCAGTGCAAGTTACATGCCAAACAATGGGAAAATTATTTTTAAACAGCTTTATTGGGTTATAATTCACATATCATAAAATTCATCCTTTTAAGTGTACAACTCAATGAATTTTAATAAATTTACGGAGCCGTACAGCCATTGCCACAATTCAGTTTTAGAACATTTTCATCACCCCAAAAGGCTTCTTATGCCCGTTGCAATTTATACTAGTTGCCACCCCCAGCCTTAGGCAACCAATCATCTATTTCTCTCACATTTTAATGCATTAAATTGATGAGTCACACAATATATGATCTTTTGAATCTGGCCTTTTCATTTGGCATTACATTTCTGAGGTTCATCCCTGTTGCAGTACATAATGGTGTTCTGTTCCTTTCTATTGCTGAAGAGTATTTCTGTGTATGTGTTTTATATATATACACATATATATATATAAATCATACACACATATGTACACATAAAGGTATATACGTATATATATACATGAACGTGTGTGTGTGTGTGTATACATATATATATATAGAGAGAGAGAGATACACACATACAGGTATACTCATGTCACATGCTAAAACATGTATATGATAATACAACACTGTCTTCCTTAATGTAGCTTTATAGTAAGTATTAAAATCAGGTAGAGTGAGTCCTCCTACAATTTTGTACTTTTTCTCAAAATTATTTTGCCTCTTCTAGGTCCTTTGCATTCCCATAGAAATTTTAGGGTGAATTTGTCAATTTCTGTAAGAAAGTCTGCTAGGATTTTGATAGATATTGCATTGGATCTATAGGTCAGTTTCAGGAAATTTTTGTCTTAATAATGAATCTTTCAATCCATAAACATAGAATGTCTGTCCATTTATTTATTCTTCTTGGATTCCTTTCAGCAAGATATTACAGTTTTCAGTGTATAAATCTTTCACTTCTTTTGTAAAATTTATTCCTAAGTCTTTATTTTTGACGCAACTACAAATGGAAATGTTTTCTTAATTTCATTTCAGATTGTCCACTGCTGGTGTCTATAAATACTGCTGTATAGATCAATCATGTATCCTATGACTTAGATGAAATTTTTTAATCTACCGGGGGTAATTTTTGGTGTGGATTCTTTAGAATTTTCTACATACAGGATCATGTCATCTGGGAATAAAAAGTTTTTTTTTTTCCTTTCCAATAAGAATGCCCTTTATTTCTATTTCTATTTTATTTTATTTTGCATGATTGCGCTGGATGGAAGATCCACTGCAATGTGGAATAAAGTAGAGAGAACAGACATCCTTGTCTTGTTCCTGAACTAGTGGGAAAACATTTGGTCCTGGACCATTAAGTATCATGTTAACTACAGGGTTTTTGTAGATGCCCTTTATCAGGTTGAGGAAGTTCTCCTCTGTTCCTAGTTTGCTAAGAGCTTTTTATCTTGAATGAGTGTTAGATTTTGTCAAATTCTTTTTGTCTATTGAGATAATGATGTGGTCTCATCCTTTATTTATATAGCTTATTACATTACCTGCTTGAAAATGTAATTGAAGTCTATTATTGTTGAATTGTCTGTTTCTCCCTCAATTCTGTGAATTTTTGCTTCACACATTTTGGTCTCTGTTGTTGGGTGCTTTATGTTTATAATAGGTATATCTTCCCCCAAAATTGACTCTTATAATTATAAAACATCTCCCTTTTTTTTCTTTTTTTTTTTTTTTTTAGTTTTCCCCAAGTGTTTCTCTTCTTTGAAATTGAAGTATAGTTGGTTTACAATATTATATTAGTTTCAGGTGTACAGCATAGTGATTCAGTATTTTTGCAGATTACGCTTCATTATAAGTTATCACAAGATAATGGCTATATTTCCCTGTGCTATACAATATATCCTTCTTGCTTAGGTATTTTATACATAATAGTTTGTCTGTTAATCCCATACCCCTATTTTGTTCCTCCCCACTTCCCTCTCCCCTTGGTTAACCACAAGTTTGTTTTCTGTATCTGTGAGTCTGTTTTGCATATACATTCATTTGTATTATCTTTTAGATTCCATATATAAGTGATATCATACAATATTTGTCTTTCTCTCTCTGACTTGTTTCACTCAGCATAATATTCTCTAGGTCCATCCACATTGGTGTAAATGGCAGAAGTTCATTCTTTTTTATGCCTGAGTCCCTGGGCTTTCCAACCCTCTGTGTAGCAATGTGCTGCCCCATCAAGCTACAGAAATGCCTACAAACCTCTTCTTTCATCCTCATTTCTTATCACATGAAGAAACAAACACTTTTCTCTTAACTGGCATGAGTATCTCCAGTAAATGCAAAATATTAAAAAAAAAAAAAAAAGAGAGGGAGAGAGAAAAACAAACTCTGCAACTAGACCAGAAATATTGAGGAAAATGAATTCATCTTTCACTGAATCTAGAATTGGGGAGTCATTTCTGATTGGGTTTTTGTTCCCAAACCTTCACCTCATATCCACATGGGATTATCTTCCTCACTGTCTCTGTGTCCAATAATGTCCCAGAGAGTCATTAATAACCACTTCCTGAGCACCTGCCATGGGCCAGAGGACACACTGCAGAGAAATACCTCCTGCCTGTAATTCACTCTTCTCTCACTGTGTGCACTTGGCATCTTTATACAAAAATGGAATTATCGTTACCTCATAACCTGAGTGTTTTCAGCCTTTGCTTTAGGCCTAGATCACAGTCTTTTCTTAGCATGTGTCCAGACTGATATATAAGCAAATCTGCTGTAAATGAAAGGACAGCTCATTAGAAATCGACCACCAAGGAAAAACCCTGATGTTATTTACACATGGTATCAGTTCCCATTCTGCTGGGGCCACAGATGCAGTTCCACGGGGGCTGGGTCCATTTCCCCCTTCCTCTTCTTAGCCTTGGCCTCTGAAAGGCTCACTGGTGTCCCCCTCTCAAGGAGATGGGAAAACGAAGGGTCATTTTGTCATCTGTGGAGGTCTGTGGTCTCTCTGTGTTGAAAGGATTTAATTATAAGATTTGTTTGGAAAATCATGACAGAGGGAGTCAGACGGACACACATACAGGATGGGAGGAACACAACAGAGAAAGTGAGGGAGATGGTGGAGTTGTTGAGACAGAGAGGAAGGATGTTGAGAGATGGGACACTGGGGGAGAGGCAGATAAACAGAGGCAGGGCACACAGAGGAAGGAGAGAGAGATACAGAGAGCAAGGGAGACATCAACAAATGGGGTGGGGAAGCACACACACAGAACACATGGGGTGCCTGCACACACACAAACATGAAGAGAAAAACACATGCAGAGGTATCACAAAGATGCATGGAGAGAGACAGAAGACAAAGATGTAGATGGGGGAAGAGACCTGCTGATGAAGCCCCTTCCAGCCAATGCTTAAGCTATTCCAAGGACGTGTGATAGTCTAAAAGAGCTACGGGTTAATAAGTTTATTATTTATAAACGTGTTTCCACTTAAAAAGGAAAAATGGTGGCAGACAGCCAAGGGTCATTTCCCTTCATTTATGAAGGGGCTTTAAAATTGAATCAGAAATTCTCTCCCGTTGCTCTGTTTGTCGGCAAACTACAATTTGTGTTCATCTGTACAGCGACTAGCCCGGGCAGCAGTCCGTGTGACCAGCATGGGGCAGGGAAGAGCCAGGACCTAGTGGACACTTGTCAGAGCCCTGCTGGGGACCCACTGCCTGAGCCGTGTCCATATTTGTGGTTTTAGTGGAAACAGTCGCACAGCAGCCCCTGTCAGCCTGCCGATAGAAGAGGTCCTGCAGACCTTACACGACTTGATCGCCTACTTCCAGCCCCCAGAGGAGGAGATGCAGCATGAAGACAAGCAGAACAAGCTCCGCTCACTCAAAAACAGACAGAATCTTTTCAAGGAAGAGGTAAGTCCAAAACATTAGAAACTGAGATTCTCTTTGTGTCCAGAGCTAAAGTACCCCCAATGACTGCAATTTAGCTTTGTCTCCATGCATGCACGTGTTTAAGAAAGAGACAGAGAACAAGAGAGAGAGGAAGCTGGAAAGAAAAGGATTCACTGGAAGCCGCCCTTCCCTGTAGGCACCCCTGATCACATTAGCAGCGAACATTGTCGTGCTTGTACATTGGCACATTCAAACCAGATTAATTTAAAGCCTCAGTGTCACCTATGTATCCAAAATTCATCTTCCATAAATCTCAGCTATGAGAGTATGGCATTGGCTGTGATCACCAAATTTTGGGAGATGTCAGAATTACCTTGGAAACTTGTTGGAAAAATACAGATGCCGAGGTTCCACCACATCAGAAATGCCTGAGGAGCTGGTTTGAGACATACAGATGCTGGTATGTCTCAAGTCGAACCTGAGCATCTAAGTCACTTGGGATGGGGCCCGGATATAGGGGAAATACTAACTTGGGCCTCTAGGGACCCTGGTCCTAGTTCTGGCTCCATCCCTGGCTGTGTGTGTCCTTAGACAAGTCACATGCCTTTTCTGAACTTGGATGTGATGATTTGGCACTAATTTGAAGGTCATGGTCATATTCCTGCAGCCCCCCATTCCTGGGGACAGGGCTCGTCCCTTGGGCGTTTCCAAAGTTGATGGCGTGGGAAGTAGACCCGTCCCTACCCAGCTTTCTGATGTGAGCAGACTTTGGCTGGGGGAACAGTCTGTGTGCCTTATAGGGCTGCTGAAACTACACTTAACACCTCCCTCCTGCTCTTTTTTTTTTTTTTTTTTTAAAGGTTGGGGACCGCTGCTCTAAATAGAAGCGACTATTTAATTATTTATTTATTTATTTATGGCTGTGTTGGGTCTTCGTTTCTGTGCCAGGGCTTTCTCTAGTTGCGGCAAGCGGGGGCCACTCTTCATCGCGGTGCGCGGGCCTCTCACTGTCGCGGCCTCTCTTGTTGCGGAGCACAGGCTCCAGACGCGCAGGCTCAGTAATTGTGGCTCATGGGCCTAGCTGCTCTGCGGCGTGTGGGATCTTCCCAGACCAGGGCTCGAACCCGTGTCCCCTGCATTGGCAGGCAGATTCTCAACCACTGCGCCACCAGGGAAGCCCCCCTCCTGCTCTTTAAGAACAGCTGGGCACCGATATTTTTACTGGGTGGCATAGTATTGTAAGTTAGCTGAAAAGTAGTTTAAAATCCTCTTTTAGTCTTATTGTCTCTAAATTCCTCCTCTTTTCAAGGGGATGGGGAGATGTCTTGTGCATCTAAGAGAAAAATAGGTCCTATATCCAGGGCTGTTTCTGGGTGAGTCAGAATCATTTCACACCTGACACAGGGCAGGCTTCTGGGAGACTCATTCATGCTCCCCCTTCCTCAGTATGTCCTTGGATTGAGTTAAACACGTGGGGAGCAAACCCGTCAGAGGAGACTGCTGATACTCCCCAAATGGGTGCTATTTAGGCCTCTGAGGCATAAAAATGCATGTTTTGTTTTGGGGAGGAAAAAACAACATCCAAACTGGCACCATGAAGGTCTCTTTGCATATTAACATTATCAGCTTTAAAAGGTGAAAGATATTGGAGAGGAAAGAACAAAAGGGATCCCATGATCTTAATCAAGTATTTTTACTTTTTGCCCAACTCACCTTCACAGGGGATGTTGGCCCTTGTGTTAAACTGCATTGATCGCTTGAATATCTACAATAGCATAGCACACTTCGCAGGGATTGCCAGGGAGGAGAGTGGGATGGCCTGGAAAGAAATTCTGAACCTACTCTACAAATTGCTGGGTAAGTACATACCCAGAGCCCTCTCCCTGGGAAGGTGGCCAAGGGTGGTCTGTAGGTATTTCCATGGGACAAGCTAAGACTGTCATCCAGCCTCATTCTTTGGAAGCTTTTGTTGAATCATTTGATTCTAAGCCAGCCATTCATTCTGTTAACTGGTAGTTGATTGTACTTTCCAAACTGACGGCAAGATGTCAGCAAGTAGAAGCAAATAGTGATCAGTTTTGCCGAAACTACCTGTGAAACCCTTAACAGTCACACTCCCCGAACCTCAATTCTTCATCTTTAAAATGAGGGAGCAAGACAAAAATACGTTTCAGGTACCCTCCAGTTCTAGACCTTTGACACCTGCAGTTTGAGGATGGTTACCCTCTTCAACTGTGTGCCCTTTCACCCTCCACTTGTTGAGCAGTCATGATTCCTGCTGCTTTGGCCTGTTCCTTATTTCACTTTGGTGGAAAGAAAAAGGCAAAGAGTAGGGATGTTCCAGCATCCAGCCTTTCTTCTCACAACTATGAGTGTGTGGTGACCTTCCGGTGCCCTGCTGTAACTGATGCCATCACATGGGCCCAGGCTGCCAGGCTGCAGGAGGAAGACAGCATCAGCCTCTGCAAGAAGGTGGCCACCAGTAATGGCTCAGCCATGATAACATGGCAGCATTTTAGTACTTTGCTGTGATGTAAATGTCCCATTGAGAGGAAGTCCATGGAAAGCTGAGCAGGCCAGAGGGGAGGCCAGAGAAGTCAGGTTAGACTCATTCTCCATGTCAAGGGTCAGGCTGATTAGATTGCCACTTTATTTAGTGACCTCATAAAGTCTCTTCCAGCTCTAACATTTGGTAGTGATGTGGCTCGAACTCAGTAGTAATTATTACAATAATAGCTAACATTTGTTGGGTTCTGTATGCCAGGCAGTAGAATATCTCTTTTTGATCCACAGAGCAACACTGTGAGGTGTAGGTACTATTACCAATTTATTGATGAAGAAACGGATGCTCAGAAATGCTCATAACTTATCCAAGGTCACACATGTTTTAAGTGATGGAACTGTTTTGAGCCCAGACAGCCTAACCCCAGAGCCTCGAGGTTAATCCCTTGCTGGGGCCAACCCGAAAAGTGGGAAAGGAGCTCAGACTGAATTCTGGAGGTACAAAACAGAGGTCCTGAGGAAGACATTTCCTTATCCAAATACCTTACAAACATCTGTCAAACCTGCAGTCTTTGAAAGCCAACAGCATGAAGAACAGGCTACTTGGGAGCCAATCAACTTACATGGACTTATTCCAGAGTTGCATCTACAGTACAGGCCTATGGAGGGAAGGTTACTTGGTCTAGATTGGTGGAAATCTAATGACAGCATATTCTCTCTCTCCCTTTACAGTATCACCTGCCAGTGGTCCTCAGATAATGAACAAGCATCAGAATCAGCTGGAGGGCTGGTTAAAACACAGATGTTGGGCCCCATCCCCAGAGTTTCTGGTTCAGTAGGTCTGGGATAAGGCCAGAGAAATTGTGTTTTTAACAAGTTCTCAGGTGATACTGACATTCCTCTCCAGGGATACACTTTGGGAACCACTGTCATGTACTGATGTGTTTTAGATATTTTAGAGTTTCATGTTTTGTTATTACTTACCTATTAGTTTAACCATCCTTTTCAGTTGTGTTCATTTGGATGCCTTCCTTTAGCACTGAAGAATAGCAGGTCTCTAGCTAGATTTAACAAAACGTTAGAGGAAACTGAATTCTTAAGCCAGTAACCAAGCAGATATTATTTTCTTGCTTATCACTATCTGAAGTAATTTTATTAATTTGTGTGTATATTGTCTCTCCTGTTTCATGAAGGCAGGGAATCTGTTGTTGCATTCCCACTGCTTTATTCCCAGCAAGTAGACAGATGCCTGGTACACAGTAGAATCTCTGGAAATATTTGAGTGAATGGTAGATTTTTTACTCTCCAAAATGTAGAAACAGGATTGTATCAAAGGGCTTGGGAGGGGAAGAGTGTTACTCTATTCTTTTTAGTTGCTAAGCAGGTGGAGTATTGAACAGCACCCCAAGTTCTCAGGCCCATCACTGTGCCCTTTAACGTACATGATCCAATGTGTTCTTGTTCACAGCTGCTCTCATTCGTGGAAACAGAAACAATTGCGCTCAATTCTCCAATAACCTTGATTGGCTAATCAGCAAATTGGACAGACTAGAATCTTCCTCAGGTAAGATTTGACAGGAAACGTAACTGGAGAAGGTGGGGGGTTTTTAATTTCTGTTAAAAAAAAGAAAACAAAGTTGAATCTCTGAACAATTCTTTTTTCCACTGGATTGCAAGCAATCCTCAATAATTACTTTAATGAAAAGAAATATAAAGTCCTAAATTTTCCTGGCGCTCTTATAACTTTATTGAACAACTTTAACCCATGCTTCAAATATCTTTCCTTTTCTGCTTCATTTTTCACTTTGTGCCTTCATCTCCACCCGCTGGGTTCTTGACTCGCCCTCTCCCCACCACAGGGTGCTGTTCCCCTTCTAACTGCTACTTGGACTGTTATTCTCTGGATTTCTAAACCTTGTCTGGATGTAGTGCTCTCAACTCTTTGGTTAGAAGCAGGTCTGAAGGGTGACCAAGAACTTAGAGAAAATGATAATCCTCATACCCCTGAATCACCCTTAACATCCTATCTAGAGCCCTTCTTGGTGACTCCCAGAGAATTTGAGCCAAGAAGAGTGGTCATCGTTGGTAAGTGACCATGCCCTGAGGCTCTGCAGTTTGCTTCCTCAGAGGTGAGAGAACATGAAAGGTGTGGGCCCCCATCTGGGAAGCTAAAAGGTTTTTAATGCTCTTTTCATCGTCTAGAGATGGCAGGAGCTTGGACAGGCCAAGGCAAGGTTCCTCCAGGACCATCCACCTACATATGTCTTCTTCCAAAGCCTCTGTTTTCTTCAGTGCCTCCACCCATGGGCCAGACTACATTTTAGGGTAATTTATGAAAACCTTGAAAGAAACAGAATCAAGAGGAAGCTTCTCAATAGAACCAATAAAGATATTGGCCAACTACTTCCCATGCATTTCCACCCCGGTGTTAACCCTGCAGGTGCTAGGCTGCAAGGGCACCTGTTAGTTTTTCTTCAACCTTCACTTAATACAGAAAACCATCCAGTGTGCCCAGGAAAGGAGACAAAGCCAAATAGTCTTTATTTGTGAGCTTATAGTTTACTGACATACCAGTGCATCTAAAATAAAAATTCTGGGATGATTCCTAGAAAAATTCTTATTCAAGGAACACTCTATTTTCTAAATTACTTGAATGACCTTTAGAATTTATAGTAAACTAAGTATCCCATTTTCTATCTGTTTTTAAATTAAGTATTGCTTGGTTTGATCAAATTAAGAATTCTATTTTAAAGCTGCTTCTCTATATTTTGACACAGAAGGATCCTGTCTTTGTCCAGGAAGAGGGAGATGGGGTTAGTGATGAATAAACTCACTTCTGAATTACAGACTGGTTGGCCCCAGAGGCTCCTGAAGTGAGCCATCCGAGGTGGCTGCATTTTTCTTCTGGCTGGAAGTATTTAATAGATTCAAAGAAATGATGATACTCTGTTCACTCAGGATGGTCCTTTCACTCTCAGGTTTCTAATTATAGTCAGTTCTGCAGGTTATTTAATGTCCAAATGGTTTTTGTGGTATTCGTGTAGGTATCTTGGAAGTTTTGCACTGCATCCTGATTGAAAGCCCAGAAGCCTTAAACCTGATAGCAGAAGGCCACATCAAGTCAATCATCTCCCTGTTGGATAAGCACGGGCGAAATCACAAGGTGGGTATAGAAAGAACCCCAAACAGTGATTGACTTTACCTGGCTTTTCCCTTTCTGCCGCTTAATAAGTGTTCTGTGTTACTGAGAGGATGTTGACTACTCTCTTTCTTGGCTTTGATTTAAAATAATAATAATAATAATAATACCTTTGGAAACTGAGGTCCTGAAAGACCCTTCCTCCCTAGGAGCACACTCCGAGCCAGTCACGCTGGATCTTGGGTGGTCCCCTCAGTTTCCACCAGCTTCCCAAGCCTGGCTCATCATTACCCCTTAACCCACAGCTGGCTGTGTGTGGGGCGCTCAGCTCCATACAAGGCCAACTGCAGGATTCGCGCCCACCCTCGGGTCTAAGAGCTTTAGTAGTGAAACAGCTAATACCAAGCTCTATAAAGAAGCTGTACAGAAATCAGATTTAGAATAATGTAGAAAGTCTTGGCAACATGGCATGTTCTTAAATGAAATCAGGCTTGCCATGAGTCAACCCAGGTGAAGTAAATGGATCTGCATGAACAAGCCGGAGGGGGCAAGCTGTGGGGCTCTCCCTCTGATACAAAACAGGTGTGTGACTTTGCGCACCAGTCATTTCAGCTGTAAAATGGAGCCATCGCCAGCTCACTTATGAAGGTGGAATGCTATATCAAGTTTTTCTGAGGTCTCTTAAAGTTCTAACATCTCTATTTTTATGGCATTATATCTCTAAGACACAATGATCTCTGGGGAAAGTCTATTAAAATATGTCTTATCCTGACCCTTCGACATCTGCCCCATATATGGGGGTTGCTGTGATGACTTGTTAGCGAGCAGGCAGGTACTTCAAGGCTGAGGGGGTGCATTTCAAGAGCAGATGGCATAATTGGATGTGAGGGACGGCCGCTGGGCTCATGTGGAGTGGAGAGAACCCAGCTTGGTCACTGGCCCTCTCTGCTCGCCATCAGTTGGGGTCACTGCACATTGGAGACATGTCTCAGGCGGTCCAGGAGAACAAGCCTCCGTAGCACTGCCTGGATGATATGTATCATCCTTAGGAAACAACAAAAAAAGCTGTGGTCCTTAGCATCTGTGAAATTGCCTGGCAAAGAACAAAAAGAAATATATGGGGTCTGTAATTGCTTTCCCAAATGTGGTAAATCAAAAGCAGGCATGAGGCTCCTGCTTCAGCCCAGCTTTGCTACGTTCCAACATGTTCCTTCCCGTCTGCAGAGTGTAATGAGGGTAATTGATAAGTACCTGAGTAACCTGTGGCCTGAGCCGTGAGCTATGGGCACATGTCAAGAGGAGCCCTTAGACAGGAAAGCTGCCCTCGTTTCGTTGCTCCCAGGGCTGCTTTACGATCACACCACGGAACACACTTAGTAAATAACCAGCTTTGCAATGGCTTCTTTCAGCCAAAAGCCAAAAAGCCTTTAATGGATTGTCGCTCGGTGGAAAGTTGATTACTGTTCTGCCCATTCCACTGTTGAGAAAACTGAGGCCTAGGAAGCTGCAGGGCTTTGCTAGAAAGCAATGCCTGGTCTGATAATGTTACCTGAGTGCACTAGCAGAGTAGTCTTTAATCTTCCAGAGCCAGGGCGCTGTTTGAGAAATTTTGGCAATGATGTCAAAGTTGAGGCAATGTGATTTCATATGATAAGTCAGTGTTTCTCAGACTGGAATTTGAGGGCCCCTGTGGGTCCATGAAGGTGGTCTTCAGGGTCATGACATTTTTTGTTAAAGGTCTGTAAATGTGGTGGCTTTGAGAAACCCCTTACTGTACCATGCCACCTCCAATCACATGTTTAGAATGGGGAGGCATTCTTTGTTTCCTTCCTGAGTTCCCTCAGGGCTCACCATAGGGGCGGCTATGATACGACAGCTGATGGCTGTGACATCCTTTGTTTACTGATATGGCAGGCAATATTTTAGTTCTCAGTTCTATCCTTGCTGTGGAAAACATTGCCACTCATCTAAAGCATGATCAAATTTAGGCCAAAAAGTTAGAGGGAAAGAGCACAGTCTTTGGAGTGAAAGGGACAGGGGTGGGATATGCTGCCCATGCCCCATTTTCTGAATGTACTCTACCCCATGACCTCACAGTGACGAGTGACGAGCCACAGTGACGAGGCTCATGGTGATCCCTCAGCGTCTCCTCACTTTCTACTTTTCCAGAAACCATCAAAACTGTATCTGTCTTCAAAACTTACACAGACCTACTAGAGAATGGACTTGAGGATATGGGGAGGGGGAAGGGTAAGCTGGGACGAAGTGAGAGAGTGGCATGGACATATACACACTACCAAATGTAAAATAGATAGCTAGTGGGAAGCAGCCGCATAGCACAGGGAGATCAGCTCGGTGCTTTGTGACCACCTACAGGGGTGGGATAGGGAGGGTGGGAGGGAGACGCAAGAGGGAAGAGATATGGGAACACATGTATATGTATAACTGATTCACTTTGTTATAAAGCAGAAACTAACACACCATTGTAAAGCAATTATACTCCAATAAAGATGTTAAAAAAAAAAAAGATTACAAAATCAAGCAAATGAACAAAGAACAAAAACCAAAAACAACAACAACAACAAAAAACTTAGTTCAGATGCCACCCCCTCCCTGAAGCTTTTTCTGAATCCCAGTTGGACATGATCTCCTCTCCTCAATCCTTGTACAACTGTGCACACTGTTACATGGTGTTTTCACTCTGCCTTTCCTTATAATTATATTACATGTATACTTCTCTCAGAGACTAAGTTCCTTTACAGCAGGGACCTTGTAAACCCCATAGTGCCCAGCTCATACGTTATACACGACAGGCATTTAATACATGTTTGTTGAAGGTGTAATGAATGAATTAGAGGAATGGATGCATAGAGCCAGAATCTACTCCTGTCTCATCTTGAATGATTGGATGGTAGCTCACATATACGTACAAGTCTCATCTCATCCAACAGATGGCTATTAGTAGTAAGGAACACACTTACTATGTTGGTAGCACCCATGTTATTGGGTAAAAAGAACAATTCCTGGAAATTATAACAGTTACCCTCTAATTTTTCCATGGAGTAAGCATGTAATAATAAAAGTAAAATATGCCCTTTTCACTTGTCCCCCCCCCAACCTACCTTACTCCAAACCTGCTCAGTGTTATCACTGATTAATATTTTTTATTATCTTCTTTGTTTCACAAGGATTTGGAGCCACCTGTGAGAAACATACACGGTAAAATAGTACTATCATTGGTCCTGAGAAAGTATGAATCAGAACTGAAAAGTTAGCCTGGGGTGGGGATTTGGGGCAGGAGGGGGCAGTGCAGAAGAGAGCACAGGGAAGCAAACCATTAACTCCCACAGACCTGCTACAGTAGCTCCATAAAATCACCTCTGAGTTCCCAGGCAGCCAGTGTAGACGTGTTCCCAACCACCCAGTTTGCGCATCCACAGCAAGAACAGAATCTGTTCCTCAGGGGCAGCAAAGCGCTCATTTCTCAAATATACAACCTGACAAAAAATTCACAGAATTAAGTACGCTTTGCATTTTTAAAAATTGTTTTTATAGATAAATCTGAGGACAAAACTGCACCAGCCAAATGATATGTCCATGGATGTACAATACCTATTTCTTACCTTTAAAGCAGAATTCCCACAGGAGCCTGTGTCTGGGGTAGTGACTAATGGAGATTAAAAGCACAAGAGAGGATCTTAGATGAAATGTGGTGTCATTGATGAAAATGATTACAACTAAGCAGCCAATGAACTCCACAGAGTGGGCCAGGGAAATTCTCAAGTTGGGCCAGTGTACAGATTAGAGAAGCCTAATTCCTAAGACAGACAACCCCAAATTCTCACAGCGAAGTCACTGTGTGAGGCCGGCCAGCGGGAGGGCTCCGTGCTGTGTGGTCGTTCAGAAACACAGGCTCCTTCTGTGTAGCGGCCCCACTGTCCTCCAGGACAGGACTTCACAGACTGTCCTGTGCTTATGAATCTCTTGGGAATCATGTTAAAATGAAGGCTCTGATCTGGTAAGTCCGGGGGTAGGTCTGAGCATCTGTACTTCTGGCAAGCTCCTAGGTGATGCCAGCGCTGCTGGGTCCCACTTGGAATAAGGAGACCCTTGGGATTTGTAATCCTTCCTTGGATCTCCACATCCAGCTGGAAAGAGAGAGGGAGTATAGGGGCTGGGCCTGAAAGCAGTGTACATCACATCCACCACTTTCCACTGGGCCAGAACTCAGTCACATGACCCCACAGAACTGCAAGGGAGGCTGGGAAGTGTAGCCTCTCTGTGCTCAGGACGAGAAGGAGGCAGAGTCTGGTGACCACTGGGCGGTACCTGCCACAGCCAGCCACTCATCCCAGAGGTCGCTGGGATGCTCCCTCTCTGTCAGAAAGTACAGATGACCCCTAGCACTGTGTGCATGTCCCCCACGTGTGTTAGTTTCAGGTGTACAGAAAGTGATTCAGTTACACATATATGCATATGCATTCTTTTTCAGATTCTTTTCCCATATAGGTTATTACAGAATATTGGGTAGAGTTCCCTGTGCTGTGCAGTAGGTCCTTGTTGGTTATCTGTTTTTTATATAGTAGTGTGTGGGTGTTAATCCCAAGCTCCTAATTTATCCCCTTCTCCACGTTTCCCCTTTGGTAACCATAAGTTTGTGTTTGAAATCTGTGAGTCTGTTTCTGTTTTATAAATACATTCATTTATATCATTTTTTAAAAAATAGTTTCCACATATGAGTGATATCATACGATATTTGTCTTTCTCTGTCTGACTTGCTTCACTTAGTATGTCATCTCTAGGTCCAGCCATGTTGCTGCAAATGGCATTATTTCATTCTTTTTTATGGCTGAGTAATATTCCATTGTATATATGTATCACATCTTCTTATCCATTCCTCTGTCGATGGACATTTAGGTTGCTTCCATGTCCTGGCTATTGTAAACAACACTGCAGTGAACATTGGGGTGCATGTATCTTTTTGAATTATGGTTTTCTCCAGGTATATGCCCAGGAGTGGGATTGCTGGCACCCTTCACTTTTAAAAGAACCCATTTAAACTTTTTCTGAAAAGGGAGTTTGCCCCTATTTCCCATTTTACCCAAAGAAATGCCTTCTAAAACAAAGCCTGAACAATGTCAGCACATTCTTTATGGCATCATTTATTTGTAGGCGACATACTACTCCCTGAGTCTGTGTGCTTTTCACCAAGCCTTTTTTCTTCTCACTGTTCCTATTGTATGTGGATTAAGCTCTGCTTTTCTTCTGGCTGTGACAGCAAGGCTCCTACAGCTGTCACTCCAAGGCAAAACAGATGAAAATAGGCTGCGATAGGCTGGATGATAAGTATTTAATTTCCTGGCCATCTATGGCTCTTTTCTTAGAGTGGGAAATTATCCACTGGATTTCCAGTGCCACAGTCAGTATGTTTCACGCAGTGGTAATGGTGAGAGTCCTCCGTAAAACTGCCTTTGGGGTTCTTTTCTGCTTGTCCCATAATTGTGCTTTGTATTTATCTGGAATGAAACTGACATGCAGGGAGTCAGGTAGAAAATTAGGTTGTGGGAATTATGGATACAAATGCCATCAACAACCTGAAGCCATCCAACCCCACCAAGCATTGAGTCTTCGGTGGTCACTTTGTGAGACTGAACTGCGGCTGCCCCCTCCCTGTCAGCGCAGCCTGCCACAGTCCTGGCCGTTATTTAGCCACTGCTGTTTGCACAGTCCTCCCCGTAGGGGAGAGAGGGAGGAGAGTGCCTGGCCCAGCAGTTTGCTCAGCCATAATAGGAACACAAAATCTGAATGAATGAGGGTGCAGCACAAGGAGGCAGGGCAGACAGGCCAGCACGTGGCGGAAGCGGCCAGAGGCTGTTCCCACTTCCCAGGTGGCTGGAGAACGATGTGGATTAGGAACAACTCACGATGGGTCTGGTAGATTCAGGGGCCACCTGGTTTGCTTGCTCTTGTGGTTTGCTCTCACTCTAAGGGGGAGAAACGGTAGGTGAGATGTTTTTGAATCGGGATTTCTAGGAATATAAGGGTAGCTTAGTGAACTTTGATAATATCACAGCAAGAGACCCAAGACTCGGAATCTGCCCTGCTCTCCTCTCTACCCCACCCACGTGAGTCCCAAGCCTGTACGAGCAAGGGACCTTAGCCAAATGGGAATCGCAGTGTGTTTCAGGAAGCACTGTATGAATGCCTACTGATCTTCTGCAGAGGGCCCCCAGGGCCAGGCGGGAGCACGAGCCCCATGGAGGGGCCTTCCAGCACCTACCCTGAGAGGAAGTTGTGCCTGGGTTTGGTGCCCTAGATGACTCACCTCTCCCTAGTCCTGGCCCTGGCTGGGATATTAACCTAGACAGGCTGTCTTCAGAGCTCAGACTCTTACCCACTTTAACAGAACAGTGACCACAGGTGACATGCCTAGTTTGGAGGGATGGAGCACAAGACTAGGGCAGAGCAGTTAGAAAGAAGCCCAGCCTCATTTTCCCGAGGGGCAGCAGGCTCCCGGGCATCACTCACTCATGCCTGGTGAGACAGGTGCAGCTTTCTTGACTCTAAACAGGTCCTCGCACCTGTCACCTGGCCCCCACCTTCACGAGACCTGCTTCCTTCCTGTGCTGTGGCCATCAGGTCCTGCCTGCTGTGCCCTCCCAGTGGTCCTAAGGTCTGGCGGCGTGTGTCCTGCTGCAGGTTCTGGACGTGCTGTGTTCCCTCTGTCTCTGCAATGGGGTCGCAGTGAGAGCCAACCAGAATCTGATCTGTGACAACTTGCTGCCCCGGAGAAACCTGCTCCTGCAGACGCGGCTGATTAACGATGTGACAAGGTAAGGCCACCACCGTCATTCCAAATGCCCACCTTGTCCCCAGAAAGGAAAAGAAGAGGGCTGATCTCAACTCTAAAGCCACCTTTTCTGTGCTGATGCAGCCGCATAAGACGAGACCAGGCAAATGTGTACTTTTTTAGGGCCTTGTACTCCAATCCCTTCAGCTGTGTTTCTCAAACTTCTCCCGTAAAGCAGCCAAAGGTAGAGTAAATATACCATCTGAGGGCTAAAGAATTTGGCCTTGAGAGAGGTGTCTACCATGTTTTATATTAAACATTAATGCATCTCTTATACCTTCTTCCTAACGTATTTATTTTTATTTTGCTGTACCAACTGTTTTTTCTAAAAATCTTTTAATAGAGTGGATGTCCCATGTTGAGACCATGATTTCTTGTATCCTCTGGCACATGGCCGTTTACCCCAGGGCCATCTGTGAAGGCCAGGATGAAGATCACAGGCCCATGCAGAACCCTGGCCTGCTGGTCCATACATGCGGCCACATGGGAGTCATGAACTCACTGGGCCTGGACTAGGGAGCAACTACAGCAGCTTTGCACCTAGGCCCACTCTCTACCCTGCAATGTGAGAAAAGAACCTCCCCTCAGAAGTGTAGAGCAGGCTCTGGTCTGCAGGCATCGCACAGACTTTCTTCTGGGTACCAGTCTGGTTTTTCCCTTGTGGACCCAAAACTGACATAGCCCCAGCCCAGGCCAGTGGACCTCTGAGAGTAGGATTCCAACCAGGACAACTCCAAGTGGTTTGTGCCAAACTTTTTAACCATTTTTGCTGGATCCATTACAACCTCTATCCCTTAACAAAGTTGCCTAATAGTGATGTCTCCACACCCCCACTCCACCTTTTTTGTCATCAAGCTTGAATTTTTTTTTTTAGCTTTATTGAGGTATAATTGACAAACAAAAGTGTAAGATATTTAAAATATATGATGTGATGGTTTGATACACATATACATTGTGAAAGGATTCTCCCCATTGAGTTAATTAACACATCCAGCAGCTCACACATTTACCTTTTTTTTTTTAATGAGAACATGTGAATTCTACTCTCTTAGTGAATTTCAATTATACAATACAGTGTTATCAACTATAGTCACTGTGTTAAATCCTCAGACTTTATTCATCTTATAAGTGAACGTTTGTGCCCTTTTACCAATCTCTCCCTATCCCCCCAACCCTACCCCTGCTCTCTGGAAACCACTTTTCTGCTCTTTCTAGGAGTTGGACTTTCTCTTTTTCTTTCTTTTTTTTTTTTTTAGATTCCACAGGTAAGTGATACCATGCAGTATTTCTCTTCCTCTATCTGGGTTATTTCTAATAGTGACTTCTTAATGCTTTCAAGAGGCCATTTGTTATTAATAAGGCCTAGGGGGAAAAGCTGATGCTATGAAAATGGTTTGGGGGTGCTTAAACCAATTTACCAGAAGATGGAACTTGAGTAGGTCAGTTCTTTCACTTAGAGAAGGAAACAAGGGTTTGTAATCATACAACTCTGTATGATGTTTTCAGCATCTTTACCCATGGATGGCACTCAGTAAATGTTGGTTGCCTTGAATAGAATATTTGAAGAGATATCCTTTATATTTTATAAGGGAATTAATGTTGTCCTGACACCTCCCACTAAGAACTTGATCCAGTGTTGGAGGCTCGAAGCTTTTTCTACTTTAGAACAAGACAAAAATCACAAAATTGCTCTTGCCCTTGGTTTAATTGGGCCGATGCCTCCTATGGTCTGGTTCAATTTGCTTTTTCACTTCTTAAGAGTCTATAGATGCCACCTGTCCCATGTTTAATTTCAGTATTCGGCCAAACATCTTCCTGGGAGTCGCTGAGGGCTCAGCACAGTACAAGAAGTGGTACTTCGAGCTAATCATCGACCAGGTGGACCCCTTCCTCACAGCAGAGCCCACACACCTGCGGGTGGGCTGGGCCTCTTCCTCAGGCTATGCCCCATACCCCGGAGGCGGAGAAGGATGGGGGGGCAATGGTGTTGGCGATGACCTGTACTCCTATGGCTTTGATGGACTTCACCTTTGGTCAGGTGAGCACCTTGCCAAAGCTTTGGCGCCTTATCTCTTCCTGAGGATGATGGAGGCTCAAATTGTTCAAACTGAAATGGTCACTTGTTGAAGTGATGTAGATTCAAGTCTCAACTAATTAGATGGTTAAGCAGGAAGGGCATCACTTCTGAAATGAGACTGTCCTGCATTTAAACCATTGAGTCTGGCACTTCAGCTGCATGGTCTAGTACAGATTACTGAACTTTTCTCAAGCTCGGTGTCTGCTTCTGTACAATCCTAATTGCATAGACTTGTCAAGATTATATGGGTGAACAGGGAAGGAGAAAAAGACTGAGCATTTACTTACTGGGCAGTAGGCTACATATCTTTTGTACATTTTTTCTCTCATTTTATTCTTACAGTGACTCCCTAAGGTAGATAATATTGATCTCATGTTACAGACATGGAAACTGAACACAAAGATGTTTAATTAACTTACTCCCAATCACACTGGGACGGATCCACATCTGACTACAAGTCCGTCATTTTGTCGACGCAACATATTGCTTCATGCTACACTTTGTAAGGTGTCTGGGTCTGTGCCTGACACACAGTAGATGCTAATCTCTTAAAGGAATTCAAAGCTTCCTTTTTTTATATAGACATTGATGCTTTCCCCAAAGCATGTCCATGGCCTGTGCCTGTGGACGAATGGGTTGGCTTCTGCCTGGGTGAAAATGTAAAACTAACCCTCAGGCTTTCACCCACAGCAGAAGCTCTACTCCTCCCATCTGCTGTCCACAGTGTGTCTTATCTGTATCTTTTGTAAAACTGCAACTGGAGACATTGTGTCCCTTATAGAAATTCCTTAGGTAAGCGTTGTGCTGCGTGCCTCTTACATAAGAAGCCAGGACATACATTCCTCCTTAAATCCAGTACCAGGGAAAAGTTTGTCTCCACAGGACAAAACTATGTATTTTCTTTTGTATCTGAGAACTACATTATCCATCATGTTTTCCTTCTTCCCTTAGCTTCCAGCTAAAACCAGTAACTCAGGTCCTGGTGACATGTTTCTTACAGTTGGTCTTTACTTTCAATTGATCAGTATTTTTTTTTTTTTAATTTTGTGTTGTTTTATATTCAGTATAAACATTTTTTAACTTTTAGGAATGGTGTAAACGTATTTATTTATGTATTTCTTTATCTGGCATCATTTATGGGAAGAAATCGTCTGTGTCTGTTTTTGTGTGTCCCAGGGGACAGTGTGGTACAGACAGAAGTGGGTACAAAAGGGCAGGATGATGGGTTAGAGTAAAGTGGCAGTCTTGTTCTCATATCCTCCCAGCTTAACCTTCCCTGGTTCCATTTTCATGGGAGGTGAGGCTGGATCTTCTCCTCTTGGTTCTCAGAGCCCCATCGTAGAGCCACTGTTCCCGTGGTGATACAGTCGTAGTAGCCTTTAGCTTAGATTATCATCAGATGGCATAAGGCTCTCAGGAAGTTGTCTCTGGGGAAGTGATTTGAAAAGAAGGAGTACTATGCTCACACACATCTACAGCTCCTGAGTTTGATAAAATTGAATCTGTGGGGGAACAAGTGGGATTGAGGTGAGAAACTCATTACCTCCTGCCTGCTCGTTGCCACTCAGCTCCTGCCCTGTCCTCACCATGAGCCAAGCGTATTCTCTGGATCCCAGGCTGCACCTAACGAGAACTCTGGATTGGTTAAGGAAATACGAAGTCACCAAGACCCTTGGATGAAGCAAAATGGCCCCTAGTTTGAAAGAGAAACTAACCCTTCTCAAAGGAAAACATTTACTCCGTCTTTTCTAGATTTCGCAGCCCTCCATGCCCCTCCATGGGGCACTTGGCATATCCCTTTGTAAAGTCTGCAGAATAAATACATCAGTGAGTCAGGAGGCAGACAACCCACTCGTTGTGCATCCAGGAAGGGCTGCTGTCAGTGCATTTCAGGACGTGGACATCCATCCAGTTGTGTATTGTTCCAGGAGTGTACGGTGCCCAGGGGTGTACAGTGTTCCCTTCTTTCCTCTTGTCTGCTCAAGACCAGGAAGCCAGATGTGCTGAGCCCACACGGTCATTACTAGCAAGGGCTCATCTGATTGGAAATACAGGGGAAGGGGGCTTGGGATTCAGTTTTTCAAAAGCTGACTGTGGCTCTCTGAACATTATTCACATAGTAATATAACTCCGTATAGGTGCATTTGGGGGACTTCACCCCTCAGCCTTCAGCATCTGGTGAGATGTAGAGAAACCAGCATCTACAAAATTGGCACCTTTCATGCTCACTAAAGCACAAAGCTTCCTTGGGTTTGGGCATCATTCTGAATTCTCCAACCAGCACACAGGGAACATATATCTTGCAGAAGGCACTACAGATGAATATGTCATCGTGTGCTCCAGCAGAAGAAATAAGGTTTCTGTTAATGGCTTCTACCAGGACAGCAGTGAATTCTGGACTGTCTGATGAAAGGGTAATTGTCTGATGTAGAAATGAAGTGAAGTGACGCTCTAACTTACTATAGGAGGGAATAGAGGATGGCTAGGGGGAGAGAGTGGAAACTGGTCTGACAATTTTTCTTCCTTTCCTTGAGATGTAAATGCCCAGGTCCATTACCTTTATTTATTTATTTTTATTGGAGTAGAGTTGATTTACAGTGTTGTGTTAGCTTCAGGTGTACAACAAAGTGAATCAATTATACATATACATATATCCACTTTTTTTTTTTAAGATTCTTTTTCCATATAGACCATTACAGAGTATTGAGTAGAGTTCCCTGTGCTATACAGAAGGTCCTTATTAGTTATCTATTTTATGTATAGTAGTGTGTATATGTCAATCCCAATCTCCCAATTTATTCCTCCCCCCCGATCCCCTGGTAAACATAAATTTGTTTTCTACATCTGTGACTCTACTTCTGTTTTGTAAATAAGTTCATTTGTACCCTTTTTTTTAGATTCCACATATAAGTGATATCACATGATATTTGTCTCTCTCTGTCTGACTTACTTCACTCAGTATGACAGTCTCTAGGAATGGGAGAAAACATTTGCAAACAAAGCAACTGACAATGGGTTAATCTCCAAAGTATACAAAAAGCTCATGCAGCTCAATATCAAAACAAACAAACAAACAAACAACCCAATCAAAAAATGGGTGGAAGATCTAAATAGACATTTCTCCAAAGAAGGCATACAGGTGGCCAAAAAGCACATGAAAAAAATGCTCAACATCACTAATTATTAGAGAAATGCAAGTCAAAACTACAATGAGGTATCACCTCACATGGGTCAGAATGGCTATCATGAAAAAATCTACAAACAGTAAATGCTGGAGAGGGTGTGGAGAGAAGGGAACCCACCTGCGCTGTTGGTGGGAATGTAAATTGGTACAGCCACTATGGAGAACAATATGGAGGTTCCTTCAAAAACTAAAAATAGAACTACCATATGACCCAGCAATCCCACTCCTGGGCATATACTCGGAGAAAACCATAATTCGAACAGATACATGCACCCCAGTGTTCATTGCAGCACTATTTACAATAGCCAGGACATGGAAGCAACCTAAATGTCCATCAACAGAGGAATGGATAAAGAAGATGTGGTACATATATACAATGGAATATTACTCGGCCATTAAAAAGAACAAAATAATGCCATTTGCAGGAACATGGATGGTCCATTACCTTTAAACTTATCTATGTGCACAAATTAAGCCACTGCCTTGAACTGGTCATTAACTACTTATTAAAGCACAGAGGATGTTGCCGAAGTTGGAAAGAATGGCAGAGCCCTTAACGCTTTGTCAGTAGAGAAATTCAAGAAGAAACAGCATGGCTTTGGAGGTATGCCTGGGTTTGAATCCCAGCTTTTCCCTTATTTGGTTTTTTTAACCAGGCAAAAAGACTTGGTTTCAGAGACTTGGTTTCCTCAGATAAAATGAAGATGATACAAGGCTCTTAGGATATTTAAATGAAATGAGGGATGTGGATTTTTTGACACACACTAGATGCAAAGTAAATATGATTTCCCTTCCTTCAGTGTCTATGAAGTCAACCATCATCATAAAGACCAAGTCCAGAGTTCCACGTGTCTCACTCAAGATCATGAGATTAGCCCCATCCTGAGGGGGAAAAGAACCCAGGCTCCATGCTGAATGGGAAAGGAAGTTTTAAAGTGACATCCTGGGAATATGAATGAGCTTTTTCTCTGTGTAGGGGGAGGGCAGCCTTAATCGGTCTTTTTAGCCACCGAAGCCTATGAAGTCACTTTCAAGCAACAGCTGTACAAATATCCCCCATCTCAGCCCTGCCCAGCCCTCCCTACAGACTCCTGAGTCAGCCCAGCCACTGTGATTCTCCTTTCAGAGGAATGGCTCTTTTCTTGTCATCATTTTCTCTCTCCTGATGTAGCCTTTACATACGTAGCCTTTCAGAACTGCAGTCGGGGGTGAATTTGGCTCAGGGCAGCCTATATAGTACGTCACTGGTTAGGGAGCAATTTCACAGGAGGAAATCACACCTACCCTTCCCTTTTTGCAACTTTTTCCCTTGCAAAATTGGAATAAGCAAAGGAATTCACCTTCCCAAGAGATAAGTGATACAGAAAGTAAATGAATGGAATAAAATTGTATTTCCTGATTTCTTAGAACTTCTGACTCATGAGGACAAATTAGCTCTACAGTCAAACTTGGATGAGAGGGTCTTTACGTGTCTCCCTACTAAGATGAGCTCCAGGGTATCGGTTCATCTATCAAAACACACCCCACTGTGACTTGGACTTTTCCAACCCTAGCGCTGTGTGGAGAGGGGTCAAGGAGTAGCTGTAGAACACCAGCATTTTTATGTATTTGGATCTTCTCGCTTTCCAATTGCCTGAATATTTGTGTTTACGTTATAATGCCAAACTCTGCGGTGCATGGGGCGATGGAAATGCTGAGCATCAGTGTTTCCAGTTGTCTACATTACTCATCAGAAGAGACGAAATCCCTCAGTATTACATCCTTAGGTTCATTAGAAGATGTACGGCATACGATAAAGTGGCTTTTCCCTTTATCTTAAAAATGCTAGGCTTGGAACAGCCTTTCCAAGCTTCCTGGGACCTTCAGGTGGTCCTGAGCCTCTAAGTCAGGGGAGGTTTCTTCAGACTAGCAGAGGCCACAAGACTTCCCAGACTGTCCCAGTAGGTGGTCCCAGGATTACTCAGAGTTCCTAATATCTGGAAAAGCAGTTGAGGCGATTTAGAAAAACTGTCTGTGACATATTTGCTTTTCCTTTCTACAGCATCACATTTCTATTGGTTGTGCTAAAAGTGTCAAATACATCGTAAATGTATTTGAAAGTGACAGTTTTTGAGCACAGTCTTTCAATAAAGAGATTTATTGGTTTCAGTAACTCAATTTTCAAATCACTTTCCTAGACTCAGCCCTCAATGCTATGATTCTCCATATTGTTATTTTTACCTAATATTATAAAGGACATAATATCCCTACAATGTTCTGGTAAGCTTATCTACTGTAAGCCTAGTAATTAACATGTCTGGAGTTATAAAAGCAATAGTAATAGCATTTATTGTGGTTTGCAATGTGTCAGGCTCTTCCAGTTACTCTCTATGGAATAATTCATTCAAAACTCACAATAACCCCACGATATTATTATTTTCATTTGATAGATGAGGAACCTGAGTCCACAAAGGTAAGTGACTTGTCCAAGGTCACACAGTAAGTGGCAGCACCAGGACTCAAGCCCAGGGAGCCTGGTTCTAGAAACACCCTTTACTGCTACGTGCTATTGCCTCTCGAGAGGTACACAGGACGTAAGTCATTGTCTCGTCAAAATCATGGGAATAATAATGGTACCTTACAAACCTCTTGACAGCATCACTGTGAGCATTACTGTACCCATTTTATGGACATAGAAGCTGATTTTCTAACAGAATCACAGCAGGCAAAGACTTGGTGTTTGAACCAGCCCTCTGTGACTCCGAGACCGCTCCCACCCCCATGCCACCTCATTACAGAGCAGTTGGAAGGACAAGCATCTTGTTTAAATGTGGGGTGCAGGACCCTCCAGAATCATCTGGAGTCATGAAAACCCTCCTAGGCTAGAGATTGCTTCCTCCAGATGGGAACGGTTTTATAAAACAGAGTGTACAAAAGCAATCTCATAATTCCATTGTTTTCTAGTTTCAAATCTTTATACTACTCACATTTTAAAACAAGATGTACTTTATCACATGACCTTTTACAACATGAATGTTATATGAAATGGACTCTTTTATTCAAATAGACTTCCCATTACATTGCTCTAAGCACTTGTTAAGTGCATGCTTTATATCCAGTGATTATTCACAGTCTCTGTTCAGTTTCTAGATAATACTGGTCCCAACTCTATATTATCTATATGTTTTAAAAATAGGCTCAGACTATGATTTTGATTTGCCTATGGATGCTCTTAGCAAGTGTTCCAACAGCAACTTCTACTAGCCACCCAGTCTCTTAGAATACGGGAGTTAAAAGACAGTGTCCTTCACCACAAGGACATAACTTCTCGTCCTGGTGGTGGTTTTCAAATGAGAGAGCAGACTGGACAGGAGAGATACTCCCAGCCATCCTTCCTCAGTAAGGCACTTGGTGCTATGGCATATTGAAGGCTAAATAAAGCTCAGAACTCAGTCTCAGATGGCATCAAAGCATTGCTGTATGAAGAGCATCCTCCATGAAGGTTACTCTTTATCTTTACTGGCTGAGGCTCAGACTGGCACAAAAACCAACAGTGAATTGTGAGAGGGTGGGACGAGAGGGCTCTGGAGTCACAATTCAACACTGTCAGTTTTGTCCTAGTTGATGTGGATCTCAGAAACCTAAAGGTCCTTCTCATTTGTATTTTTATCCAGTAAGGATCTCGATACTTTTAAAGGTAGTTGTCCAACCCAGCATTTCGATAATTTCCTGGTTTTCCCAAATTTATGGAAATCTCTCAGGATTTGTACAAATGACTACAGTGATATTTTCCAGAAGTTAAACTAATTGAAAAAGAAACAGTTGAAGCAGGAAAGATTGGTTTTTACTGGGAAAACAAGAACTCTTAAGAATGAGACAATTATGGCAAAGTTTGCTGAGTTTTAATACCAATAACAGACTTGAATATGATAAGGAAGGAAAGATCCTGGGACCCTGGGATATCTAAACTCCATAAAAGGAGCTGAGAGGACTCAGTCTTGTCAAATGGAGACATTGGAGAGGTATCAAACCTACACACTCTTCAAGTTTGCTTAGATTTGTTTTCTTTTAAATAGTGTTGACTGTAGGTCCTACAATGAGGAAGTTGTTCTTCATTCTCAGTGATGAAACAAGGTATAAAGTTGTAAAAACAGAGTCTGAGGCCATCCCAGGCTAATTTGCCAATATGCATTGAATATATTAGGTGCTGTTGCCCTGTTGCAGTGCCGGTGGTCCAAGTTCTACATCCTTTATTCCCCTATCACGCCTCATCAGGCCCCCATAAAGCCCCACGTTCCAGCCTCACCAAACTCTAGCCATTCTGCAAATGTCATACACTCATACACTCCTCTTGCATAAGCTGTTCCTTCTGTCTGGAATGCTCTTTTCTTTCTCATTTGTCTAGTGAACCTTTCATTCTTCGAGTTTTAACTTGTTCCATATTCCCAGGCTGACTTCGCACCTTCTTCTACCTCTAAAGGCATCTTGTCATGTACACCTTCATTCCAATAGTTATACTGAATTGTAGTTCTTTATTTGAATGTTTATTTTCCACGAGACTATGGATTTCTTAGGAGCGGGAACTGGATCCTTAGTCTTTGATCCCCAGCCCCAAGTACAGTATCTGGCACAGTGCAGAGCCTCATTACTGTTTGTGGAAGGGTGGGAGGGAATACAGTATGATTTTGTCAGTCAACCAAAACAACAACAACGGGGTACCTAAATTTTTTTATTAAGGAGAATGTAGTAGTTTCACTATTTTAAAATCCACCACTTAGTTTGGAATCTATTACTAGAATAGCAGTAACCACTGAAAAAGAGTTCTAAACTAAGATTCGAAATATTACATAGCATAGATATATGTACAAAACTTATGAACTCACATAGTCATCATAAGGGGATTTTTTAAAAATTGCCTTTTCATGGCGTATTATGAAGCTATTAAAAATCTAGTTTCTAATGAATATTCCATTATACAATAAAATATTTGCAATGTGATAAGTAGAAAAAACAAGTTACAAAATCTACAATATCCCAGTTTGGGTGAATATTTAAATATATGTGAAAAAGTCAAAAAAATTTATTGTAACCTTTTTTTCCTTGTTTATACTTTTCTATATACACAATTAACATTTATAATGAATGTGTATTGCTTCCATGCTCAAGAAACAAGATATACCTTTATAAATGTTTTGCTGAAACCCCATTTAATACCTAACTTTTGCCCCTTTGTTGCTCCCTTTCCAATAGAACTGAAAACTTGGTAGGGGGATGGGAGGAGTGGTTACGATAATTTACTTCTAGAACTTCCAGAATGGGATGGTGTGACGTAGAAAACCTAAGAGATGATTTTCTCACTACTTTAAGTTAGGTCAGGAAATGACAAATCATCTTATGAAAGATAGGCAACAACAACAAAAATCAACCAATACAGCGTATAACTGACAATGTGTTTCCCTGCCTCACTGAAGTAATAAAATTATTTAAAACAAGCAAGCAAACTATGCTGCACCGTTTTGTGGCTGGATGGCCTTGCTCTTACTCACTCGGATGGCTCCTGCATCCGATGCTGAGGTGGCCATGTCTTTTAGAGGAAATAGAAGAGAGCAAGGTCTTCGGGCATCTATGAATAAACACACACACATACACACTCTAGGAGCCACGCCCAGCAAAGCGGTTTGCCCGTTAACTTCAGACACCAGGCCAGAATCTGAGCACACGTTGAAGGGGTCGAATTCTTGTTTGTTCTCATTCCTGGCAGCTTGAGACGTTCCTCTGGGACTCATCTCGTCTTGGGCTGCCTGTTCACAAGGCTTAGGAAACCATTTCTCATTGCGCACCTCACCTGTGAGCATCTCCCCAGAGTCCCACACACCTTCTTCCTGTTCTTTGCTCACCAGGCCGCATACCCAGAGCCGTGGCCTCCATCAACCAGCACCTCCTGAAGTCGGACGATGTGGTGAGCTGTTGCCTGGACCTCGGAGCACCCAGCATCTCTTTCCGCATCAGCGGGCAGCCTGTGCAGGGGATGTTTGAGAACTTCAACACAGATGGGCTCTTCTTCCCTGTGGTGAGCTTTTCAGCAGGTGTCAAGTAAGTTATGGCTGGGATTTCATGGAGAGTAGCTGTTCCCCCAGCTCCCACCACTCTTATGAGCTGGCGAGCGTGGTAATCTCCTTCAGGGCTTCAGCACCATAAGCCAAACTCCCCGAAGAAAGCGATGGTGAAAGGGGAGGAGCAATTTAGAGTCACGTGTATATATTTGTGGGACACGTACCTCCTGCCAGTGTTTATGTTATGTCCTCCACTAAATAGTAAGATGAATAAGATAAATCCTATGTAGAAAATTACCTTAATAATTGTAAAAAGTATTTCATGCTCATTACAAAAAATTTGAAAGATATAGATAAGACAATAAATATCACCCATAATCCCAATGTTTAGTTCTAATCTCTATTAATATTTTGGTGTATTTTCTTCAAGTCTTTTATATTATAGATATATGTATTTTTTAATTGACATCACACTAAAAATGAAGTTTTGTCTTGATTTCTTTTCATTCAGCAGTAAGTACGGAGCCTTTTCCTGAGTTATTAAGTATCCTTCTCAAAATGATTTTTTATGGCCAATAATATCCTTTTATTTGGCTGTCCCACAATATAACCATTACTTTATGTTAGTCTTCCATGCTGATTTCTTTTTTATTGTTATAAGTGAAATTATCATGAACATCCTTGAGGATAATTCTTTTGTCTGCATTTCTGTTTAGTTCCTCCCAGAAGAGGGTCAAAAGGTATAATCTTTTTAAAGTCTAAATTTACAATCGTGTGGCCAAAGAGATTTTCAGGAAGATTGTATGAACAGTTCAGAATTCATTATCAACAATTCCGAAATCTAAAAAACACTGAAAACCATACATTTGTTTTCTTAACTCATTTCACCGCAAACTCTGACCTGAACTTATTTTGTGGAAAAAACTGTCATCAACAGAAATGAGGCTGTTTTCAGTCCTTCATGTATTCAATTTCTTGTGAATATTTACATGCTTAACAGCAAAAATGTATGTGTTTGATTATGGGGTACAGCCTCTCACCTAGCTGGAGGTTCTATTTAATATATACTACATGTCTTATTTTCTGTCTTCTTTAAAATCTATAGAATTCTGAAGTCTGAAACACAGCTCCAAAAATTTCAGATAAAGAATTTGGGCCTGTAGTATCATTTAAAGTAACATATGGGAATACCCAACTGATTGGTTCCCCATTAACTTTTACTGTTATGGGTTATTTTTAATCTTTGCCAATTTGAGAAAATTGTGTCTTAAAGTTTTAACTTCCTATTTGTTTGATTACTGATGTGGTTAAACAGTTTTTATGCTTATTGTTCTTACATATTATTTCAACCCAATATTTTTTTTAAATTCTGTGTTCTCTGCCTTTCTGGTATTAATTTTGGGGGCAATTTTTTATATATTAAGATTATTAAACTATTATTGCTTTCAAATATTTTTCCCAGTTTGTGATTTACCTTTTTAAACTTAGTTTTTTTCTATTGTATTTTTTGGTTTTTCCCTTTTACAAAAATAATGCAAGTCAAAAAAGAAAAAAACCAAGAGCCCATAGTTGTACCACCCAGAGATAACCATATTACCTTTTTATTTATACATCTCAACAATTTTATATTAAATTGGGCTTGTACTATGCATTCTGTTTTTCTTCATACTGTTGACAACTGTTGTGTTCATTGTTCTACCCCTTTCCTTTTTTTTTTTAAATATCTTTATTGGAGTATAATTGCTTTCCAATGGTGTGTTAGTTTCTACTTCATAACAAAGTGAATCAGCTATACATATACATATATCCCCATATCTCCTCCCTCTTCCGTCTCCCTCCCACCCTCCCTATCCCACCCCTCTAGGTGGTCACAAAGCACCGAGCTAATCTTCCTGTGCTATGCGGCTGCTTCCCACTAGCTATCTGTTTTATATTTGGTAGTATATATTAGTCCATTCCACTCTCTCACTTCGTCCCAGCTTACCCTTCCCCCTCCCCATGTCCTCAAGTCCATTCTCTACATCTGCGTCATTATTCCTGTCCTGCCCCTAGGTTCTTCATAACTTTTTTTTTTTTAATTCCATATATATGTGTTAGCCTACAGTATTTGTTTTTCTCTTTTTGACTTACTTCGATCTGTATGACAGACTCTAGGTCCATCCACCTCACTACAAATAACTCAATTTCGTTTTTTATGGCTGAGTAATATTCCATTGTATATTTGTGCCACATCTTCTTTATCCATTCATCTGTCGATGGACACTTAGGTTGCTTCCATGTCCTGGCTATTGTAAATAGAGCTGCAATGAACATTGTGGTACATGACTCTTTTTGAATTATGGTTTTCTCAGGGTATATGTCCAGTAGTGGGATTGCTGGGTCATATGGTAGTTCTATTTTTCATTTTTGAAGGAACCTCCATACTGTTCTCCACAGTGGCTGTATCAATTTACATTCCCACCAGCAAGAGGGTTCCCTTTTCTCCACTCCGTCTCCAGCATTTACTGTTTGTAGATTTTTTGATGATGGCCATTCTGACCGGTGTGAGGTGATACCTCATTGTAGTTTTGATTTGCATTTCTCTAATGATTAATGATGTTGAGCATGCTTTCATGTGTTTGTTGGCAATCTGTATATCTTCTTTGGAGAAATGTCTATTTAGGTCTTCTGCCCATTTTTGGATTGGGTTCTTTGTTTTTTTGATATTGAGCTGCATGAGCTGCTTGTAAGTTTTGGAGATTAATCCTTTGTCAGTTGCTTCATTTGCATCTATTTTCTCCCATTCTGAGGGTTGTCTTTTCATCTTGTTTATGGTTTCCTTTGCTGTGCAAAAGCTTGAAGTTTCATTAGGTCCCATTTGTTTATTTTTGTTTTCATTTCCATTTCTCTAGGAGCTGGGTCAGAAAGGATCTTGTTGTGATTTATGTCATACAGTGTTCTGCCTATGTTTTCCTCTAAGAGTTTGATAGTGTCTGGCCTTGCATTTAGGTCTTTAATCCATTTTGAGTTTATTTTTGTGTATGGTGTTAGGGAGTGTTCTAATTTCATTCTTTTACATGTAGCTGTCCAGTCTTCCCAACACCACTTAATGAAGAGGCTGTCTTTTCTCCATTGTATATTCTTGCCTCCTTTATTAAAAATAAGGCAACCATGTGTGCATGGGTTTATCTCTGGGCTTTCTATCCTGTTCCATTGTTCTATATTTCTGATTTTGTGCCAGTACCATACTGTCTTGATTACTGTAGCTTTGCAGTATAGTCTGAAGTCTGAGAACCTGATACTTCCAGCTCTGTTTGTCTTTCTCAAGATTGCTTTGGCTATTCGGGGTCTTTAGTGTTTCCATACAGATTGTGAAATTTTTTGTTCTAGTTCTGTGAAAAATGCCATTGGTAGTTTGATAGGGATTGCATTGAATCTGTAGATTGGTTTGGGTAGCATAGTCATTTTCACAATGTTGATTCTTCCAATCCAAGATCATGGTATTTCTCTCCATCTGTTTGTATCATCTTTAGTTTCTTTCATCAGTGTCTTATAGTTTTGTGCATACAGGTCTTTTGTCTCCTTTGATAGGTTTATTCCTAGGTATTTTATTCTTTTTGTTGCAATGGTGAATGGTAGTGTTTCCTTAATTTCTCTTTCAGATTTTTCATCATTGGTGTATAGGAATGCAAGAGATTTCTGTGCATTAATTTTGTATCCTGCTACTTTACCAAATTCATTGATTAGCTCTAGTAGTTTTCTGGTAGCATCTTTAGGATTCTCTATGTATAGTATCATGTCATCTGCAAACAGTGACAGCTTTACTTCTTCCTTTCCGATTTGGATTCCTTTTATTTCTTTTTCTTCTCTATTGCTGTGGCTAAAACTTCCAAAACTGTGTTGAGTAATAGTGGTGAGAGTGGGCAACCTTGTCTTGTTCCTGATCTTAGTGGAAATGGTTTCAGTTTTTCACCATTGAGAATGATGTTGGCTTTGGGTTTGTCATATATGGCCTTTATTATGTTGAGGTAAGTTCCCTCTATGCCTACTTTCTGGAGGGTTTTTATTATAGATGGGCGTTGAATTTTGTTGAAAGTTTTTTCTGCATCTATTGAGATGATCATATGGTTTTTCTCCTTCAATTTGTTAATATGGTGTATCACATTGATTGATTTGCATATATTGAAGAATCCTTGCATTCCTGGAATAAACCCCACTTGATCATGGTGTATGATCCTTTTAATCTGCTGTTGGATTCTGTTTGCTAGTATTTTGTTGAGGATTTTTGCATCTGTGTTCATCAGTGATATTGGCCTGTAGTTTTCTTTCTTTGTGACATCTTTGTCTGGTTTTGGTATCAGGGTGATGGTGGCCTCGTAGAATGAGTTTGGGAGTGTTCCTCCCTCTGCTATATTTTGGAAGAGTTTGAGAAGGATAGGTGTTAGCTCTTCTCTAAATGTTTGATAGAATTCGCCTGTGAAGCCATCTGGTCCTGGGCTTTTGTTTGTTGGAAGATTTTTAATCACTGTCTCAATGTCAGAGCTCATGATTGGTCTGTTTATATTTTCTATTTCTTCCGGGTTCAGTCTCAGAAGGTTGTGCTTTTCTAAGAATGTGTTCATTTCTTCCCAGTTGTCTATTTTATTGGCATGTAGTTGCTTGTAGTAATCTCTCATGATCCTTTGTATTTCTGCAGTGGCCGTTGTTACTTCTCCTTTTTTTTTTTAAATTTATTTATTTATTTATTTATCTTTGGCTGTGTTGGGCCTTCGTTTCTGTGCAAGGGCTTTCTCCAGTTGCGGCAAGCGGGGGTCACTCTTCATCGCGGTGCGCGGGCCTCTCACTGTCGCGGCCTCTCCCGTTGCGGAGCACAGGCTCCAGACACGCAGCCTCAGTAGTTGTGGCTCACGGGCTTAGTTGCTCCACAGCATGTGGGATCTTCCCAGACCAGGGCTCGAACCGGTGTCCCCTGCATTGGCAGGCAGATTCTTAACCACTGCACCACCAGGGAAGCCCTTCTTCTCCTTTTTCATTTCTAATTCTAATGATTTGAGTCTTCTCCCTTTTTTTCTTGATGAATCTGGCTAATGGTTTATCAGTTTTGTTTGTCTTCTCAAAGAACCATCTTTTAGTTTTATTGATCTTTGCTATTGTTTCCTTCATTTCTTTTTCATTTATTTCTGATCTGATCTTTATGATTTCTTTCCTTCTGCTAACTTTGGGGTTTTTTTGTTCTTCTTTCTCGAATTGCTTTCGGTGTAAGGTTAGGTTGTTTATTTGAGATGTTTCTCGTTTCTTGAGGTAGGCTTGTATTGCTATAAACTTCCCTCTTAGAACTGCTTTTGCTGTATCCCATAGGTTTTGGGTCGTCGTGTTTTCATTGTCATTTTTTTCTAGGTATTTTTTGATTTCCTCTTTGATTTCTTCAGTGATCTCTTGGTTATTAAGTAGTGTATTGTTTAGCCTCCATGTATTTGTTGCCCCTTTCCTGTACCAGTTGGATGCTGTATTAATTATTTTAGTCTGACAGTACATTTTAACATTTGTAAGGCAAGACCTCATTATAACTCTTTTGTCACAAAATTTTCTTAGCCATTCTTGATCCCTGCTTGTTAAGGAGATCGTAATTGATTGAGTGGGAGACTAGAGTCAATAGTTAGAATCACGGCTGGTTTCCATTGGAAAAGGCCATGAAAAGAGGAGAGTTGTGGAGAGCAGACACTTAAAGTTGGGACCACAAAAAATCCATCTGAGAGCTTCTAGTATCCAAGTGATGGGACTTCCAGAGTGATACCACTGTGATAGGTCTCAGTACCTCCGGAAGATGGATAAATCAAGGCATATTCATATATTTTCCAAAAAAGGATAAAACTTTCATTCTGTCTGAATTAAATAGACTATTTAGGAATAAAGAATTACCCTTTGGATATGCTATTCAGCCTTTGGAATTTGACACAGATATGCAAACATACATACTATACAGCAGGGGTCCCAACCCCCTGTTAGGAACCGGGCCGCACAGCAGGAGGTGAGCGGTGGGCAGCAAAGCTTCATCTGCTGCTCCCCACTGCTCGCGTTACCACCTGAACCATCCCCCCACAACCCCTGTCCATGGAAAAATTGCCTTCCATGAAACCAGTCCCTGGTGCCAAAAAAGTTGGGCACTGCTGGTATACAGTACAGGTGTACCTCGTTTTATTGCGCTTTGCTTTATTGCAGTTTTTACAAATTGTAGCTTTGTGGCAAGCCTGCATGGAGCAAGTCTATTGACGCCATTTTTCTAACAGCATTATTTTTTAATTAATGTGTGTACATTTTTTTTTAGACAGAATGCTGTTGTGCACTTAACAGATGATGGTATAGTGTAAACATAGCTTTTATATGCACTGGGAAACCAAAATATTCATGTGACTCACTTTATTGTGATACTTGCTTTATGTGGTGTCTGGAACCAAAGTCACAATATCTCCAAGGTACGCCTGTAATGTATGTTTGCAAACATACATAGCTACACAGTATACACATCCCTACACATGTACACACACATATATAGACATATTTATAAACATACCCATGTAGATGGATATAATATATTGAAATTAAGCATTTTCATTGTTTGAGGTTCTTGTAACAAATGGAGAACCACTATAGTAAAACCTTACTTAAGGTTGTAAATATGCCCATCACAGGTTAAGCCAGAGACTCTAACATCAGCCTTAGGAACTATATTCTAAAGAGTTGAGAGTTCTTTACCTGTGTTTCTCTGTGCTGACAATATTTCCATGAGAATTTCACCCCAATTCTCCCTTTTGAAGTGTGACAGAATGTATCATTCCTGTTGCTATCCATAGGGAGCATGTAGACAACAAGAAGTGTTATTGAAAGACAGAGGCACTGTAAACAAAGAAAACTGATTGGAACAAAGACCCTCTGGCAATCGGGGAAAACCAGCAGAAGCCCCATTGTACATCTTTCCCACCCCATTCCCCGGGAGTAAAGAAAATGAGCAGAAATCTAAATCCAACGTAACAGCATTTGGATCATCCACCTGTTGGCTCACTGCCTTCTCTGGAGAAGCAAGGTCACTGAGCAGTCAGTTCTCAGGACTGCATTTGCCTGGGTAGTTAATGGCCTTGGTCACCCAGCATCAGTGACCTTCCCTTTTTTCTTTGTTTCGACTATATCCTACTCACTGGGTTTCACTAATTTTCAAAGAAAGCCCACCTACTTCCCAAGCATCTCATCTGAGAGAAGTGCTTACCTAGAAGTCAAATCTCTGGAGAAGAGGTCTTTGCCAGTCTGCTGGCTAGTGGACTTTTCTGCATATTCTGTGTTTAGCAAACTATGTCCGATCTCAGACGTTGCATGACTTTTAATCATTAACTCATCCACCCGATCCCCGTCAGGTCAAAGAGATAGGAGTTTTTGAGTGTGATATGATTTTTGTTGTTGGGGATTTTTTGAAATCTTCTCTTTGCAAAGATTGTGGCTAGCAGGGGAAGAGATAGGGGGCTGAAAGGTATTCATATGTAGAAGATGTTTCTAGTATCTTGTATCTAGGTCAGCAGATTATGCATCCTTCTCAGTGCACAGGAGAAAAGAAGCAGAGTTCCAAGATAAGAACAATGAGACGTCTAACCCATTTAGAAGGCACAACTGCTGAGAGAATTTAAGAACTAGGGGTCCAGATGCGTTGACTTGAAAAGTTAACAGCTTAGACATAAGAACCTCTTGCTCATAGCAATTGAATGAGGGTAAGCTGAAAAGTTGTATCAGGAGACTTGATGTCTCTTAAGCCTCCTTTCTATCAGGAAAATATCACCTGTGTCATATTCCTGTCTTTGGTTCTCAGAACCTGATATGGTCTGAGGAGAGATGGAATCACAGTTGGTTGCATACTTGGGAAATACATTTTACTGAAATACATCCAGCCCGTCACACGATGTCTTTGCTCAGGGTCATTGCTGGTCCTGTGTTGGAGTAGCCAATTCTTTTATTTTCACTTATGAGCAAATGAGATCAATATACCAGTACTTACTCTTACGTCAATTGGTAAAATATGATTCGGTGCTGAAACCCAGCACTTCCTCTCCGTACTACTTTAGTTCAGCTGTACAAAAAGCTAGAAAGAGAAAACAAGATATTAATCCAAGTTAAAGTACCTTATTGAAAATAAATGTGTTTAATAACAAAATTGAAAAGAAATTATTGTTTTCACCCAATATAGTAGAGTACTTGCCTAGTTTCATAGTGTCCCTCCCAGCAAGGTACAAGGTTATTCCTCTCTAGAAAGAGATTCTTCTCCCATCATACAAACATTGAGAATTGTTTCTCATGTTTACTTTCAACTTCTGTGAGGCCTCTAAATTAGATTTCTCTCCTACGGCCCCATTTTCCTCCTCGGTCTTTACCGAGGTCATGGTCTTGAATTTGTGACCCCACAATTATTTTTATAATTACAAACTATGTTGTTAATAATACCTGATTAGGCTGTCCTTGCCAGCAGTCATTGGAGAGCAAAATCTTTTTCAATTAGATTTACCCACAGTGAAGTCAAAAGCAGCCTGAGTCATTACTAATAAAATCCACAAATCAATATGTGCTCTCTTTTCTAACTATTATGAATGTGCCTCCTTAGTTTCCTTCTCACTGTGGTTTGTTTGTGGAGGGTATTATTAGTGTAACAGGCCCTCAGTGTAACAGCCCTATTCATTCTGGGACAGAATTTGGGATGACGCATGTGCACCTTGGAGCCCACCCAAAAGGTTGAATTACTTAAATACCAGGAAGCTCTTATTAAAAGGTAATCTCACCCTGCCAAGCGGTATGATGGCATGGGCCACACGGAGAACATTACACAGAAGCCACAGTGTGTAGTGAAATTTGGGAGCTACTTTTAGTTTTGCAGAAAATTGATGAGTTAGTCACTGTAGTAGAATATATTTTATAGCTATGGTTAAATTCCCCATAGATCTACTTAATCTTCTTATGTAACTCTTTTACCAGCCCTTTCTCATTTATAAAAGCAACACTATCCAAAGGTGGTTGGTATTTGCGGTTGCTGTTTGTTTTCTGTTGGTATCCACTAGGCTTGGCTAAAATTCAGGTAACCAGTAGCTTAGCTATTTCCAGCTTGCTGTGGTCAATGCTGTGGAAATTATTACTGAGATAAATATACTTTTGCAGAGAACACGATGAGCACTGGCTGGATTGCCCTGGGCTTTCATCAAACACTGGCCAGAAAGAAATATGAATGTGAGAACATACATAACTCAAATTGTTCTCCCGTCTTAGCGATATGGACTAAAGATGCAATTATGAATCATGACTTATGAGTTGAATTTAGGTCAGCAGAAGCTCGCTAATTCTTTCTCCTCCTAACCACAGCCTGTATCTTTTTCTTCTTCGGAACACTATCCCAACTCCTGGGAGGGATTCAATAAGAAAAATGGGACATCTAGTAAGACTAAAATGATTTCACAGTTTGCTAGTACGCTATGAATAAGGAAACCTAGTCATCCTTTTTGAGCATAGCAAAGGTTTGTCTTGATTTTTACTCTATTTTTTTTTCGTGGATCAGTCTTTCAAACTTGGGGATTTGCGATAGGTATTCTCATCTCTTCTGCAAACTGGCAAACAAAAATGCACAAATCTTAAAAGATGAAATTGGAAATGCTAGTGGGGATTTTTCAATGAAATTTTCTCTGTTTTTTTAAAATTAGTCAATAAAAAATTCCTTTACACATCCTCAAACTTCACTACTCCCAGGCGGCTATTACTGAAGCTATTACTCATCTCTAAAGTGGAGAAATCTAAGGACACAGTCACTGACTGTAATCACTTTAGGAAGAAAAAAAAACCTTGGAGAGCTGATGGCATGTCTGAGTTATAGGAAGAACCCCAGAAGATGATACATGTGCTTTAGTGGAAGAGATTAAATTGATTAATGAAATTGATTTTTAAAATCTATTAATGTAGAGAAAAATTGGAGGGTAAAGAAGAACTAATTTTAATGAGCTCCATTCTTAAATTATCTTTTTATTTTCAATTTAACATTTTCTGCGATGCTGAGAGATTCAGTGGAACCCAAGGAGCAGGGAAGAATATACTTAGAGAAGAGAGGTTTATATTCTAATCGGAAATTTAAATCTTTTAAATTTCAAAGGATTTAAAAGATCAACAGTAAGTGCCAGATAACAGATTTATTGAAAGAAGTAGACTAGATAGGTATAACTTTTGTTGTTTCTCTTTCCACCCCTTCAAATCCATGCTCTGGACTCCTGGATAACTTCTTGGGCCAGTTCTGTAGCCTTCATTACTTCTTTTAAGACCAGGAACCATCTTGCCGATACTTTAAAAAAAAATTCCATCTTCTGAGTAATATAAAAACTCCAGATTTGTATCCAATTAATATTTGAGCCCTACCCCACTCCCCCTGCAGTTTGAGGTTGGGCTCCTCTTCAGTTAGCTAGCTCCTTTCTCATGCCCCTCTAGGGTCTAGGGTCCAGCCCAGACCCAAGATGACTGGGGGATGGGCACATCTGATGGGGTTGGTGCAGCTGCCTTGTGGCATCAGGACTTTTGCAGCGGTTGCACAATTGCTGCTTCTTTCTCTTCTGAGGCTCTTTTGTAGCTTTCTTGGAGAGGACCAGGCTGGAAGCGTCCAACTTCAGTTCCCTTGACTTGGCTTTACCACCTGTGCTGGCTGCTCCCTTCTGGCTGACCCCAGACCTCCCCCCTCCCCTCCCCCTCCAACTGCATGGGCCTCCTACCTCCCCCAGCTCCTGGGTTTCTGATCTCTGCTCAGTCATTTGCCTTTCTGGCCAGAATTCCTTTCTGATGGCTGGCAGCTGGCTCATTTCTCCCTCTACTCTTCACTATCACTAGGCAAATATGACCCTCACTACATCCAGGGGGTACTCACAAACTTCTGAGTAGTTCCTTACAACCCTCATTTGACTCCTGATGGGAAAGAACTCCCATCCCTTTCTCCCTGATGGTTTTCTCCAAATGAATTCTTTACCTTTCTTATCAGTGTGGAGGTATGGGGTGGGCTAAAGCTGAACAGGTTTCACAGTTTTTGATGGATCCTCATAGTTGATCCAGCACTTCACTTCAGGATGAGAAAATATTGGCATCCTCTGAATTAGTTGCCTTTGGGACTTCTGCTAAAATGGAGACAGAGGGGATCCCGTTTTAATATCCTCAAATAATTAAGGTGGGCTTCAGGTATTTTATTTCTTTCTTTTGATTGTTTCCTTTAAGCCTGTATTTTATCCTCATTATTTCCTTTGACCTGGACAATCTGGGTGTCCCAGAGAGAGTTCATGAGGACCACCAGTATTGGTGGTGGTTTGCTGGAGCCCTTCCCACAGACTCTGGGCAGCGAGGGAAGGAGCCACAGATGGCGGGTGTGCCCACACCGGCTCCCGTCCAGTCCCGCCTGCTGGGGAGCAGGGCTGTTGTCTGGCAGGACTTGGGAAGCTACCCAGAACGATTCCTTCTACCCACTGAAGCACAGCATAATGGCGTTGGAAGACAAATGCTTCAGTAAGCAGTAAACGCTGATTTCTGGCTACGTTAATTTTTCATTTTACAGTCTTTGTGGCCATTCAAGGTGATAAGATTAAGCTGTAAAACCAGATTATCATTCTCCTTTTAATAACTGAATATAAAAGCAGCATTGTTCTCCCTAAGTGCTACACGGCTTTCCACGTTTCTTGATTTGTTATCTATCCAGAAGACAACAGCTGATTTTAAAGCATAAGAGAAGTGTTCAAACTAAACGGAACTGGCGAGAGAGCTTATGAATAATTAAATCCATCTAGACGTCCTCATAAGAGATCATTTGCTTGGCCTTGGAATCCGTACGCTAGTGAGTAACGAAGAATACAGTTGCTGTACAAGCTCCCAGGAAGCTTCAGCTCTTCACAGGAAGGATGCTCAGTGAGAAGGGAAAAGCAGACAACTTCCCACACAAATTCTTTGTTCAAAACAATTTAGTTTTATCCCATAGTTTCAGCATGTCAGTAACACAATCTGTTATGTTGCAATTGAATTTTGGAAAGTTCTCAATAAATTTTAAGTCTTAGTCATTATTTCCTGAAGTTTTACTAAATTAGTAACACTGCAGGCTAATGACTCAATTTTGTTCTTATATCATTGTTCATAGTCTTAATACACGTAGATCATGCCCTGTTATATAACATTTAACGTAGGAACGTTCACAAGGGACAATTGTGGTTCTAATTCTATATTGTTGTTGCTTACTAGTTTAAAATGGGAAAGTGGGAGGCTTCATATGATTTCTGTAATTAATTTTAAAACGGCATTTTGTAAAATGCTGTTTGGATAAAGATTTTGTTTATATTGGGAAGGGGAGAAAAATCCTAAATGTCTTTTACTCAGATTTTCATTTTCCAGTTTTTTTGTTTTTTGTTTTTTTTAAGAGAGGCTCTTATTATTTTTTTTTAACTTTTGGGTTTTTATTTATTTATTTATTTATGGCTGTGTTGGATCTTCGTTTCTGTGCAAGGGCTTTCTTTAGTTGCGGCAAGTGGGGGCCACTCTTCATCGCGGTGCGTGGGCCTCTCATTATCGCGGCCTCTCTCGTTGCGGAGCACAGGCTCCAGACGCGCAGGCTCAGTAATTGTGGCTCACGGGCCTAGTTGCTCCGCGGCATGTGGGATCTTCCCAGACCAGGGCTCGAACCCGTGTTCCCTGCATTGGCAGGCAGATTCTCAACCACTGCGCCACCAGGGAAGCCCTCATTTTCCAGTTTTGTCATTAGGCTACACACAATCACAGTTACTCAGCCAACACTGAGACTCTCTCGCAAGGCTGCCCCACCAGAATATTCCAGTTAAAGGACGTGAGATCTAGTGGAGAGTGTTGTTGTTAGAGCTTTGCTAGATCATAACCTTTCCCACGTATACCTCACCTGCCTCCACACACACAGGCTCACTCCATCACCAGTTCCTAACAAAATTGGGATCTAACTGCTGCTTTCCGGCTTGGCCTTCATCACCTTGGTCCAACCCCCCCCCTCATGTCTCACTGGGACTAGATTGGTGTCAGGTGCCTCCTACATAGAGCAGCTAGAAGAATCCTGTATTTCTTCCTCCTTAAAATCCCTCAGAAGCTGCTCACCGGGAAGAAAATCCCAACTCAGAGACCTTGCCTGATCTAGCCCTGCCCCCTGCCACCTCATCTCTTAGCCCCTTGGGCTCTCCGTGTTCTCACTCACACTGCCCTCCACCCAAGCTCTTCCCTACCTCAGGGCCTTTGCACGTGTTGTTCCTCTGCCTGGAATGCTCTTCCTCCAGATTTTGAACTCATTGGCTCCTCCTTTTCCCTCAGGGTTAACAAAAATATCTCCCCCTCAGAGAAGCCTTTCTAGCCTCCAATCTAGGACCCTCCTCCTTCCCCGAGTTGTTTCAGTCTCCCTCTTTATTCCCTCATCAGATGTCTCCCAATCAGTAATTATCCTATTTGTCTCACTGGATGCCTGCTCTGTGACACCAGGGACAGGGTATTCTTTGTTCATTGCTGAATCCCCAGTATGGAGAACAGTGCATGTCGTGTGGGCTCAGTAAATAGTTGTTACGCAGAGGGAAAGAGGGAGGGAGTGAATACGTGTAGCTGCTATGTGTATGGATGGATTTTTCCTGTGTAAAGTTATTGTTGATCCTGTAGTGCTGTGTATCTTGCCATGTCTTAATTTTTTTAAATTGCAGTCATATTTTCTCATCAATTTAATATGGTTGCAGTTGATCTGCAAAAGCTATATTTCTAGTCCCAAACCTAAGAGCCTTTGACCCTCACTTTCACCCTCTTCTTGCAGAGGATCTATGGGCTCTAACCCTAACCCTAACTTAATAATATATATGGGGCTGAAATTCAGCCAGAATGCCAAATTAAAATATTGAAAGACTTCAGTTTATTGGTAATTAGTGCCTGCCATGACTGTGGCCCCCCAAGGATCCTTCCCTCTTCCTTGGGAGGCCCCTGTGGGCACTGCTGGAGTGGGCCAGAGCATCAGGCCTGGATGGCAGCAAGGCGGTGGTGCCCCTGAGAAGGCACTGGGACCCTAGTGAGCAAACACTTGATGCCTATTTGGCACCCCCATGGCTGTAACCACCTGCTGATGCTTCCTCACAGTCGCCCTCATATGGCTACTTTGGGGAACCGCAGCCTCTTCAGTGTTATCATTTCTATTAAAGCCTCTTGACATGTATACCATTTCTGTTTAATACTCTCGTGTTACTTGATCTTTTACCTGCACCTTAAAATGGAAATGTCCTATTTTCCCCAAATATTTATATCATGTTTTCTTTCATCATTGTGTGAGTAACCTCTCTCAAGTAAAAAGACTTGAAGTTCTCATGCTGTAGTTTGAATGTGATCTTTTCAGAAAATAATGTCATCATCATTATCACTGTTACTCTCTTCAAACTGTAGTAATAATATCTACAGTAATGATTCCCCTACTAGAGTAAGGATAAACTTGATTTTTAAAATCTAGTGGTTTTAAAGTATAAGTTCATTTTTAAGAACTTAGCTGACATGGTCAACTGAGAATCACGGGCACTATGAATTGAGAGTCAGCTTTCTCTCCACTGCTTTGTTGTGTACTTTAGAGTGTTTGCTGTGATGAATCTGAAATCATTCACTTCCCAAAAAAATAATTTGGGTAGGGAGAGCTGATCTTTAACTTTCACTTATTTGGGCTGGCATATATTTTTTTAACCTCTCTCTTCCTGGTCTCTCCAAATAACACAGAGTACGTTTCCTGATGGGGGGACGTCACGGAGAATTTAAGTTCCTGCCTCCCTCTGGCTATGCCCCTTGCTACGAAGCCTTACTTCCAAAAGAAAAGATGAGATTGGAGCCCGTCAAAGAGTATAAACGTGATGCTGAAGGTTTTCGAGATCTGTTGGGTACCACCCAGTTCCTCTCCCAAGCCTCTTTCATTCCGTGCCCCATAGATACCAGTCAGGTAGGTTTGAGCTGCCAACAGAAGGCAGCCCATGGAGATGATGTAATAGGGTTAAATCCTCCTTGCTGCATTGTCTTTGAAACATTCTTATCATACATTCTACAGAATTGTCGTGATGTGTGAACAACCATTATTCTTCACGTTTCCACCATATGCAGCAATTGAACTCTTGAAGGATTTTGCAACCAATGAACACGTTAAGCACTTGCTACATGCAAGGCACTGTACTAGGTTCTGTGAGGCATAGGCAGAAGTGTGACAGTATTCTCTGGGAATGCACAACCAAGTTGAAGAGATAAGAAGCAAATGTGTTATTTTTTTTCAAGTCCAAATGTAATATGCAGAATGATCGTGTACACAAATAAATGCTAGAGACATCCTTTACGCTAGAATGTTTCTAAAAGTCTGTGTAGAGAGAATGGCATTCAGTCAGGACCTTTAATAAACTTAAATGGAGAGGGGCATCCAGGGGTGAAGTAACAGGAATGGGATGAATAAGAGCCTGGAAGTAGAAACACAAAATAGGAACAGGTGGCAATGAATAGTCTCCTGTGGCTGGATGCTTGGAGGAGGAGGAGCAGGTAGGAGAAGAGTGGGAAGTAAAACTGAAAGCAACAGGGGAGAGCATGGAGGCATCAGAAGGTGCTGATAAATGGACATTTTCTTTTCTTTTCTTTTTTTTTAAAGTCTTTATTGGAGTATAATTGCTTTACAATGGTGTGTTAGTTTCTGCTTTATAACAAAGTGAATCAGCTATATGTATACATATATCCCCATATCTCCTCCCTCTTGCGTCTCCCTCCCACCCTCCCCATCCCCCCCCCCAGGTGGTCACAAAGCACCGAGCTGTTCTCCCTGTGCTATGCAGCTGCTTCCCACTAGCTCTCTATTTTACGTTTGGTAGTATATATAAGTCCATGCCACTCTCTCACTTCGAAATGGACATTTTCTTTCCCTTCCCAGGGTCTCTGTTTTGAGAGACACACGTTCACACAGTTATGATGAGGAGCATACAACAGTTTTCCAGTGCCTCTGCCACGCCAGTGCCATTCACATCACTATTCTAGATGTTAGAGAAAATAAGTGTAAAGGCACCTTGTCTCTGAGGCACTTGGGGTAATAGTTTGTAGGAGTATGGCTCTTTTAACCTGTAGATGGTCTCTAGAGTATATTTTCCCATAATATCTATACGACCCTATTACATTCAGCTCTGTGTGCGTGGTCATGCGTCTGCTTCTTACCTCCTGTAGCTAATGGTTGTGAATTCTCATTGTCTAGAAATCACAGTGTCTCTCTGCCTGCTTCACAGAGCCTAGTACAACACCAGGAATGTAGCTGGAGTTGAGAATGTTGATAGGAAACGAGGTAGGAGTTTGTGAGCCAGAGGTAATCCTAGGAATCGGATCATCTGCTTGCTGTGTATTTTAGATAAGAAGTTTGAGGGCCAAAGAACTAAACTAGCTTTTCTGTGGACACAAGGTGGTTAGTGCCCAAGCAGGGAGAGGTTGTATTCATGGACATGATTCTTACTTCTCTGTGCTGCCCTCCTTACCAAGTTATCAGAGATGTATGTATTACTCAGAAAAGGCTTCCTGGAGGAAGCAAGCCTCAAAGAGAGTTCAAAAGAATGAGGGGAAGTTTTGATGAGGGAGGAAAGGAGGGCTGGACCAGAGTGAGAAGAGTTTCTAAACATACACAATAGAAGATTTGAAAATCAAAGAATGGAGATAAATCAACAAGCCAGATGAACTTTGATGTCTGGACCCAAAGCTGAATTTGTATAGACCCTGGAATGAGGGAAATGTTGCTGGGAATCAAATAAAAAGGAAGTTCTCATTGGAAAGGTGCAATTTATTATTTTGAATGAGACTTTGTAATTTTTTAGAATCTATCAGTCTGTGAAATTATTGTCTAAAGAGAAGTTAAATACAAGATACACCGTCAACTCCATCCTGCTTGGGGCACATTAACCAGTTTGCAGATGAAGTATTGTTGACTAGATCCCTGTCCTTCAGTGCTACCTGTGTCCAGTGCTTGAAGCACCCCCAGGCCCTTGCTGAGCGCTGCAGGGGAGGAGCCCAGCTCCTAGCAGCCTTCCCTGGGGACGTCAGTCTCAGGCCCCAGACACCCAGGAGGCAGTTACCAAGCCAATGTTACTCTATCCCAGCTAGTCACCAATTGAGGTCACTGAAATTATGATGTAGGATTGTTTGTGGAGGCTTCTTTCCACATTTCCCCCTTTTGCTGAAGCAAGTGGTTCCTTCACATGGAAATCCCCCTTCAGGCTGTGATTAATTTAAACAGATTATATTAGTTAACCAATAAAACTCAAATACAGTTGTCATTTGTTTACTAATAATTTTCCCCACTTTGCTCCTTATCAAAACATTATGCCACTTAACTTTGACTTTTCAATAATAAGTTGGTTTTTTTTAAAAGAGTGTCTTTAGTTGAAAGGCCAATAGTGGTTATGACACATAGTTAAAATATTTTATTGCTACTTTTCTCCGTGGTCTCCTTATACATCACTGACTTGATATACTTTTTCTACAAAAAAAAAGAAATATACGTTTTTTCCATGAGCTCCCCTCCTTGAAAATAATTGGGATTTTTGTAAGTAGTGGAAACACTAATAATCATTATAATAGAGCTAGAATTGTAGGAGCCAGGGAGGTGATACAGAAGGGAAACAGGTCAAGTGTGCAGGCCCTCCTAAAGCAGGGAGCCATTTCTTAGCCCCAGCTGACTAATTGCCAGGCAAAAGTGTGGGGCCAATGTTAGCAATCTTTCAACTGGTCAAGAGAAATTAGAAATCTGGATTTTTATATGAAATCTCCCATTTCTTAGGAGCTATCAACTAATAAATGAAAATGGTAATAATTCATTGTTTATTGTTATAATTGTAGTAGTAGTAAATTAAAGAAAGAGGGGGAAAAAAGAGAAATTTGAGTCCCCATTTTGTGAACTTTGTGGAGAGACATGAGCAAGGTACCAGGAAAACACAGAGAAACTTTCCCTGAAGGTACCTGGGGAAGACCTCCAAAAGGTAGTGAGGCATTTGAGCTAACTCCAGAAGGATAAATACTGAGGGAATTTGTATTAAGACCAGAGCTGGACAGCAGTTAAAGAGGTAAAGACAGATTTTTGCTTAGAAGTTATTGCAGTAGGGGAAAAGGAACTCCGCTATAGAGCTGGGGTCAGTTCTGAATACAACACAAACAACTGGGGATTTACAACCAAGGAGCAGGTTTGGGGTGGGGGTGGGGTGGACGTGTCAGTGATGGAAAATTACTAAGAGGAACATCAGGGGTTGGGATGGATTCTTGCTAAACTGATCTAACAGGATTCTTGCTGAGGGCAGGTCAGATAGATCCGATATCACCTGGGGGAGGATGGGGGATGAACAAGTTTGATCAGACATAGAGGGTGATCACATATCGAGGGTGTGGATTGTCACTAAACTGATTTAGCAAGATTCTAGCTAAAACTGGGATCTTGAGGACAAGGCCCAAGGATCGAGCCTAGTCAGAAATGGCTCAGAAGCACCCATCTAGAGCTTGGTCCAAGGAGAGGGTCTTTGTCATTTGCCATGTGGCATGGGGGTGGGGGGTATACATATTATGTGTATCATGGGGAGTACTAATAAGAATTAAGGTTGCGTGTGCAAGGGCACAGAACTGAGCGACAGTGTGACCTTTGGGGAGAATTTCAGGAGCTTTGAAAGGATGTGTTTGGGAGGATCGTGATGAGAGGACTGAAGAATGGCACTCTATGCTTGGTTAATACATCTAGTCTGTGTCTTGGGAGCGTCAAGGGGCACTTGGAGGTACTCAGGAGGAGAGTGTTTTGATGTGGTTGTGTTGTCATGGGCTCATCACTCTGGCCACAGTGTGAAGAACAGATTGGCAGGGAGTTGGGGAGACCAGTTGTAAAGCTCTTGCAATGGTCCGGGTAGAAAATAATGGGGTTGAGTGACGTAGAGGAGGGGAACCTTCAGAAAGATGATTAGGAAATAAACATGTTGGATTCTGTGACTGATTAGGTGTTGTTTGTGGGGGATGTAATGCCAAGAGAAAAGACACTAAGATGACTTTATGGTGGGGCCATTCAACGAAAAGAGAAAATACAAATAAGACAAGAAAAAGGTTTTGAAGGAAAAATAATGAATTCAGCTTTGAATAACATGCTGAGTTCACTTTGGTGGGAAAATCCTGCAGGTAGTTGGAATAGTAGGTCTGAACTTCAGGAGAGACCATGGCTGGAGGCTGGATGGTCAGGAGTGGCCATCTACAGGTGGATGAGATCTCCCAAGGAGAGAGCATAGAGGAAGGGGAGATACGGTCCAGGGGCAGCCAAGAGAGGAAGGAATCTCTAGAAGTAGCCCCTCCTGGGTGATGTGTAGAGAATTCAACTGGGGCACACGATCTGTCTAGATTTTATGACAGATTTCAATACGGTTGATTCTTGCAGTTCTGACTTCTCACTTATTCCTTTTCCTTTTAGGTTGTTTTACCACCTCACCTAGAGAAGATCCGAGACAGGCTGGCTGAAAACATCCACGAGCTTTGGGGAATGAATAAAATTGAGCTTGGCTGGACTTTTGGCAAGGTATGTGTTTGAGTGGCCGGGCCAGGGTGGAGGGTTGGGTTGCCTTGTTACCTGGAAGCGTTCTTCAAAGACTCAAATGAGAGACAAACCTCACGAGCCCAAACCCACTGGTTCTTACTGACTCCCATCCAGCTCTCACTGAGTACAGCAGCCTTGCTTGGGAGTTTGTTGAACTGCAGTCAGGAGTGCTGGGGAGACCAGCTCTGCACAGACAGACCCAGGAGCCTGTCTCCTTCTTACTCCCAGATGCTGGTCTTTTTCTTCAGGGAATATCGAATGTGGTCAACCCTTAGCTCCTCCTTCAGAGCCTCACATCTCCCTTTCTCTTCAGAAAAAGCTGTTCTCTGTGCATGGCTAGTGAAAAGAGGCTGATTCATTGTTGTGAAGCAGAATTTGTTTAGTGTGGTTTTCAGATGCATCACTAAGATTAATGGACACGCAGAGGAGGTTAAGGAATCTCTTTCACTAGAAAACATTTTTCAAAGAGGATGTAAATTGACTTTGTTCTGTGACTTGTGTAAGGTCATGTCTGAAGGCAGAAGGATCTGTGATTTTGAAGCTCCCTACGACCCTGACACTCTCAGATTATGCACATTCCAGCTTAGTTACTGAAAGTGTCCCTGCACTCTAGCACTTATATATTGATATAGCTCCCATAAATATTCTCCTTATATATGACCACCTCTTTGCTGTATGCTCTTTTAACACCACAAACCTCTCCTCTGAGAACGAATTACAATTGCAATTGTAAATTTATTTCTATGATGATTGTATTACTACTCCATCAGACTGTATCCTTCGTGGGGCTGGGGCTACCCCAGCTCACCATTGAACTCCTAAGGTCTAGCTCACTGCCCACCACATGGTAGACATTCAACAAATGTTTGTGGAATGAATGAATGAATTAGTTAATGTCTGGATCTACACCGTCCGATACAATAGCTATGGGCCACATGTGGCTACTGAGCACTTAAAATGTGACTAGTCTGAGTTGAGATGTGCTGTAAGTGTAAAATACACATTGGATTTTCAAGACTTTCTATGAAAAACTAATATAAATTAGCTCAGAAATAATTTCTTATATTAATTACTTGTTAAAATGGTAAGGTTCCAGGTGTATTGGGTTAAGTAAAATACATTATTAAAATTCATTTCACCTGGTTTTTTCATTTGTTTGTTTTTTTTGTGTTGTTTTTGTTTTTTGTTTTCTTGCTTTTCTCCTATGGCTACTAGGAAATTTGAAATTACAAATGTAGTTCACATTGGTGGCTGACTTTGTGCTTCTATTGGACAGTGCTGGCCCCGATTCTGTAGTCCTTTATGTTCTGAAGAATGCTACCCTGCGGTGGCACTATGGTTCCATGAGTTTTGGACCGGCAGGAGCATGGCTACCACACACAAAATAGCTTCTCTGGGAAAGTATGTTCTGAATGCAGACACTTGACTAGAAGCAATCCACAGAACACAAGCCACTGGCAGCCTGGGGACGGCGTGTATCATTTATTAGAGAGAAGATCGTCTATTTGCCTATCAGCAAATAGCTGTCTTTGTCTTGCCTGATATGAATTGCCTGGGCCATGTTTCAAAGTGTGTCCTTTTCTGTTTCCCAAGGCAGTGCCAGTTGTCAAAACTTAAATTATATTCTTTCTTATGTTGTCACCTAGATACGGGATGACAATAAAAGACAACACCCTTGCCTTGTCGAGTTTTCAAAGCTGCCTGAAACTGAGAAGAATTATAACCTACAAATGTCAACCGAAACCTTAAAGTGAGTGTTTAATTGAATTGAATTTGGACTAAACAGTGAGTGGATGATTTAATGCCTTATAACTAAACTACAAACCTGTTGTCTCTCGAAAACATGATGCATTCTGACAAATTAGCCAGGATGGGGATTATTCATGCCACGAAAGGATTCAGCATAGTGAATAACACATCTACTATTGTTATTTAGCATATATAGTTCTTTAGAGACCATTTGCTATTTGCCAGGGACAGGGAAAAGGTAGGCAGAAAAAAAAGAAGAGAAACTTAGAATCAAAGGACCAGGTGCCTCTTTTAGTTCATGTATAATCAAGGAAAGAAGATAAGATATATAGGAGGTTCTAGGTCATACTGAAATTGGACAACTTAACCTCTCTAAGTCTCCATTTTCTCATCTACAAAATGAGGATAGTAATAGTTCTTATCTCTATATAATTGTTGTAATGGTTAAATGAGATGATAAATATTTTTTAAAAAAGAAAAAAGATAAGGCATTTCTAAAAATGAATGGGAAAACATGGTTTAATTCACAAAAATTCAATTTAAAGGTAACTTTTAGCTTCTCTGTGATCCCACCTGTGGTTTAAACCCTGATTCAGATCTTCATTTTTTTAGCCCCATTTTATATCTCCCTTTTCGAATTCCCTTTGTGCTTGTTACCCGTGCTTCTCTGCATTGTATTTCTCTGTCTGATAGTTGGTGCAGAACTTTTTAACGCTGTGGTTTTGCTGGCACAGTGATGCTCTGTCAGGTTGCTTTGTCTCATAGGTTCCCTGTATGTGATGTCTTCCATCACACCGACCCTTCTTGAGGATGTGGCTTTGGTACCTCATGGTGTCCAACACAGCTCAAGACACTTCGTACAGGGAGCACGTGGGAAATACTTGCTGACCTCTGGGTTTGCTATTAGGATCCTATCTGTCCTCTGGAATCAGAGAAGCAGGATACAATCCTAAGGCAAATTTGTAAACTAGAAAATGTCTCCCAAAGGGGCTGTTAACTAACTTTTTGTTGCATTCTTGCTACCATCTAAATCACGAGTTGGCAAACTAAGGTCCACAGGCCAATCTAACCAGCCACCTATTTTGGTAAAAAAGTTTATTGTAACAAAGCCAAGCTCATCAGTTTGTGTATTTTCTATGGCTGTTTTCGCTCTGTAATGGCAGAGGTGAGTAGTTGTAGCAGAGGCATAAGGACCACAGAGCCTGAAACGTTTCCTATCTCGCCCTTTACAGAAACAGTTTGGCAACCTCTGGTCTAAGTGAATGAATATTGTCTGTTTTTATCACTTCAGACACAGGTTAGGGTTCCCACTGTCCTTCACCTTGCAGTTGACCCTTGTTTTCTCTCTCCGTTACGTCACAGAACCCTCCTGGCCCTGGGGTGCCACATCGCTCATGTTAACCCGGCTGCTGAGGAGGATCTCAAGAAGGTCAAGTTGCCCAAAAAGTAGGTGATCATTTAATGGTCAGAGACTTTAATGCTTCAGTCTGAATTTTTAAACTGGGAGGACAGGAGGCCCATGCACAGAGGCAGGTGACGGCCCCAGATACTTCTAGTGCCAGCTCAGGATGTCTCCACCAGGTACCTAGACTGCCCTGAAACCCCCAGACAGAAGCCGGCTGAAGTAGAGTATTTCCACTGCTTCTGCCTGGACCTACACTACTATCTACTATCGTTAGTTTTGAGCCAGGAGATGTGGCACTCAGATGGATACGCTGTGTTGGTCTATAAGATTAGCGGTTGGCACGGGAGCTTGAACATCGCCGGTAGCCACAGCAAAGATTCAGTCCTCTGTCGCTGGGACAACCTTGTAAGTCCCTTGTGGAAATGTGTGTCACTGCCAAGATTTAATTTGGCCCCTAAGTCTGCACGTGTCCTCTCCCTCTCGTCCGTGCATTCACCGAGCCATGCGTTCTCACACATTCAGATGCGAGCCCACGGGCGCATCCCCTGGCTCACTTGCTCACCTGCACATGTGCCAGCCTCGGGTGCGCACACATTCACACCCAGGTGTCATAATGACTTATGAGCCAAGGCAGTGCCAGCTCTTAATCAAATGCTTATCTTCCCCTTCCTCCCTGTGAAACTCCCAAGCTGCCAAGCTCCATTCTCAGAGGCAGCTCCTGGTGCCAAGGGCAGCTCCTCTGAGAGGCAGCAGCTGAGGGGTGGCGGGGGGCAGTGCTCAGCGAACAACACATGTTGACTCTGCCCAAAGTCAGGCATCCCTAGAAGGTGGATGAGGGGTGCTATCACGCCTACAGTCGACCTTGTATCTCGCGCTGCTCACAGGTTCTTGGGTCGAGTAGCGCTGGTCTGCAAGTCATCACATTTAGGTTCTGGCCCTGATCTGGGCAGTCTGTGGCCTTGGGGCCCTGGATGCCTCTGGACTCACATTCCCACGTGACTGTGGTCAGTTACTCTCCTGTGAGTCACTCCACTCAGGGCCCTGCTCCTCTCCACTCACACGATGCGTCTGCCTGCACTCACACTGAGCTTTTCCCGTCTTCACGTCATCTATCAAATTATCTATCGAATTACAGACACTTGTGACTCCTGGACTAGACAGCAAACCACGAAGATCACTTCAAGCTCACAAACTCTCTAATGTTATGATTTTTTTTAAATTCTCAAAATGAAGGTTTAGTTTTCTAAAACTGAGTGATCATTCTTTGCTGATTTGTAAGAAACCGTTTGGCTCAAGGTCCTGTCCTTGCCAATGTGGTCATAACCTTTTGTGCTTTTGAAGTGAGACCAAGGAGCTTTGGGTGATGTTACATTACACTGAATGTGCCCATCGTTTGTAGGGCAGAGTAGTTTTCTTGGGAATAAGGGTGGATTTGCACAGACCATCCACTTTCTCCAACAGTCGCCCTAATCTGTGACATGCGTTGGCAAAAAGGATGGTGGATGAGGGTCTTCTTCTAAAGACTTGAGATAGAGCTGAACTGTCCATTCTGCCAAAGATAGAATCTGTGACTGTAGCCTTATTTTCCTAGTGTTCTGACCCTGTGCTATTGGTCTAAAATCTGGAATGGGGGAGTCGTACAGTTCTGTTCAAAATATATATTTTCCATTTACTTGTAGCTACATGATGTCCAATGGCTATAAGCCAGCCCCTTTGGATTTGTCTGATGTGAAGCTGTTACCTCCTCAAGAAATTTTAGTGGATAAGCTTGCAGAAAATGCACACAATGTTTGGGCAAAAGACAGAATAAGACAAGGATGGACCTATGGCATTCAACAGGTGAGAAGTGCTGGGTCAGGCCTGCTGGAGAAACCAGGAGATGTGATCATGCATTAAAATGCCATTTTGCTTTGGTGGGTATTAGATTGGAAGGTGGAGGTTGCCCTTGCACTCTGTTCCTCATGCCACAGCACATTCATTATTTATAGAATCATGGGACTGGATGGAACTTGTAATGGTCACATTGATATTAACTCCAGGCATAATTGCAGTTTTTCAGCAATGGATAGGCTTACCTTTCCTTTGTTAGTCTGGTTCACTTGTGATCATGTTGCCCTGTGTATATGGCCACTGGCTGCATCTTCTCTCATTCCTCGTCTTGTTGCTTGCCTCACGGAGTGCTGAGCTTTCATGCACTCTCCAAGGCCAAGGTAAGGCTCACATAAATCAGCGTCACAGCTCAGCAGTATTTCTGGGATGGTCCAAGTATCTACCACTGAAAGGGAAAAGGAGGGGAAGCTAGCCCAGGAGAGAGGCAGACTAGCCCACCAAGAAGCCTGTGCCCCCTTAACTTCAGTGCACAGGGCCAAGATTCTTGGGCAGGGTTCTTAGTTTATCCAGAGGCAGCCTGAGAGCCCAGCAAGGAATTAAGTGGAGTTTAGAACCAGGGTTCGGCCTAAACCATCTGGTACACCTCTCACTCTGAAATGCCCCCCCTCATCTCAGTAAGTACCGGGCTCAGTATCAGGGAAGTTCAAGGATAGCTGTGTGCACACGTGTTCATTCATTCCTGAGCCTCCAAACCTGCACGCGTCTGGAACCAAGAAGACCACAACTATGGAAACTGTGGCAGGGAAAGGAGTTGGGGGTTCAAAACAGCATGTTAGGTTATGATGACTTGTCACTGCTGTTGTCATTATTGTCTTCTTAGTCCCCATTAAGGAACCGAGGAGGACTGTAATACAAATATGTGCCTACTACCATGAAATGGCCCCACTGTGGCTCTGCCACCTTTTCAGATGTTTCTCTGTGAGCAGAGATGTCTATTAAGAACTGTTGGGACTTCCCTGGTGGCTCAGTAGTTAAGAATCCGCCTGCCAATGCAGGGGAAACAGGTTCGAGCCCTGGTCCGGGAAGATCCCACGTGCCGCAGAGCAACTAAGCCCGTGTGCCACAACTACCAAGCCTGTGCTCTAGAGCCTGCGAGCCACAGCTACTGAGCCCTCGTGCCACAACTACTGAAGCCCGCATGCCTAGAGCCCGTGCTCCACAACAAGAGAAGCCACCGCAATGAGAAGCCCACGCACCGCAACGAAGTGTAGCCCCCGCTCACCGCAACTAGAGAAAGCCTGCACGTAGCAACGAAGACCCAGTACAGTCATAAATAAATAAATAAATAAATAAATAAATAAATAAATAAATAAATAAATAAATAAATAAAAGAATCTGTTGTGAGGAGGCCATAACTGTTTGAATCATGGCATGATCTTTCATAAGGGAATAGTTACGCAAACCCCCATCTGCCTTGCCTTGGGAATGTAGGTTTCTACCCAATTTCATGACACTTCATTTTATTCACAGGCTGGCATTATTGAAATGGGTTTTTTTACTGCTAGTTTTGAATGTTAGTACAAATTTTCCATTTATACTCATTTAATCTTGAAGCGGCAAATATGTACATTGGTAAATATCAAGGCACTGGGAGAGGAGCTAGAGCAGACTCACCCGAGGAAGCCAGGACTGTTGCTGGGAGTATGTGAGTGGGACAAGCTCTTTGTAAAGATGATAATGCGTTTTCTCAGCATCTCTTTTCTCTGGCTTCACATAGGATTTAAAGAACAAAAGAAATCCCCGTCTGGTGCCATATGCATTATTGGATGAGCGTACCAAGAAGTCAAATAGGGACAGCCTTCGTGAAGCTGTTCGGACTTTTGTTGGTTATGGTTATAACATTGAGCCATCAGACCAAGAACTAGGTAATCAGTGGAGATTGTTCACTCTGGCCCCAGCTTACTAAACAGGTCTTCTTCTGGTGGAATGCTAACTTTCAACAGGTCTAACTTGCACTATTAGAAATGCTGGTGGTGCTAAAGAGTGCTAAACTCAATGGCATATTTTGGAAGTGGGGGGAGGGAGGAGGGACCACGTTGATAATAAAGCAGTGTCCCAGTGACAGATGTTTCTGTAACGAGCACGTCTATGATGTAATCCCACAGGGAATAAGTTATCCTCCAGCATAGCTGAGCTTTTCAGGATATTTGGTCACAAAACCAAGTTACCTGTATTTCTCTTGTTTTCCAAACATGTGAATATCAGCTTACTTTGGGGCCAGGTAATGTCATCTCTAATTTGAATTCTAGCACTGATTAAAATCACCAGCTTATGATTATTTAACATGTCACTGCCATCTCATACCCCAGGGGATACCATAGGCTAGTGGGGCAGTAAAACATGGTTAAGGGGATGGATTTGGAGGAAGACAGACCTGGGTTCAAATCTTTGCTCTCCTTGGTTTATGGGCTCTAAGACCTTGAACAGGTGAACCTCTCTGAGCCTCAATTTCTTCATCGGTAAGAGGAAGACAGTAATACTGATTTCATAGGATTATTGTGAGGAAAAACTGAGATTTAGTTTCTACTGCAAAGCAATCACTCACTGAATGGTAGCTTGTATTGCTATTATGATATGATGATGATAGTGATGATTATATTATGAACAGAATGCTGTATTGGCTAGTAGGAGATCTGTCATCAGCCTTTGTTGTTGAAAGTCTTTTGAGGAATGCTCCCTAAATATTAAACCTATGTTCTCTCTCTCCCTCCTGCACCCTCTACTCCCTTTTCTTCTTGATAGCTGACCCAGCTATGGAGAAAGTCAGCATAGACAAGATCCGCTTTTTCCGGGTAGAGCGCTCTTACGCAGTGAGATCTGGAAAGTGGTATTTTGAGTTTGAGGTGGTGACCGGAGGAGACATGCGTGTCGGCTGGGCCAGGCCAGGCTGTCGGCCTGACGTTGAGCTGGGGGCCGATGACCAAGCCTTTGTGTTTGAAGGCAGCAGGGTGAGTCTGGCTGGTGTCCACATGTCCTCAGTCCGGGTTTCTCTGCTTCACATATTTCCCCAGAAGTGAAGAGTGCTGAGTATCTGGATCTCTGGCTTCAAAAGGGAGGAGCCACCACACTGGCTGATTGAGACCATAGAACGATCATCACTTAGTGTTTGTCCCTTCACTCTTTCCTCAGGAGAAGGGGAGGGCTGCACACTCGTCCTTTCCGTAGTCACCTCCGTATCTGCCTTGCCTCTGAGCCCATGTTCCCCTCTGCAGGGGAGGCTCACAGAACACTGTGCAGCCAGTATGAGGGAAAATCTTACCACTTTGTCTTAGAGGGAGTTTGGCTTGTTTTCATAGCTGACTAGGTATTGGGAGACTCAGGCCACCTTTTCTGATGAGCCTTGTATATCTCGGTTTCATTCATCTGTAGATGGACCACTTCTCCCTATGAGTTGTCCTTGGTAGAAAGGGAAGTGCCTTGTAGAAACAAGGTACCACTGCCCATTAGGAGAAATTATTCACAGGGTCATTTCTCCAGTAGTACAGGGCCCTCTAGGCTAGGACCTCCATTTCTCTAAGCCCTTGCTCTTGTTTTCTAGGGCCAGCGTTGGCATCAAGGGAGTGGGTATTTTGGACGGACCTGGCAGCCAGGAGATGTGGTTGGTTGTATGATTAACCTGGATGATGCTTCAATGATCTTCACGCTGAATGGGGAGTTGCTGATCACCAACAAAGGCTCTGAACTTGCCTTCGCTGACTACGAGATTGACGATGGTAAATCCACCAGCTTTCCCCCCTTCCACCTCCACGAGATGAAGGGAAATCCAGGGAGCAGGGTGAGATCTTCTACCTCCTCACTTAGGACACACTGACCTTTGCAGATTTGAAACCCTGGTGGGGAAGATGAGATCTTATACTATCATTTTTGAAGGATCAAGACAAATAATAGTGATAGTTGATGTGTGCAGTGTAGATGTAAGTCTGAACTTGCCGAGAGACTGACCAAGAGGCTCTCCTCTAATCCGCTGCCCTGCGCCTTGGCATGTTAAGGTACCTCACGTTTCCCGGTGTCACAAAGGAAATGCTAATTGCATGTGGACTAATATCCCTGGCAGGAGAGAAGAGTTGGTGAGTTAAAGAATTATCCTCATATTCTGAATTGAATTGTCAGTCTGAATGTCTGTGTAATTGAACTTGATGCTTTGATGAGAACCACTGAAACACAGAAGTTTGACTTAGCTGTTCCCTTGAATGAAATAGAATTTATTTTGAAAGTCAAGCATGCTATGAAACCCAAGCCCAGTTGCACTTGTTAATGGCCGTGAATAGACTGCAGTCAGGGCAGTGCTTCCAGCTACACAAAGGAGCGACGGGCGCTTCTTACTTCCCATCTACAGAGCTACGTTAGGTACCAAGGCTGTCGGCACCAGGAGATGGAGCCCTGGACTGTGGGTTAGCTGACTCGCTCCTAACAAACTGTGTGGCTCCCAGACAGGCTTGGCTTGACTTCTCTGGGCTTTGCCTCCTTCATCTGTACCAGAAAACAGGATGATAGACTGCATAAGTGCCAATATCCTTCTCAGTTGTAAAATTCTATGGCAGTGACTTAATACCCACTGTGATCACACCCCTGTGCTTGGTGCTTTGCCACTCTCTGCTGCTTCAGTACAGATGAGAAGGAGGCAGGGAGGTCGAGAGGAAAAGAGGCTGCTCTGGGTCAGGAGGTCTGGTTTCCTGTCCTGCCTCTGCCCTTCCCACGTGTGACATCTCGGTTGACTTTATTTAATGTCTTTTTACCTCATTTCCCCCTTCTGTAAATGATTAGGGTTTCTGGTAGCTTTAAATTTCTGAGACTTTACAAAAAGAAACAGTCCTCCCTCCCCACCCTGAAAGTGAAAAAAGATAAAACCGCACAGGCAAGAGCAACAGAAATACATGAGTATGTATTTTTAATACATATAAAATATTCTGTATTTACAATGTGTTTTAGCTTTACAAATCACTTTCACACTTTTTGCAGACATCTATTATCTGCAACATGCATATCCAACTGTACCTTAAAAGAGCTTTAAAGATTTTTGTAAGAGCCACATATTTGGGGTAATAGAAAAGTTGCAAGTCAGCGTATTTTCCTAGAAAGACAGGATGACTGAAGCCAGATGGGGTCATATTTTAATGCCTTCTAAAAAGGTTTAAAATCAAAGTTTTGAAAAATATGTTTTTGGAAACAACTGGGAAAGATGTTGCCAGTAGAAAGAATGGTTTATGAACTGGTTCAGAGGCAAAGAGGGGGAAATCATGTCAGGGGGCATGAGGGCAGTGGAGAAGAGCATCCTCTGGCACTGCTCTTTGGAAACAGATATTTACCAAGTACCCATCACAGGCAGTGCTCTCTTCATGAGGCTGGAGGAAAACGAAGAATTAGAAGATTCAGATTCATCCGCAAGGAAAGTAGCTCCCTGGAGTAGGAAGAGTCCAAAGACCAGAGACCTTGTTATGACTCCCCTGAGTGTGGATTCAGGGAGGTTAGTTGTCTATGAAACTTTGGCTCAGCATAAGGAGGAGATAAGAATCTTGTCTATGTGCAGAGTTCTAAGAATTCTGTAAAGTCTAAAGCCTTGCTACTCAAAGTGTGGTCCAGTTGTTATAAATGCAGAGTCTCAGACCCCATGCCTGTCCCACTGATTCAGAAACTGCATTCAGACAAGACACTCCGGTGGTTCCCATGCACTTTAAAGTATGAAAAGCAGTGGTCTAAAGTATACACAAATGTAAATAGTAGCAAAATTAAGGAGTTCATTTTCTAGTTGGAAAAATAAATAAGATGAAAATATGGAAAGGTAACTACCAGTGCGAAGCGGTGGGTTAAAAATGGCAAATGACCAATGCAGGATGAAAATTCTATAAGAATGGGATTGGAACTGAAGGTTAAATAAAAAATATGAGCTGTCTACTTCTGAGGAGAAGGGTCTTCTTCTAAGGGGATGTGAGTCGAGTAATAGTGTGGAATCAGGAAACTGCAGGAAAGAGTGATGATACATTTTGGAAGATTTGTGTATGGAATTTACAGAAGATGAAGGTGGAAAGAACAAGAAGGTGCAGATTATAGCCTCAAACATCAAGACTTGGTCTTTTTATTCAAAAAACTTTATTTATTGTCTAATCTGGGCCCAGCATCCTTGGACTCCACTCTCTACGACATGGGGAGCTGTCCTAGGGTTTGTGCAGAAGAATACTATAAAGAAGAGGGATGTTTTAGAACTCTGTTTTTAGAGATCATCTGTGCTGTAATGAAAGAGATGCCTCATAGACCTTTTGTGTACAGAGACATGATTTAACCTTCAGAATAACTGAGTCTATTATTAGCACTCTGTTTTATAATAGAATTGTACTGTACTGTGTTAACACACTGTACTGTAGTATTGTATCGCACTTTAATCACACAGAGACAAGATAATTGGGAGGCTCTTTCAGTTCTGTGATGGCTCAGGAGTCAGAGGAAGGGCAGTTGAAAGGGAGTCTGCATGCTTTTCTTTGATGACAATAACCCGGAGGCCTAGAATCACCATATAGCATCTCTCTATTCTCTGCATAAAGTGGAAAGAGGCAGCAATTCTTGCCTTGAGCTGTTAGGAAAAGCATCTGTTGAAAATAAAACATTTTGTGCATTATAGCCCCATATCAAGCAAAATCCCCTATATGTTTGTGTTCTGGTCACCAGCACCCCAGCCTTGATGCAGGCCATTTACCCCAGAGGGAGTTGTGCTGTGCGAAGTTTTTAGTCCTTTGGGGGAAGGAATGGGGGCAGGCACTACAATTCGTGGCTGGTTTTTTTCCTCTGGGTTATTTATAAGTTGTCATCTTCATCCTCTCCTGTATCATAGATGATCTACTCTTATGGGCCTCATTAGAATTTTCCTAATCATTGTTCCCTGGCCTGGACCATCACAGCTCACAGTGTTATCACCAAAAGGCATCTGGAAGCTCAGAAGCTTCCATGGTGAAACCTTTGCTATTAGTGTTCTCTTTTATCCCATTTAAAGGAAAGGAAGAGAAAGTTCTGCACATGGTGCCAGACCTCAGAACATGCTGTCTGGAAGAGGCTTCAGAGCTGGTCTCCTGTTCTGCCTGTACCAGGCACTCCCCTGGGGCACCTCCTGCCTCGCTACAGCTTCAGCGTCTGCAGGGGCAGCCTCCCAGGCTCTTCCTGCCACTGGCCTGTCAGGGTTTAACAGATCCCCCAGCTCTGCTGGCAGCTCTTCCGTAGGCAGCAGATGAAATTTCCTTGAGGGCAGTGTCGCCACCATCTGCGCACAGACACACTGGTACCCAAGCTTCCCCTGTCATTCTCTCCCTGGATGGGTGCTATGGCAGGGGAACGTAGCCTCTTGTTTCCTGTGTTTTCTACAAGGCTTGTGACCATCTCAGTGCTGTCCCCGAACACCATCTTTGTGAGGCTTAGAAAATTAAAATTAATGGGTAAAACATGAGCTTCTGGATTGAGACTCTCAGAAACAGCCCTGGAATCGTCTGGGCAGTCATTTAACCACCTCTCCCCAAGATCTGAGTCTTTCCATTACTGGGAGTGATTTGCTCTCATGTCTTTCTTCAGCTTGAAATGGACTAAAAATGGATCCATGGTTGGGATTGTGTAGATAATTGGTTTCTTTCCAAGCTCCTGAATTATAAAAAGATGACCTCCTGGCTGACTCTCCTCCTAGTCACAAAGCCGTATGAGGCCTTGTGATTCAAAGTTTATCAGAACCTGGGGTCCTCTGGAGGATTTAAATGTGTGTGTTCTTGACATACCTTTCCTAGAACAGGAATTCTGTGCACATCTATGTTCCAAGTAAGGCCGTTTGCAAATTTTCTCCTCAAACCTCTTCAATGATGTCAGCATAATTACTTCTACTAGGCTGTATGTAGGGACGGAGTATTGCTTTTCCCCTTTATTTTTCCATTTTCTTACTTCTCCAGTCTCATTTGAAGCTAGGGATTAATTGAGTTGTGTGCAAAGTGCAAATCCTTGTGTGTGCACGACATTGTTCACAGTAATGCCAGGTGGCCTTACCAAGTGGATCTGTCCATCCAGATCAACTCTAGGGAACCGTGTGGCCACTTGAAGAAGGCAGCCCTTCTCCTCCAAGGGGCCTGGAGTGCTTTGCGGTTGTAGGTCTCCAGCTGCCTGATCTAGAGGCAAACTAATCAACTACACGACACTTAGGAAAATCATCTGAAAAGTGAAGGAAGAGTTCATCACAAAGCCAGTCACTGGAGATAAGAATTAGAAAGCAGTCATCCGGCCCTCAGTCCCCATTGCTTGCTCTGGACTGCTCTCGGGCAGCCTCGTTCACATGCTGGCTCCACATACTTACCAAGAGACAGAACTTGAGCAAGTTATCAACTTGCTAGGCCTCGGTTTCCTCATCTGTGAAATGGGCACAATAACGAGCTAAATCTGTAGAGCGCTGAGCCCAGGGCCTGACACCTAGAAAGTACTTGATGAATATTAGCTGGTAGCGTTTATCATCATTGTTCCCCCTTATCTGTCTATCAAGCAGAGTTATCAAGTTACATGAAGTTGTAACTCCTCAAGTAAAGAAGTTGTAGAAATGGAGCAGAGTCTCTCCACCAGGTGGAGGGAGCTGATTAAATGTATCCAGTTTTCAAGTATTCTTCCCCAGGAGAAAGTGCTGGTGCCTTATGAGGATGTAGCTTTGCTCTCGGTCCTTTCTGGAGTTTCTCTTTTCTGGCTCAAGCCTGGGATTTAGCTTCTCGTCTGCTGCTGTACAGAGCTGTCCCCGCTGTGCCCACTTAGTCCCGAGGAGGTCCCTGACACTCCCTCCTGTTGCTTTGACATTCCCGACTTTTGTTTCAGAGCCTGTTTTCAGGCAGTGTTCAGCTCTCCCCCATAGAGATGGCTTCTGCCTCAGAGCGACAGCGGTCTGCTCTGTAATACGTACAACCCTCTGCCCTAGGACATAACTGCTGTTTAAATCTGGGACATTCACCCCCTGTAACCTTCACCCCCTCTCTTGCACACTGACTGTCAGCTGGTCTGTGAGTCAGAGGGTGTGGGATCTTTTCCCATTTTGTCACTTGCCCTTCTTACAACCTTGGTCAAGTCTGTTAGCTCCTCAAACCTTCAGATTTATCTTCAGCAAAGTACTGTCCCCTCTGCTGATGGCTTAGGAACAATGAGGAGCCCAAGTTCCTTAGAAAAAAGGCCTCATGCAGATATGACCTTTCTTCCTTTCTGCATGCATCTTGCATTGTCAGGGGGTCTATAACTAGGAAGTCATTGATATGACCTGGGTTAGTCAGAAGTCCTCATTGTTTTTGAATCTGCTGCTTACTTATCCCATCATTCAAGTTATTGGAGAAGAAAGGGGAAGAGAGACTTTCTTTTTTTTATTGATTTTATTGAAGTATAGTTGATTTACAATGTTGTGTTAATTTCTGCTGTACAGCAAAGTGATATATACATTCTTTTTCATATTCTTTTCCATTATGCTTTATCACAGGATAGCAGATATAGTTCCCTGAATGTTTATCCATTCTATATATAATGGTTTGCATCTGCTAATCCCAAAAGCCCAAATATCCCTCCCCCACCCCACCCCTTGGCAACAACAAGTCTGTTCTCTATGTCTGTGAGTCTGTTTCTGTTTCCTAAATAAGTTCATTTATGTCATATTTTAGATTCCACATATAAGTGATATCATATGCTATTTGTCTTTCTCTGTCTGACTTCACTCCCTATGATAATCTCTAGGTCCATCCGTTTTGCTGCAAATGGCATTATTTCATTCTTTTTTATGGCTGAGTAATATTCCATTGTATGTATGTATCACATCTTCCTTATCCATTCACCTGTCGATGGACACTTAGGTTGCTTCCATGTGTTGGCTATTGTAAATAGTGCTGCTTTGAACATTGGGGTGCATGTATCCTTTTGAATTATAGTTTTGTCTGGATATATGCCCAGGCATGGAATTGCTGGATCATGTGGAACTCTATTTTTAGTTTTTTGAGGAGCCTCCATACTGTTCTCCATAGTGGCTGCACCAACTTACATTCCCACCAGCAGTGTAGGAGGGTTGCCTTTTGTCCACATCCAAGAGAGACTTTCTTAAGATGTCCTATCTCTGCTCACATCACGGATGGAAAGCTTCAAAATCATGTCTCCAAGATAAAACTACTGTAGTGGTACTTTTCCAGGTTGAAAACCAAAGTACTATCTTGCAGGTGGGGATGTCTTACCACACAACATTCACTCTTGTGCGTTCCATTTGTTGTCCCCACTTCTGTAAGCTCCTGGTGATCAGGATGGTTTCTTTTCCTTCCTTCATGTCTTCTCATAGCATAGAGCAGAGCCCGCTGGCCCAGTAGGGACCCAAAAGTTTTGCCAACAATCAGTCCTTATTCCATACTGGAATCAGATCTCCAAAGATTCCTCATTTATAAAAATCTCTGTCTCTAGAAGGGGATAGTTTCATCTATCCCAGTCTCGAATGCCATGCCAGAAACATAGCAATGCTCAGGACGGTGCATGAATCTGTGCTTGTCTGATGGACCAGACCGTCTGCCTTACCTAGTGGTGGGACCACCAGCCCCCGGTGGTCCTGGGAGGAGGCTCTTTGTACAGACATCACCGTCATTGCTAGGATTTCACTGGAGCTCTCTTACTCAGAAATAGTATTAAATAGTGTCCTAAATGAGTTCATAGTTTCTGAAAGCAACCAGCTCAGCTTGGAAGGGATTTACCTTTCACTTATGAGACTTATTTACATAGAAACTTTGTGGCCTAGATAATAGTATATAAGCACTGGTTTTAGGAGGAGTGCATTTTGGCCTTGGTCTCTATGAGCGACTTACTGTTGAACATAAATTCTCCCAAAATAGACCTTTAAATGTCCCCTTAAATAAGCACCGCCATCCTAGGAGTGACACGGTTTTCCTCGTAGGGACTCCAAGCCCTGCTTTAGCCACCAGCCTCCGAGCCCTTCCTCCTTTTCTGAGCTCTCCTGGCAGCCTCAGCTGCCCTCTGGCTGCCTGCCGCACATCTTCCCAGATCTGGGATAATTAGTGCTTTCCCAGTTCTGCTGATTTGTTGGTCCACAATTATGATTCATAAATAGCCTACAAACAAGAACACCAAATAATCTGAACTTCTGCCTTGGGTCTTTTCTGCATGGCAGTGTTATAATATGATGAGGATACAGAAGAGAGCTTGGAGAGGCAGTCACTGTAAGAGTGAACAGAGTTTTCTATGTCTCCTGCTTGAAAATCTCGCTTTCCTGCTTAGGAGGGGACTATAGCAGAAGGCTGGGAGGGTGGGGTTTGTAAACTGTATTTTGTAAACAAGCAGAGTCATTGTGTTAGCATCCAAAACTTCTTAGGAGAGTACTCTCAAAATGACATGAACCATTAGACCTCTCATTTCACTGGAGAAGATGCTGAGACCTAGAAAATTTGGGCGGTTTACACCAAGTCATTCTTTAGGCATTGTTTTGTTTGGGGGCAGTATTTAAAATTACCCAGGGCCTAAGATATGGAAGCAAGCTAAGTGCCCATCAACAGATGGATGGATAAAGATGATGTGGTATGTGTCTATACACACACACACACACACACACACACACACACATATATACATACAATGGAATATTATTTAGCCATAAAAAAAGAATGAAAATCTGCCATTTGCAACACCATGGGTGGATCCAGAGAGTATTATGCTTAGTGGAATAAGTCAAACAGAGAAAGACAAATACTCTATGTTATCACTTATATGTGAAATCTAAAAAATAAAACAATTGAAGGTATATAACATACAGAAAAAGACTCACAGATATTGAGAACAAACTAGTGATAACCAATAGGGAGAAGGAAGTGGGGAGGGGCAAGTTAGGGGTATGGGATTAAGAGACACAAACTACTGTGTATCAGAGAGACAAGCAACGAGGATATATTATTGTACAGCACAGGGAAATATAGCCATTGTTTTGTAATAACTTTAAATGGAGTACAATCTATTAAAATATTGAATCACTGTGTTGTACACCTGAAACTAATATATTGTAAATCAACTGTACCTCAAAAAAAAAAAAAAAATCTCCAGAGATAAATAAAATAAAATAAAATTACCCAGGGCCTAAAATCAATTTTAGCTAAGGCATAGATAAAGAATTTCACTTTTTCTCTTATTGGTTTTACTTTTCCAGCTGATATTTATTTATGTCTTAAGAAGAATCTTACCTAGATGATTGTTTTTTTCAACAAATCATTTTGAACCAGACTCACTTTTCTTTCCCATATACCAAGGGCAGCCGTAAACTCCATGTCACCTCCTGTTGTTGAGTTTATGTGCCAGGAAGAAAGAAAAGGACGCTGTCCCGTCTTTCCGTCTTTCCTGCTGAGACTCAAAGCTGTGAAGGAAGCGAAGGTTCCGCTTCCTCCCAGCTTCCCAGGACAGTCCTGAGGGCTGACTGGGCTCTCTCACCATTCTGCAGGCTTTGTGCCCATATGCTCTTTGGGCCTGTCTCAGATCGGCCGCATGAATCTCGGGATGGACGCCAGCACCTTCAAGTTTTATACCATGTGTGGCCTCCAAGAGGGCTTTGAGCCTTTTGCTGTCAACATGAACCGCGACGTGGCCATGTGGTTCAGCAAGCGCCTCCCAACATTTGTCAACGTGCCCAAGGATCATCCACAGATAGAGGTAACGCTGCACGTTGCGGGGACCCTGGCAGGCCAGGGGGACCAAGGCCCTGAACTCCCGCTGATGCTCCTGTCACCAGGTGGTGCTTGCCTAAGTCCACGCCCTGGCTGCCCCTGCCCCGGTCACCTCCTCGCTGGCCCTCAGAGCTGTCGTTGCAGGTACCTTAGTTGGGGCAGCTGAGTGGCATCTTACAAGTGGTAAACACCTTGCAGATCCATCCCCAAACCTTTGGGCCACAATGTTTTCTCCAGACATTCCTATACTGGTATTATAGCAATACAGTATCCAGAGACCTTAAATGTTGTTTTCCTAAAAAAGTTCAGTACCTGCGCTCAGGATGATGTGTTCCAAACGTGGTTCTCCTCTGCTCATAACTCGATGTCTTTTAGGCTTTGTTTAATTCCTGCAGAACCGTCTCCAGGTTTTTAAGTGGAAGTGTAGTAGTTGATTACGATACTCCCACCTTGTCGGGGGAGCAGAGAGGCAGAGAAGCCAAAGATTGTAAGCAGCCTGATTCGGATTCTGGTTCTACGTCTGCTTGCCTCTGTATCACCTAGCCCCACCATGGTTTTTTCATGGCGTAGGGGTGGGATGGGGGCCGATGGGATGTCAGACAAGTCAGCTCCACTGAAGCGTTAGATTCAATGGCTTGATCCCCCCAGACTGTAAGTCCCCTTCACTCACTGCCCACTTTGAATTCAGCAAGTATCCACTCTTCATCCTTCGCTTTTCTCCACACTCTTAAATAGGAGAGACTTTAATTTCTCTGATTCCTACCTGGCCATTACTTTAGAAAGCTGGCTCATAAACTTTTTCGAGGTCGTGAACCCCTTTGGCAAACTGATAGAATCTAGAGACCCTCCACTTAGAAAAATATACAGACCACACAGAAATATGTAAGTGTACTCATGGACCGCAGGATAGGAACTATTCTCTAGAACGCAGGGAGAAATGCTCAGATTGTAACAAAATTATTATTTTAAGTCTGTTTACTTTCTCTGCTCCTCCTTCCCACCCCCCTCACCCCCCCCCCCCGCCCGCCACACACACACACTTCAAAAATCCAGTTTTGATCTTTCCTCCAGTGCACCCCCTGCAGTGCTTGTGCCCTGGAGCTGGGAATTTCCTCAGTATGTAGAGGAGTCTCCAGGAGCTTCTGCGCTCAGGCTGTAACTGTGGGAAAGGTGGGAAAGGCGCTGGGTGGGAGACAGTGCCCCCCAAGGAAACTCTGATGTCTCTTCTTGAGCTTTGGGCTTTCTGGTGCCTTCTCCCTTAGATGTTCTCATGCCCACTGACAGGGGAAACCTCTGGAAAGATTTTCTCCTTTAGCCACTTGTCACCTTCCTAAAAGGTCAGCATCAGCGAATACAACACTGCATTACCCCCCTGCCTGGCATCCTTGACCTTGCAGAAAACCCAGTGAGCATTTTTAGATCCCTAATTTAGATCCCTCATTTCCCCAGCCAGAGGCAGATCTGTGATATTTTATAGGGCACGGTCCACGTAAGGATGAGTGTAATGGTTCATTATCACTCATGACAACCTTAGTTGTTCGCATAAAGCCTTGACGTAAGTAGTCAGTGAGGGGAGGAGGGGTGGGTCAGAGTCAGGCTGTGTCAGGTGAGGACCATGGCATTTCCAGGTCGTGAGGGTCGATGGCACCGTGGACAGCCCTCCGTGCCTCAAGGTGATCCACAAGACGTTCGGCACACAGAACAGCAGTGCCAGCATGATCTACTGCCGCCTGAGCGTGCCGGTCGAGTGCCACTCCTCCTTCAGTCACAGCCCGTGTCTGGACAGTGACACTTTCCAGAAAAGGTGAGGGAGGAGCCTCCAGCTCTCAGAGGTGCTCAGCGTGTCTGTTGCAAAGTCGGCTTTCTGTCTGTCTCCTTCTCACTCTACCTCGGCACAACTAGAGCCCTGTGAGTAGGGTTCCCTCTGCTTTCAGTCAGGAAGAAATGAGGATGGGTGTGCACACAAGTGCATGCCCGTGCACATGTGTGTGTGTGCAGTGTATAATTAGGGGACCAATCAAGCTTAACTGGGTCACATCCAGTGAACAAGTTTCTGTTCTTCCCAAGCTGTCTGAGTCCCTAGCCTCCTTGCAACCTATAATTCGTATGTTTTTGGAGTAAAAAGAATGTAAGTGCATGAGAGGGTGCAATTGTTGTTGCCTTTGTGTGAAATTAGAAGCTTCTGTAGGCAAATACTGCCTTCTTTGCATAACTATGGCCAGTGTCCAACCCAGCAGCTGTGTGACTCATGAGTAATGTGACTTCCTCCTTCCTGATAAGGAATATATTCCTTGCTATCTTTCTTCCCTTTAATGTCTATTTTTTATTGTTGATGCGTATCTGGTCCGGGTTTCCTCTAGAGTTTTACTATCTACCAAGATTTAAACAAGCAAAGCTGCTTAAGAGAACAGGATAATGTATTCCAAGGTATCCCTGCCTACATTATTAGCGTCTCCCAACCTCCCCCTAGCTCTAACTTACACCTGGGCTGGGAGACAAGAGTTGGAAGTCACAGCCCTGCCTGGTGGTATCAGGTTGCAAATGAACAAGTCCCAAGACCAGTCAGGCTCACTCATGTATAGGAAAGAGCCAGCTTCTTAAACTTGCCTTCATCATTAAAGGTAGATCAGTTGCCTGTCAGACTTGTGGGCTTCTCTATAGACCTGAAAAACTAAAACATGGATTTCTCCCCCCCAGGAAACAGATGCAAGAAATACTCTCCCATACAACAAGAGTAAGTAAATGTGCTCAATTATGGTTTTAATTATTTGATTCTTTGCTGTGCCTGGTAATATGCCCCCTACAGCAAAGGTCTGTCTAGAGATCCTCTTTAATTGCCAATTACTCTGTCTTTTAATATCCTTCTTGATGCTTCCAGAACATATCTATGGCATTTCTCAAGTGGGGGAAAGAAAAACAGTTACTCAGTGCAAAACAGAACTCTACCTGGAGCATCTAATTGGGCATCATTGTGTGATTGGTGCCTATTTGCCACCAGGGACCCAGCACTGCCTTTCTGATTGAAATGAACATCAATTGGGGGAGAAAGGGGGGGACTCTTAATGTAATCCTTTTGTTTGCTCTTTTATGTAAACTGCTATGAATCAATTCTCCCATCTCTCAGAGCAGTGCCAGGAATAATGTTGAAAGCAGTCAAATGAGAAAAAGGAGCAGGGAGCCAGCCCAGAAGATGGAGGCTGCTTTTTCTTCAAGCTAGACAGTGGTCAGAAAGCAATGCTTCTTAATTTCTTTCTTTCTCTCATCCTTCTTTAGCACCTGACCAAAAAACACACATACACACACACACACACACACACACACAAATTCCTTTGGAAGAAATGCATGTCACCCCTTCTATAAAGTCATCCTGCAACCCCAAGTTCGTAGGTTAACTATCAAGGGTATGATTCTTGCAGCGGCATGTCACACGCTTACTATGTGCAGGGCACTGCACGGAGCACATTGTATCACCTTCCCTCTTAAGTTCCACTGCAACCCCAGGAGATGAACAATATCATGCGCTCTGAGGCACAGAGAGGACAAGTGACTTGTCCAAGGTCACATGATTCATAGCTGCCAGTGCCAAGATGCCAGCACAGGTGTGTCTGGCTGACCCTTTTCCAATCAAAAAGTAGGACAGACTACACATAAAAGGACTTCATTTGCACTACTGATACTATGTATAAAATAGATAACTAATGAGAACCTACTGTATAGCTCAGGGAACTCTACTCAGGGAACTCAGTGCTCTGTGGTGACCTAAATGGGAAGGAAATCCAAAAAAGAGGGGATATATGTATATGTATAGCTGATTCACTTTGCTGTACAGTAGAAACTAACACAATATTGTAAAGCAACTGTACTCCAATAAAAATTTTTTAAAAAATAAAATAAAATAGAAGCAAAATAGAGAAAAAGAATAAATGTGCTCAGTTTCATAAAGAAAATGATGAAGCAGTCACTTACCTCAATGCTTTAGTTGTTATGATAACACAGTGATACAATTCACAAGTTGTTACAGTGCCCACCAAGAATGGCTGTAATTTTCAGCCCTGCCTGTCATTGAGTCTGATGACCACACAAAGCACATTTGGCCACATTGTGGGCTTTTTCTTTTGTAGCATCTTTTTCAAGACTTAAAAAACTTAGACTTCCTGCAGAATTGGAAAGTGTAGCCTGAGTTCTCTAACCCCCGGCCCCCAGGGCAATTTCATCACTCTTCTCTCTGAGGGCAAAGATGTGCCTGGCTCTCCCTAGCAGCCCTGGTACCCAGAAGAAGGTTAGGGTTCTGTGCTGACCATTCTGAGTGGCTGCCCCTGATCTCGGCAGCAGCATCTTCTGGGCAGAGGGTGGTATATTAGATGCCTGATTTTTTTAGGCTAAAGCACAACAGAAAAGGAAAAAATAAGGAAGCCAGATTCTCTCATCAACTCTTCCCCAAGTCCAGAGTGTAGTGCGGTACACCCCCAGAACAGTGTGTGCTTTTTAAGAAAAGGGAGTCAAGGGGGCTGCTGCATAATTTCTGCCTCTTGAGCCCGCTCCCCGCAACAGGAGCGGGGGGAGGGGTCAATCACACCCCCCTGTGGTCTCTCCCCAGCAGTGCTACTACGCAATTCGCATCTTTGCTGGACAGGACCCCTCCTGCGTCTGGGTCGGATGGGTGACTCCCGACTATCATTTGTACAGTGAAAAGTTTGACTTGAATAAAAACTGTACCGTGACTGTTACTCTGGGGGACGAAAGAGGCCGGGTCCACGAAAGGTAAGAGGACTCTTGAGGGGCAGGGTTGGCCCTCCCCCAGCAGTCTTTTTCCCTTCCCCCTCACACCCCAAAGAAGGAAACATCAGCCTCTATTATAAAGGGAAAATGAAGCACAGGCTTAAAATCCTTAAGTAAATGGGGTGGGTGGGGGGGGAGGACTATGGTGGGAGAAGTGTTATTAGCCAAAATAAAGGGCAATTTCATCACATGTATAAAACATGACCCAGGGATGGGAGATACAGATGGACAGTCGGGAAGCCTGGGCTCCCTCTCAGACTCCGTGATTTCTAGGCAAGCCCCAATTTCTACAACATCAGAACAAGACAGAGTAGAATCCCTGGGTGCTTGAGGGAAGCCAATTGCAGAAAATAAGAAGATGTACCACATCACACAGCAACTGATCAACTCAGAGCTTCTCATCCCAAAAGTTTGTAGTGGCTGAAAGCATAAAGAACATAAAAGAGACATGGCAAATTTATAAATAATAACCACTGAATAGAAATTAGGGATCTTCAAGGAAAATATGTTTTAGGCACACCCATACCCTCCCACTGGTCCATTGGTACTACCACCAAGGAAGGATCTTTAGCCAGTGATGCCCCAGAAATGAACCAGCAGACCATGCCTTATTTCTACCTAAGTGAGATTTACTAGAGTCCTTGCCGATATGGCAGGCTTGTATAGAAATGTAATAAGTTGTTTCTCATGACAACTTTATCCCTACAAAGTCAGGAATGTTTTGCAGTCAGTACTCTTCAGATGCTACTGACTCGTCAAAGGCCAATGGCCAGAGGTCAGGCGCAATTGCTGTTTTCTGGGGGACCATTGTTGGTGGGTGGTTAAGAGTACAGACTTGGGAAGCAAACTGCCTGCGCTTTAAACTGGGTTCCAGTACGTACTAGAGGTGTGACTTTGGACCTGTTACTTAACCTCCCTGGGTCTAAATTGCCTTATTTATAAAATTAGAATAATAGTTCTAATCTCACAGAGTGTTATGAGGATTAAGTGAGATGATACATAGATAAGAGCCTACAACAGTGCCTCAACTCAAGTACTCAATGACCAGCACTCTTATTACCATTACTGAATGTCCATCATGTTATGAGACCCAGAGTAGATGCTATAACCAGATGCAACATCTGGTTTGGTTGAAAGGAAAGTATGTGAAAGCAGTTGACCACTCCAGACTTTGCTCTTCAGCCAAAAGAACAAAAAGCACACAGTCTCACCCCAGTTGGGTCTGTGGCTCCAGTTTGCTCGCTCTGCCATGCCAGACTGCTTATTTTATTTATCTGAGCCTCAGTGACCACATTCATTGTGAAAATTAACTGACACATCGGCACCTAGCGTAAGACCCAGTAGATAGTAGGTGCTCAGTAACTCTTGGTTCTTTGTCTTGTGTAATAAGAAGTAAACACAGGATCGATTTTCGGATGTTTTCAGGCATTTCAACCTTGGACCCTTTGACATATGACCAAAGTGTGGCACTTCACACTCCTGCGGCTTCTGTACCTTACTAATTGAATTCTGTAGTCATTAGTGTACTTCGTACTTTAATCACTGAAAATAATTAATGACATCCCCACAGTTTAACCTTAATGGAAATCTAGCAATGGCTATAACTCTTTGGAAGGAGCGATTTGCACTGGCCCTGCCTGAGGGCATTCACTCTGAGAAACCAGCCTGACTGGTGCGGCAGAGGAGAGTCGAAGGGAGGAGGTGAAGGAATGCTTACAAACGGGATTTCTAGTTGTCTGGGAAAGTGATGGACTTCTAGAACCGGAAAAAACCTGAGAGAATTCTAATCAAACTCTTGGCTTTCCAAGGCCAGATCAGATTGACCTTAGGAAGTTTAAAGGGGCTGCTCTAGCATCCCGTATAGCCTGAGACACATCACTTGGTGTTACTTTAAGCAGCCAGGTCCCTCAGATGAGCCCCACTAGGACTGGGCTTAGGAGGAGACATACCAGCTGCCTCTTGCCCGCAGCCATCGTGAGGGGCTCTGGGGATCCACACACCACTTCTCCAAAGCCCACCCAGGGTTTGAAATCTTACCATTAAAAACCCAGGCTTTGGAGTTTAAAGGCTTTGTGGTTATTATAGTTGGCTTTTAAAGCTAAATGCCTGTGGTGGAGTTTTCTTTCTGTGGGGTGGTAGCCAGCTAGCTGAGAAAGGCACCCAGGTTGGTAGGTGGTGAAGAGTGCAGGGGGCAGGGCTCCAGGGAGCTGGGGGGAGTGGGGGGGTGGGTAGTACAGATCAGGAGGTGGGAGGCCATCAGAGACTAACTTTATCTACTTTGCAAATCTTCCTGGGGCCCAGGCCTGCCATCCTAGGGAACGTGGGCCTGAGTTCTCAAGTGTCAAACGGCCTTTTGCCCTGGCACTGAAATGGAACTCAGGACACAGAGTTTTCGTTCCTGCCTCTTATACCGAATTCCCCTCTAAGTCCACCTGTGGTAGTCATCCTCTCTGCACCTTTATCTCCCACTTCTAAGGTGGGAATACTACCGTCCCCATTATCTGTTTCAGAAACATGAATTGACGATGAGCCAGGAAGCAAGTTGCCTGAACACTCCGCTGTTTGAAGCAGATAGAGTGCCACATTCCTAAACTGAGTGAATTCACTTAAGAAAAAAAAAATTATTCGGGGCTGATTGGAAAGCTTCATTGGAAGCTTTGGGGGCATTTCAATCCTGAGTCTTGATTCCAAACTGCCCCAGTCCAGATTCTGTGCCTTTTCCTCCCTCTGGCTCGTAGTGTGAAGCGCAGCAACTGCTACATGGTCTGGGGTGGGGACATCGTGGCCACGTCCCAAAGAGCAAGTCGCAGCAACGTGGACCTAGAGATCGGCTGCCTCGTGGATCTGGCAATGGGCATGTTGTCGTTCTCGGCCAACGGGCGGGAACTCGGCACCTGCTACCAGGTAGGGGCGGCTCCTGGGGCCGTGACAGCAGCATCCCCGGCCTGGTGCTCAGGGCACGGCTCCTCAGTCTTCTCCATAGGTGGCATCCCCACCACAGCACATGGAGTTGATGTGCCCACGTGGTCCAGTGCCATCTAGGAAGACAAACTCGAGTAAAGTGACTTCCTTTTGTTCAGAGAGGGAAAGATCTCATTTATTGGTTGATCAGAAATGCTGGTCATCCTTCTAGAAGATAAGAAGGCTTTTCCTTGGTGATGGGCTCTAAAAGGTTATTCGTTGGTTCCATCAGTATTTCTTGTGCAACTTTCATGTTACCTACACTATATAAGATGCAAAGTTTAAAAGGTCAACAGAGATACTCCTCACTTTAAGAAACTTCTATGCTCAAAATATAGACCTATAAAAACTGATTGATTTGCCAGGGAGTATTCCCTTTGCAATCAAAGGTTATTCTCATTCACTATGGCTTCTTTACAGGGTGCTTTAAAATGCATTTACATAAATAATTTATTTTCCTCTTTCATTGACTATGAACTTCGACAGAACTACTTGGGGAAGCCATTAATTATACCCACATAGGTTTACCCGTCATTAACCACAAGAAGCCTAATCTCCTTTAAGCTTCATCTTTGATGGCCAAGTAAGCTTGGGAAATGCCACAAATTATATTCTCCTTTGGAAGTTTCGCAGTGAGTGTTAGTACAGGAAAACTTTAAGATATGCTTCAGAAAGAAACCTAGCCAAGCATTTCTCATATTATTTAACCAAGAAGAGCTTTTTTTTTTTTTTTAACAATTAGTAATATTCTATAAGCCTAGAGTTCTACAGAGCATACTATGAGACAGGCTAAGTTAGGAAGTCAAATTTCTGTATTAAACCTTCTTGACACTCCAAGGGTAGAATGGAGAGCCTCATGTACGTGTGGATAGAGTGTTTTCCGAGTTCAGAGAAGGAAGAGCCTGCTTCCATTGAGAGTGATCAAGAAAAGGTTTATTACAGAGAAATCTTGATTTTGAAACAAAGAATTCTTCCAGATGGAGAGAGAGGTGTGTTCTAGATTGAAAGAATGGCACAAGAAGTGTAATGGAGACGGGGGCATAGTGTATGTCTGAGGAATGATGGACAGAATAGAATGGGTTATGGTTCATAGTAACAAATTTGGAAAGGTAGGGAGGTATTAGGAAGAAATGTGGAGCTCCTGAAGAGTTCTGACCAGGGCAATGGCAGGCAGTGTCCAGGGAAGCTTAGCCAATTACAGCGGATTAAAAGCATCCGGCTCCTGTGTAAATGGCTAAAACCCCAGATTCCAGAATCAGCCCCAGGTTACAGCCTCTGGGCTGAAAAGCCCCTTGGCAGCCATTGTCTGAAATGTTAGGTGACCAAAATCAGATGGGCAGAGCCCTTCCTGGGGGCCAGGGACGGCCTGCTGGTGTGGCGGTCCTCTCCAGGACCTCCTGCAGTTGGTAGCCCCCTGCACACCTCCTCTTCCTCCTGGGAAGAAGTAGAATCATCACTACCACCCAGCAGCTGAGACCCCACCAGCCGCTCCCAGAAAGAGACCTCTGCAAAACCAGGCTTTGAAGCAGAAAGTAAGGTATTTTCCGGTACTTTCTCATGATTCCACGTTCCCCTCCCCACCAGTACCGAGAGGAGGCTTATATACATTACTGCCGTCCTTCAGAATCCATTAGCTTTTTCCCATTAACTTTTGAAATGAGTTTGACTGAAGGGTCCTCCCTGAGCTACAGAGAGCTCCAAAGCATCTAATCACTTTTAAGGTCCCTAAATAAATAAATAAATAGCCCATGGCATTTCCAGCAGCAGGGACTTGCCTGCTTCAGGAAAGAGCCCATGATGGTGAGAAGATGTTACAACAAAGAGGAGAACACATTTGTATCCCATCTTTCACAGTAGTTCCTGGATGACACTGGGCTGGTCCGCTGTCTGAGCTGCATGTTGGCAACCTGCACCCCAGGATGCCTGGCGCGTGACTCCATGCGTATAAATCCTGATGGCTCTGCTCAGGGGTCCAAACCCACTCCCACCCTGAGGTGGGGATGGGGAGGAGGTCAGGACTCTGAGCAGGGACCCTCGGGGGGCTCATCCCCACCCAGCCCCCTTCTCATTCCCGTGAGACAGTAACGTGTCCAGCCATGCGTGTGGGCTCCCAGCAGTGGAATAATTGCTATTCTGCAGCTGTAGCCATTTTCATTTTTCAATTATCTCAAGAGGAGCAGGGCAGCAATATTTATATACTGGCTTTCATTCAGAGAGGACCAGTAAGCAAAATAATGAGTGGAGGATTCTCTCAAACAATGTTTCTAGACCTCCCCGTTAAATACTGCTGCGCAATTTGAAAAGCTTTTTCTGTCTCACTTAATGTAATCATGGGAGAAATGAGAAATAAAATGTATGTTCAAGAGATACTCCTCAGTTACTGCCACTCCAGCCACACTGCTCTGAGAGCAGAGCCAGCCGTGAGATTCAGATTTACGAGAGGGGTTACCTTTCAATTCAGGCTAGTTCCTATGCCCTGACCTTCACACGTGATTAGAAATAGAATGTCTGGCATTGCAAAGACAAAACATAGCAGCCAGTGATAAAAGGTACCTTAAACACAAAGGGAAGAAAGTCCATGGCACTTCGTGGCAGCCTCAAATCTGGGCTCACTGCTTATTCCATTAGAATGCAGCCTCCCCTTCCAGAATGTAAGCTCCTTGAGGGGAGAGGCCATCTCTCAGGTTCGCTGCTGCATCCCCTACACATGAGACAGTACCTGGTACCTAGTGAGTGCTTGCTAAGTATTTATTATCAAACTGACCAACTCGGCTGGGAAGCCACTAGTTTTTTAATTGCTGCCTAACAAGTTACCACAAAATTAGCAGCTTAAAACAGCATCCATTTATCATTTCATAGTTCTGTAGATGTGACTGGGTTCTCTGCCCAGGTTCTCACAAGGCCAAAAGTCAAGGTGTCGGCTGGAATGAGCTAGCTCTGTCCTGAGGCTCTGGGTAGAATCCCCTGCAAGCTCATTCACATTGTCGGCGGGATCCAGTTGTGGTTGTAGGCTGAGGTTCCAAAGTCCCCATTTTCTTGCTGGCCAACCCCTCTCTGCTTCCAGAGGTGCCCACATTCCCTCTCACTTGGCCCCTTCCATCTTCAAAGCCAACAAAGTCACATCTGGTTCTTCTCGGGCTTCAAGACTCTCTCTGATTTTCCCTTCTGCCCCCAGCAGGAGAAAACACCTGCTTTTTTTAAGGGCTCGTGCAATTGGATTAGGCCCACAAGGATATTCTGTCTATCTTAAGGCCAGCTGGTCAGTAGCCTTACTAACATCTGCAGAAACCCTTTTGCCCTGTGACATACACGATCAGGGGACTAACCCCAAGGGTCAGGAGGGCCATCTAGTATTCCACTTACCACACCACCAGTTGCAGTTTCTCTCCTTAGGTACACCCACCAGGAGCTCACCCTTGTGTGTTCTTGTTATTTTAGTGATTGGAGAGACGTTTCCGTTGTTCATCGTGGTGAGAGTGTACTCTGCACGGTAGAAATAAACCCATCCCAGGGCACCCATCCTAGATGCTTTCAAGGACCTCCTCTCTGCAAGGAGGTTTGAGGAGGGCCCTGGCATTTGGCTGGGTAGTTTATGAAGTTTGCAGGGACCATTCCTGAGGGACCTAAAAACGTACCACCCTCTTCAGCCTGTCGCTCCCTATACTGGTACAATTTAGCTCAGCAAAGAAAACCTCTGGCTGAATGCATTTCTCTCTCTCTTCACCTGGCTGGTCCAGGTGAAGTTTTCTCAGCTGCCAGACCTCTGCTTGCTTCAAGTTACCATGACTTGAGGGACACACATTGTTCTAGATGTTATTGGGTATTTGAGAAATCTGGGGCCAGACCAGAGATGACTCTTGCCTTGTGGCTAAAGTCACACAGCATCAAATCATTATTTCCCATATGTGTCTCTCACCCATAAACCCAGATCCTGGCACAAAGAAGGTATGTGATAGGCACTAAATAATTGTTGAATGTCCTTACCAAAGCTTATTTCAGACATAGCCTAGGCAGTTCTAGCAGCCCCCTCCCTACCTGTTGGTTTTACTGGCATCATCCCTTCATATCATCCATGGGTACCTGAAGCATCAGGTAAAAGCAAATGTTTTATCTGAAACGTAAATCCACTACAGTGTGCTCAAATGACATGTGCTGGGTGCACGCCTGGGGTCTAACCAGTCTGGCCTCTTCATCGTGAGCAGATGATAGCACTGGACCAGACAATCTTTTAAGTCACTTCCAGCCAGAAAAATGTGTGTTTATAATTCTTATGTCTAAATGCATTGAGGAAATTAATTATTTACAAGAAGCCCATAACAAATATCCTGGCAGAAAGGAAAACTGCTCTGTTCATTTTCTATTGCCTGATAACAAATTACCACAAACTCAGTGACTTAAAGGCATTCATTTATTGTCCCACAGTGTCCATGGGTCAGGAGTCAGGGCACAGCTTAGCTGGGTCCTCTGGTCAGCATCACACAAGGCTGCAGTCAAGGTGTCAGCCAGGCTGCATTCTTTTCTGGAGCTCGGGGTCCTTTTCTGAGCTCACATGGTTGTTGGCAGAATTCATTTGCTTACGTTTGTAGAACTAGGGCTCCATTTCTTGCTGGCTGAAGCCAGGGGCCAACCACTCTCAGCCCCATGAGACCCCCTGGAACTCCTGTCACGTAGCCCTCTGACAACATGGCAGTTTACTTCTCCGAGGCTATCTGGACCATCTTCCTCTCCCATCTGCTGAGATGGAGTCTTCTACAATGTAACCCAATCAAGGGCATGACAGTCGCTTTTTGCCGTATTCTGTTTGCTGGAAACAAGGCACAGGTTCTAGGAGAGGGGATTGTACAAGGGGGTGACTCACTGGGGGGCACTTTTAGGGTATGTTCCCAATACCCAGCAGCCCCTCATGTGACGGGTCGGGAGAGTTGCAAGAATGTCCTGATGTCTGAATTTGCTTAAAGGCAAAGGACTTTTGTTGGTGGAATTGAAGTTCCATTTCTTCTTCCGTGGTCCTCCGAGTCTGATCAAAAGCCCGACATCAAAGTGAGCAAGGGCTAAGTGGAGCCCCAGATGTCATAAATAAATAAATCCACATGCCTCATCTCAGTGGCAGCTAAAAGGCAGTTGGCGAATCCCGCACTATTTAATGTAAGAACTAAAATCATGGAGAGTGAGGAAGGGGTGGAGAGCATTCCAGAGGAACCAAGTGAGAGGGAGCGGTTTTGAGGGAGGAGAGAGGCTCCAGGTGCAGCCTCTTCATGTAATTCCAGGGAAGCGCCGCGTGGTCCCTGCCTGCAAAGCGGGCTCTCGAGTGGGGCCTCTTTTCCCTTCAGGGACATTTGGCAACTCTGGAGACATTTATCAGTAGGGCTGAGGTTGCGACGCTCTGCTATAGGTCCCCCGGCTTTGCCTGACTGACGCCCACGTGCCTTGAGAAAGAATACTGAAGCCACCGCACCACCCTCCCTTGTCACCTCCCAGGGCGGGAGTGATGGATGGTGGTCCTCGCTGTGGGCCTGGGGGGGGTGGTCTCCGTGCTCTGTGAAGAGCCAGCGCCTCAGCTTGTTCTGTGACCAGAGCAGGCACTGCCTTCGGTGGCCGGTGCGTTGCTCCCACCTGCGACTGTCCTCCTGAGCACTGCAGAAAGCTGCTGGCTTTGGTTACCCGAGAGAGGAACTGAAAGGACGTGAGATCGTTCAGCCCCGCGTGGAGAGAGGAAGGGCATGTTGAAGGTGGGAGCAGTGACAGTAGCTACGGTTAGGCACCAGGTCTCTGGGAATTTCTGAGCAGTGAACAAGGAGCAGCCAGTTAACTGCCCTCTTTCAGCTCAAGCTAGAGTGAGGGTGTTGACTGAAACACCCATGACTTAGCCCCCTATGATTTCATAATTCTGGGCAAACATCTGGATTTGTTTTGGTTTCCAGGTGGAGCCCAATACCAAAGTGTTTCCAGCGGTCTTCCTGCAGCCTACCAGCACCTCTTTGTTTCAGTTTGAACTTGGGAAGCTGAAGGTATTTATCTGTCCCCTCATCTAATGTCTGTGACATGAGGGGGCCTGCTGACCATTAGGGGGAGAAGCTCAGGCCTGAGAAAACCGGGAATCTGTCGCCTCTTGCTTGTCATATGCCTCCCAAACTAATAGGTTCCCATTTTCCCCTTCTCCCACTTCTGTTGAGTACCGAAAGAATTAATGAATGTTCACGTAACCCATTATGTCAGGTCTTCATTGATGCTGGCGAAGCCATCATTGGTCCCTGGATGCATTTGTCTCTTTTTAATCTATGCTCATCCTTTTGGTTATCATGGGCCGGGTGCATTGTCCAGCCACTGAGCATCTCTGTGTTGCACGTGTGTTCTCCTCCCTGGTGCCTTTCTGCCTTGCCCCAGAACGCCATGCCCCTGTCGGCGGCCATATTTAAGAGTGAAGAGAAAAACCCCGTCCCGCAGTGCCCACCACGGCTGGACGTCCAAAGCATCCAGCCCGTCCTCTGGAGCCGCATGCCCAGCAGCTTCCTGAAGGTGGAGACGGAGCGGGTGAGCGAGCGCCATGGCTGGGTGGTGCAGTGCCTGGAGCCCCTACAGATGATGGCGCTCTACATCCCCGAGGAGAACAGGTAGTGGAGGGGCCCAAAGAGGGAGGGCCGGGCCCGGGAGGCAGGGAAGCAGTACCCAGCAAGCCCAGAAGGGAAGGAGGAGCATCCTCATTGGCAAAGGGCCCAAGATGACTGCTGATTGCCCCAAAGCCTCGGTTTCTCTTCTTTCCCTTCCCCACTTTGATTATTCACTCAGACACAGCATGATATTCACAATGATGTGCCTGCCACGGGGCTTTCACTGTAGCTCCAAGTACCTGCACTCAGGGACATTTCCACGCGTTTAATTAAAAACCCTAGCGTGGCTCAGAAATATATGTCATTGATGGCAAGAAGGGGAAGAATGAGGCATGCCTAGCTTGCTTGGAGAACCAAGAATCAGGCTCCTGGTCCCCACTCTTTACGAGGTGCTCCTGGATTATGGCCTAGATTCAATTCCAGCGCCATCACTTTCTGGCTACGTGGCCTTGAGTGAGTTAATCATGCACTCCGGGCCTCGGTCTTCTCATCAGTACAGTGAGATCAATGCCCACCCAAAGGATTGCTGAGAGAGAAAAAATGAAATTGTGTAGGGAAAATCTAGTTCAGGTTCTGTACATAGAAAAAATTAAGTAAGTTTTATTTTTATGGATGTTATTACCCCTTGATCTCTTGGACTGAAAAAATAAAGCAATAGAGGATGGAGGTATTTGACACCTGCATAGCTCACATTTAGGTATTCCACTGGGTCATGGGCAGCAGAAGGACAGGCTAGTGTAGGGAAGGAGCAGAAAAGACCAGGAGACCAGCCAAGTAAGCCAATTGCAAAGTGTCCTCAGATTCTCAGTGAGGACCAAGACAAAATGGAAGAATCTAAGCAGAGATCAGAGCCCCGGGCCCCCGCACACAAGGGAATAATACACAGCAGATAGATGTCTACAGTCAGGATGGAGAAAGCGCACTGGCTACCTGACTACGCCAACTCATCACAGGCTGGAAGGTGTTTCCTCTCTGGACAAGAGTGCGGGTGTGTGTTTGTTTTCAGGAAAAGGATAGCCCCATGGCTGATGGTAAACTGGAGATTACATAGATGAGGCAGATGGTAAATTGATGGGAGGGCTTTAGCTACGTCTTCTGAGGGGCTCTTACATCAGGAAACAGAGGATCCCCTTGAGCCTACAAATAAGAGGACCAAGTCATCTGTCACATACCTGAATGTTTTCAGTCCTGAGTTGGGTTTTTCCCTAATAATGGGGACTTTGATATTTGGTAAGCTAGTGTCTTTTTTTTTTTTTTTTTAATTTTTATTTTTATTTATTTTTGGCTGCGTTGGGTCTTCGTTGCTGCGCGCAGGCTTTCTCTAGTTGCGGCGAGCAGGGACTACTCTTCGTTGCGGTGCGCGGGCTTCTCTTTGTTGCGGAGCACGGGCTCTAGGCACACGGGCTTCAGTAGTTGCAGCACGTGGGCTTCAGTAGTTGTGGCTCACAGGCTCTAGAGCACAGGCTCAGTAGTTGTGGCACACGGGCTTAGTTGCTCCATGGCATGTGGGATCTTCCCGGACCAGGGCTTGAACCTGTGTTCCCTGCATTGACAGGCGGATTCTTAACCACTGCGCCACCAGGGAAGTCCCAAGCTAGTGTCTTTTAAGTCTTACAGACTTTTGAGACCCTCATAGTTAGAGATGGTGGATTATCAGGAGCTGGGATATGGACCAGAACCGGGAGATGAATGATAACCTGTAAGAGACTCCTCCAGGCTTCTACCCGCTCTGCCTTCCTTGGCTCGGGTGAGATCCGTGGGGATTCCGAGGGTAAGCGCTCCGCTGAATTCTGGCACAGTTTTCTCCCCGTGGAGTGGTTGATTGCTTGTCTCCTCCTCAGGTGTGTGGACATCCTGGAGCTCTGCGAGCAGGAGGACCTCATGTGGTTCCATTACCACACGCTGAGACTCTACAGTGCCTTGTGCGCCCTGGGAAACAGCCGCGTGGCTTACGCCCTGTGCAGCCACGTGGACCTCTCCCAGCTCTTCTACGCCATTGACAACAAGTACCTCCCCGGCTTCCTGCGCTCCGGCTTCTACGACCTGCTCATCAGCATCCACCTGGCCAGCGCTAAGGAGAGGAAGCTGATGATGAAGAATGAGTACATCATCCCCATCACCAGCAGCACCAGGAAAATCCGCCTGTACCCGGACGAGTCCAAGAGGCATGGGCTCCCTGGGGTGGGCCCGAGAACGTGCCTCAAGCCAGGGTTCAGGTTCTCCCCCTCCTGCTTCGTCATGACCAGCGAGGAACACCAGAAGCAGAGCCCCGAGATTCCCTTGGAGCTTCTCAAGACGAAGGCGCTGAGCATGCTGACAGAGGCAGTGCAGTGCAGTGGGGCTCACATCCGGGACCCCGTCGGGGGGTCCGTGGAGTTCCAGTTTGTGCCTGTGCTGAAACTCATCGGAACCCTGCTGGTCATGGGGGTGTTTGACGATGACGATGTTCGGCAGATCCTCCTTCTCATCGACCCCTCCGTGTTTGGGGAGCACAGTGGGGACACGCAGGACGGAGCAGAGAAGGAGGAGGTGACCCAGGTGGAGGAGAAGGCTGTGGAGGCTGGGGAAAAGGCCAGCAAGGAGGCTCCCGTCAAAGGCTTGTTGCAGACCCGGTTACCGGAGTCCGTCAAGCTGCAGGTAACTCGGGGCAGCCAGCATCCTGCCCTTTGAAAGAGCTGGGGAGGGAGACAGTGCAGCCTGGTGGTGACGCCAGGACTGTGGGCATTGGCTTGAATGTGGAGTGTAGCAGAGATGCTCAGGGAGAGCGCCCACTGGTCCTGCTTGTTTCTGAGCTGGAAGGTACTCCCTAAGTCTCCCCAAACCAAAACGAAAATACCAGCCCTCGTCAGTAAAGCGTGTGCTTTAGAACTGTTTTTCTGGTCCCAGTGACGGATTTTCCCTGATCTTCTCTCCTACCCTTTGGGACTAAAGTGCTCATTTGTGACATCTTGTCTGGAGACAGGGAGGAGCCTTTGGCCGTGGAGTTGACCAAAGAAACTGGCTTGTAGAATGACCACACTCATCACCTGCTCTCATTTGTTGCCGTTCTCCGATCACAAGCCTGACGTGAACCTGTTACACTGGCACTCAAAGAAAGTGCCATCTGAGCTAGGAGCCCTGCTCACTTAGAGCTGCCCCTTGCGCAGCTTAGTCTTACCAGACGTAAGCTAGCATCAGTGATGCACTGAAGAGGATGGTGACTTTTGTCTTCTCAGCACTGAGAAGAGAGAAATGAAAACAAATAGAGGAGAAATTAACACAACACTGTAAATCAACTATACTTCAATAAATTTTCTAAAAAGTAAAAAAAAGAGAAAAGAGGAGAGCAGTTTATCTCAGTGGAGTGACCCTGGTTCAGGCATCCCTGGATTTCAATTCCTGCTCCTCAGCCACTTCCTGGCTAAATAAATTTGCCAAGTCAGTAGCCCATCAGTCTTGGCTTTATGATTTGTAAAATGTGGATGATGATATAGTAAAACATAATATTAAAATGTGTTTTAAAAAAATATAATTTGAAACATATTTTAGCATAAAATATATTATAAAAAATAATCTGCAGTCGAAGCTCTCTTATCCAATATGATGGGATTGGTAGGTGGTCATTTCATCAAAACATTGAATATAGAGGAGAAGCATAACAAATTTTACTATGTACCTTAAATATTTTATTAAAACATAGAAATGTACTATTCTGATGGAGGGCCAAAGACCTCTTCTTTTTTTTATTTAATTAATTATTTTTTTTAAAAAAAAGATGTTACCTCAAGACAAATGAAAATGAAAACAAAAATTACCAAAACCTATGGGATGCAGCAAAAATAGAAGAGGGAAGTACATTGCAATAAATGTTTACATTAAAAAAAGGAGAAAGATCTCAAATAATCTAACTTTATACCTCAAGGAGCTAGAAAAAGAACAAACCAAGCCCAAATTTAGCAGAAGGAAGGAAGTAAATATTAGAGCAGAAATAAATGAGATAGAAAACAGAAAAACAATAGGAAAATGTCAAAACTAAGAGTTGGCTTTTTTTATTGTAACTTTTCTTAACTCTAAAATTAAGAAAATAAGTGTGCCTGCAGTAGCCAGTTTAATTGAAGCAGGTATCTATATCCACATGATTTGGGGCAAGACCTCTTCTTTAATGTGAGTCCCTGACTGGCACATAGAGTCCTGTCTTTTCCATGGATGACACCTGTCATGCACCATCTACGATTACCACTTTGGGGTCTTTAAGGTAGGCTGCAGATTTAGAGGTAATTGAAAGCAACCTGAGTGCAAAATGCTTCTAGATTTTTATGATTTCCCCCAACTTTTTATAGTTGTCTAACTCACACTCAATTTTAGCATTTTTTTTTAAAAAAACTCGCCTTTCACAGATGTTCCCTAGTCATTCAACTTAGTTTTCCTATTTCATTCACCCACATGACTTTAAATGTTGTAATTATAATCACAAGTAGGACGATCATAAGCTCTGGGTCCCAGTTTACCTGGTGAGACCAGAGGTGTGCAGATGTGCAGAGACTGTCCTGCTAGGTGACAGCACCCCACCACCAGGGGCCTTGTCTGTGCCCAGACACACTGGAGAGTGTTCTTTAGTCACGTGTGATGGGTTAAGTGGAGATGGGTAAATAGAACTTCTGCTTTAGTAAAAATATGAGGAACACACATAAAGTATGGCAAGTGCCTGACACAGTGTCTGGCAAATAGCTAGTGCTCAATAAGGTATGGCTATTTTTTTCTTATTAGTATAAATTCTAATGGTGATAAGATTAGTTATAACAACTGATCATAGAAAAACAGTGCCGATAAACAAAAACAATGAAAGATGGGGAGGGAAGCAGAAGTCTCGCTTTCCCATCATCCAGAACCAGATGTCAGGAAGGAGACCCAGTGCTCATATGTACCATTCAGTGGTGGTTTCTGTACTGAGCTTAAAGCCCTGGGAAAACGCTCTCCTACATGCTGTTCTCTGTCTCCACAGGCAGCCATGCTCTGTGTTTAATGAGCTCATTCTCCTGTTGTTCTCCTGGCTCAGCGGTAAAGAGCTGGGCTCTGGGTTCAAGTACTAATCCAGAGTCATCCAATAATGGCCAACTTGGATTCCAGTAGTAGCTCTATGATTACTGTGTGACACTGGGCAAGTTCCTTAAATTGCCTAAGTCTCAGTGTTACCATCTGTAGAATGGGGATGATAGCTGCTTCACCAATGTACATGATGTATTATTATATTCACGTGTGTGTACACTTTTGCAGATGTGTGAGCTCCTCAGCTATCTCTGTGACTGTGAGCTGCAGCACCGGGTGGAGGCCATCGTGGCCTTTGGCGACATTTATGTCTCCAAGCTCCAGGCAAATCAGAAGTTCCGCTACAATGAACTCATGCAGGCCCTGAACATGTCTGCGGCCCTGACTGCTCGGAAGACCAGGGAGTTCCGCTCACCCCCGCAGGAGCAGGTGAGAAGCCCCTCCTGAGCCTCCATCCCATTCCTAGGGAAGAGCTTGAACCCGACGAAGCAGGGTACACAAAGCCTTCATGGGAGGTTGAAAGACCCCGGCCAGCACCAGGAGACAGGCTAGTCCTGTGCTGAGACAACTGGGAAGCCTCGGCCAGCTGTCTTGGGTGGAAAGATAACCTTCCAAAACCACACACAGAGCCAGGCTTCCTCCTTTCCTTCGCTCGCTCATGCCACCACTCCTGTCTCTGTTAGGATCCAGCTTCTACCCCTTAGAAGCATTTCTGTCCAGTCCTTCCAGAAGTCACTACTCTCCATCAGAGATCAACAGAATGTGGTCCGCATTTCCTGACTCGTGAGGGCGGGTGCACAGTCTTCCTTGATTGAGACCCTCTGAATCCCCCCACCCCAGCCCCAGGAAGCCTGGAGGGCAGGACATGGATGAGGGAGTCCTCTCCTGGGATGTGTTGTCTCCATTCTTTGCGGTACCCCACCTCGTAGTCAGCCTCACCCAGGTTGAAAGGCTGCTTTGAAAAGAATGAAAATCCTGGTGAGAAACTTGCAGATGAGGGAGGGACAGCTTGTAAAATAATAGTCTCCATTCGGCGCCGCTGCTCGGCTGATCACATATATCCTGCAGGCCATTTGTCACAGCTCCCTCAGTTTCAAAAGAGAAGATAGATCTTCCAGTGAAGACATTCATTTTTTGTCGTGGAAACCAAATCTTTGGATCTTATGTATATTTAGTAAGCAGCCTATCCATAAATTGTTGTCGATATAATTACCACCGTTTTGTAACAATGGCGAGGCCACCACAGCATGGTCCAATTACGTTCCTAAAACCTATTTTATAGGCTATAGATACTTATATTGGCTTAAAAATGAACCACCTATCTTGGCTTTTTAAGATTCCTTTGAATGATACTGGCCTTGATAAAGAGCAGACAGAGCTTCACGTCTCTTTGCTAGAGGCACAATGCCAAGGCCCTGTGGATTGGTGGGAACAGGTACTTTGCACTGTGCTGAGGAAAATGCAGTGAGTGTGAATTATTCTTGAAGGCTTTGCAGATGTTGTCAGGCTGCTTTTAGACTGGCAACAGGTGCGAACATTCCCTATTTCACTGGGCAGATGCTGACTTGCATTTGTGAAAAATGGGAAGGTGGATGAAGTGGTGATTAAAACACTGCTGTTGGCTTCCGAGCCTGGCTCCCATTGCGGCTCCACCGTCACTCACTGGGTAGTCTTGGACGCATTACTTCTCTTTGTCTCTCAGTTTCTTCAGGCTGCAAAATGTGGATAATGTTTGTGAGAATCCTATGAGATAATTCATTTAGATTGCTTAGCAGGAAATCTGTCAGGTAGTAAACATTCTGTAAGTACTACAAGCTATCATTAGTTTTAGTGTCAGAGGTATTTGCATTTGCCTCATGCCATGTTCTGTGACCTTCTGTCAGTGAGCCAGTGAGCCAGTGAGTTTACGCATGTTTTCTGGCATCTCCTTAAGCCAGCCGGGACTGGGTTGTCCATCTGACACTGTCATCCCCATAGACACAGCTCATGATCCTGGATCCTAGAAGGGCCCTGCTGGCTGCACCGTCTTCTTGCCCCATTCTGCCTCCTTACCTTCTCTTCTGTCATCTTTGGGACCTAACCATCACTTCCTTCTTTAGCCTTCTAGACAATCGTCTGAACAATCATTTCAGACCCATTTCAAAAGTCTGTATCTCAAGAACTTGATCAGACCTCAGAATCCCTGGAAGGCTGAATAAAACACAGATTGCTGGTCCCACCTCTAGGGTTTCTAATTCAGTAGGTCTAAAGGTAAGGCCTGAGAATTTGCATGTTTAGCAAGTTTCCAGGCTATGCTGATGCTGCTGGTCTAGAAATGAAATAAAAGCAGGGACACTGTTACCAAATTCAGCTGTCCCATCTGCCACCCCTCCTAGAGTATTCATTTCTAGAAGGAACCTAACCATAGAACTTTCTAAGTAATTAAGAATTTAATATTGATAAAGGATATGGAAGATTTCAATTTCAGGGCAGAGGAATGCAAAATCACTTGGAAAATAGGGTACATAGGAATTAGAATTTTAAAACAGTGATATGATTACCTCATTCTTCTGTAACCTGTGAGGATAAAATAGAGGTTTTCAGCCCTATATCCATACACTATTCAGAGAGATGAAAAAAACATACTTGGGGGATGTAACTAAGTACAAAAGTAGGTAAAGCAAAGATTAGTCCAGTGATTGTTGGCAAATTAGCCAAGCACAGTTTGCAAGCCTTTCACTTTGAAAAGGACTTTCATTAAAGGGTATGACCTAGCAGAAAATTCAGTTCACTCCCCTTTTGGTTACGCCCTGAGGACTGATGGGCCACTTGCTTCCTAGGTGTTCCAACAAAAGAAAGATCATTCAGTAAGAAATTAACTTTCAGATTCTTGAAATCAGACCTTCATATCTGATTTTTATTTAATAAACAACCCATCCATATATGTTGCTGATATAATTACCATAATTTAACATTGTGGAACAACCACAAAAATTACTTTTCCAACCTGTTTTATCAATATTATTTTATTACAAACAATACCTCTGCCTTCTGCCAAAAACTTGTTTGCAGTAGAAGCTTTGAAAAAGGATCTTCCTAACAATATTAAATAAGGTTCATGGTTTAATAAATGAGACTGTAAATTTTTTTCACCTAGATAGCCTAAACAAAAGTAGAATATACCCCTTTGCCTGGTGTTTGGGTTACTCTGCCTGACACAGCAAAATGGACAAGATTACCTCTAGCTATTACTTCAGTGCCTCCAGATATTCACTAACCTGGGGTCATGGGTCTGTGGAAGAATTTAGACATCCAGAAATCTGAGTGACAGCTTTCTTTTCACCAACTTTTCATTAATTTCTAAGAGCATTTCTTTCAATTATTGATGTAGGCAGCAAAGCAAGTACCTAACCTTGTCACCCACAGAAATTACATATTTTTTCATATCATATTACAGAGTTCTAATACCTTGAAATATCATTTACATTCATCACTACTTCAAGATCACAATGCCTGTGAGACCTGCTGCTAGATCTTTTTGTATATATGTTACTGTATCACAAATTTGTTTTTTATCATCTTGATAACTAGACTGCAGTATAATTGTTTCTCTTTGTAATCCTCTATATTTTGTTTTAGGTATTTAAAATATTAATCTGAGAAAAAATCCATGGGTTTCACTAGACTGTCAGAGTGGTCCATGGCACAGAAACAGTTAAGCATCTCTGACACAAAACTATAGAGGAAAAGATGACAGGCTGGCTGCAAAACATAAAACCTACGTGTCAAAAACAATTCTGTAAACAAAATTAAAAGCTCACTAAAAACTGGGAAATGTATTTGGAGTATATATTACCAAGAGTTAATAAACTGCAGATGTGCAAAGCACTCACCGATTAATTTTTAAAAAGATAATCACACAACAGAAAAACGGAGGGAGAACATGGATGGAAAATATATAAGCTGTGAGATAAAAACAGTCCTTCTGTGTGGACAAACAAAGTTCAACCTCAGCAATTAAATGCAAATTAAAGCAACAGAGGGCTTCCCTGGTGACACAGTGGTTAAGAATCCGCCTGCAAATGCAGGGGACACGGATTTGAGCCCTGGTCAAGGAAGATCCCACATGCCGCAGAGCAACAAAGCCTGTGCACCACAATGACTGAGCCCGCACTCTAGAGCCCACAAGCCACAACTACTGATCCCACGCGCCACAACTACTGAAGCCCGTGCACCCGAGAGCCCATGCTCTACAACAAGAGAAGCCACTACAATGAGAGGCCCGCACACCGCAATGAAGAGTAGCCCCGGCTCGCCACAGCTAGAGAAAGCCGGCACACAGCAATGAAGACCCAACACAGCCAAAAATAAATAAATAAAATAAATTAATTAAAAAAAAAAGATTAGAGCTGTTTAAAAAAAATAAAAAATAAATAAATTAAAGCAATAGAGATATGACATTTTTCACCCATTAAATTGGAAACTATTTGAAAATATGTTAACTCTCACTACCGTAATGGAGGTGGCAAAGTAATACACACTCTTGTATAAATTTGGTATTAATGCAAATTGTTGTGAGCTTTCTGGAGGGCAGTCTGGCAATTAACATCAAAAGCCATTAAAATGGCAGTTCCAGTTGGAATTACTGGGTGGTGCATGCCAACGTGACTGCGCTGGTAGTGAGAGGTGCTTGGGTCATGCAGAAGCCTGTGGACTTGCAACGGTCCCACAGAGACTTTGACGTAAGAAGCAGACATGCAGCTGGGAGGGTCTTGGTGCTCCGGCCGGGTGTCAGGCCTGAGCTGCCAGGGTGGGAGAGCTGAGTCCAGGACGACCAGAGACCTCCCAGCCCCATGTAATATTAATCAGCGAGAGCTCTCCTAAAGATCTCCATCTCAACGCTAAAACCCAGCTCCACCCAACAGGCAGCAAGCTTCAGTGCTGAATGCTCCATGCCAAACAACTAGCAAGACAGGAACACAACCCCACCCATTAGCAGAGAGGCTGCCTAAAGTTATACTAAGATCACAGACACCCCAAAACACACCACCAGACGTGGCCCTGCCTACCAGAGGGACAAGATCCAGCCCCACCCACCAGAACACAGGCACCAGTCCCCCCCTGCCAGGAAGCCTACACAAACCACTAAACCAACCTCACCAACTGGGGCAGACACCAGAAATAAGAGGAGCTACGAACCTGCAGGCTGGGAAAAGGAGAACCCAAACACAGTAAGTTAAACAAAATGAGAAAACAGAGGAATATGCAGCAGGTGAAGGAGGAAGGTTTTTACCCACCAGACCAAACAAATGAAGAGGAAATAGGCAGTCTACCTGAAAAAGAATTCAGAGTAATGATAGTAAAGATGATCCAAAATCTCGGAAATAGAATGAAGAAAATACAAGAAACGTTTAACAAGGACCTAGAAGAACTAAAGAGCAAACAGATGATGAATAACACAATAAATGAAATTAAAAATACTCTAGAAGAAATCAATACCAGAATAACTGAGGCAGATGAACAGATAAGTGACCTGGAAGATAGAATAGTGGAAATAACTGCTGCAGAGCAGAATAAAGAAAAAAGAATGAAAAGAATTGACAGTCTCAGAGACCTCTGGGATAACATTAAATGTACCAACATTCAAATTATAGGGGTCCCAGAAGAAGAAGAGAAAAACAAAGGGTCTGAGAAAATATTTGAAGAGATAATAGTTGAAAACTTCCCTAACATGGGAAAGGAAATAGTCAATCAAGTCCAGGAAGCGCAGAGAGTCCCATACAGGATAAATCCAAGGAGAAACATGCCAGGACACGTATTAATCAAACTATCAAAAACTAAATACAAAGAAAAAATACTAAAAGCAGCCAGGGAAAGCAACAAATAACAGACAAGAGAATCCCCATAAGGTTAACAGCTGACCTTTCAGCAGAAACTGTGCAAGCCAGAAGGGAGTGGCAGGACATATTTAAAGTGATGAAAGGAAAAAACCTACAACCAAGATTACTCTAACCAGCAAGGATCTCATTCAGATTTAATGGAGAAATTAAAACCTTTACAGACAAGCAAAAGTTAAGAGAATTCAGTACCACCAAACCAGCTTTACAACAAATACTAAAGGAACTTCTCTAGGCAGGAAACACAAGAAAAGGAAAAGACCTACAAAAACAAATACAAAACAATTAAGAAAATGGTAATAGGAACATACATATTGATAATTACCTTAAATGTGAATGGATTAAATGCTCCAACCAAAAGACACAGACTGGCTGAATGGATGCAAAAATAAGACCTGTATATATGCTGTCTACAGGAGACCCACTTCAGACCTAGGGACACATACAGCCTGAAAGTGAGGGGATGGAAAATGATATTCCATACAAGTGGAAAACAAAAGAAAGCTGGAATAGCAATACTCATATCAGATAAAATAGACTTGAAAATAAAGACTATTACAAGAGATAAGGAAGGACACTACATAATGATCAAGGGATCAATCCAAGAAGAAGATATAACAATTATAAATGCTTATGCACCCAACATAGGAGCACCTCAATACATAAGGCAAATGCTAACAACCATGAAAAGGGAGATCAACAGTAATACAGTAATAGAAGGGGACTTTAACACCCCACTTAACACCAATGGACAGATCATCCAAACAGGAAATAAATAAGGAAACACAAGTTTTAAATGACACAACAGACCAGATTTAATTGATATTTATAGAACATTCTACCCGAAAGTGGCAGAATACACTTTCTTCTCAAGTGCACATGGAACATTCTCCAGGATAGATCATATCTTGGGTCACAGATCAAGCCTAGGTAAATTTAAGAAATTGAAATCATATCAAGTATCTTATCTGACCACAACGCTATGAGGCTAGATGTCAATTACAGGAAAAAAAACTGTAAAAAATACAAACACATGGAGGCTAAACAATATGCTACTAAATAACCAAGAGATCACTGAAGAAATAAAAAAAATACCTAGCAACAATGACAATGAAAACACAATGATCCAAAACCTATGGGGTGCAGCAAAAGCAGTTCTAAGAGGGAAGTTTATAGCAATATGACCCTACCTCAAGAAAGAAGAAAAATCTCAAACAAGCAACCTAAACTTACACCTAAAGCAATTAGAGAAAGAAGAAGAAGAACAACAACAACAAAAAAAAAACCCCAAAGATAGCAGAAGGAAAGAAACCATAAAGATCAGATCAAAAATAAAAAGAAATGAAGGCAACAATAGCAAAGATCAACAAAACTAAAAGCTGGTTCTTTGAGAAGATAAACAAAATTGATAAACCATTAGCCAGACTCATCAAGAAAAAAAGGGAGAAGACTCAAATCAACAGAATTAGACATGAAAAAGGAGAAGTAACAAGTGACACTGCAGAAATACAAAGGATCATGAGACATTACTACAAGCAACTATATGCCAATAAAATGGACAACCGGGAAGAAATAGACAAATTCTTCGAAAAGTACAATCTTCCAAGACAGAACCAGGAAGAAATAGAAAATATGAACAGACCAATCACAAGCACTGAAATTGAAACTGTGATTAAAACTCTTCCAACTAACAAAAGCCGAGAACCAGGAGGCTTCACAGGTGAATTCTATCAAACATTTAGAGAAGAGCTAACACCTATCCTTCTCAAACTCTTCCAAAATATAGCAGAGGGAGGAACACTCCCAAACTCATTCTACGAGGTCACCATCACCCTGATACCAAAACTAGAGAAAGATGTCACAAAAAAAGAAAACTACAGGCCAATACACTGATGAACATAGATGCAAAAATCCTCAACAAAATACTAGCAAACAGAATCCAACAGCACATTAAAAGGATCATACACCATGATCAAATGGGGTTTATCCCAGGAATGCAAGGATTCTTCAGTATATGCAAATCAATCAATGTGATAAACCATATTAACAAATTGAAGGATAAAAACCATATGATAATCTCAGTAGATGCAGAAAAAGCTTTTGACAAAATTCAAAATGCATTTATGATAAAAACCCTCCAGAAAGTGGGCATAGAGGGAACCTACCTCAACATAATAAAAGCCATATATGACAAACACAGCCAACAACATTCTCAATAGTGAAAAACTGAAAGCATTTCCTCTAAGATCAGGAACAAGACAAGGGTGCCCACTCTCACCACTGTTATTCAACATAGTTTTGAAAGTTTTAGCCACGGCAGTCAGAGAAGAAAAAGAAATGAAAGGAATCCAAATTGGAAAAGGAGTAAAACTGTCACTGTTTGCAGATGACATGATACTATACATAGCAAATCCTAAAAATGCTACCAGAAAACTACTAGAGCTAATCAATGAATTTGGTAAAGTAGCAGGATACAAAATTAATGCACAGAAATCTCTTGCATTCCTATACACTAGCAACGAAAGAACAGAAAGAGAAATTAAGGAAACACTCCCATTTACCATTGCAACAAAAAGAATAAAATACCTACAAACAAACCTACCTGAGGAGACAGAAGACCTGTATTCAGAAAACTATAAGACACTGATGAAACAAATCAAAGATGATACAAACAGATGGAGACATATACCATGATCTTGGATTGGAAGAATCAACATTGAGAAAATCACTGTAGTACCCAAAGCAATCTATAAATTCAGTGCAATCCCTATCAAACTACCTATGGCATTTTTCACAGAGCTAGAACAAAAAATATTACAATATGTATAGAAACACAAAAGACCCCAAATAGCCAAAGCAATCTTGAGAAAGAAAAAACGGAGCTGGAGGAATCAGGCTCCCTGACTTCAGACTATACTACAAAGTTACAGTAATCAAGACAGTATGGTGCTGGCACAGAAATAGAAATATAGATCAATGGAACAGGATAGAAAGCCCAGAGACAAAGCCACATACATATGGTCCTGTTATCTTTGACAAAGGAGGCAAGAGTATACAACGGAGAGAAGACAGCCTCTTCAATCAGTGGTGCTTGGAAAACTGGACAGCTACATGTAAAAGAATGAAATTAGAACACTTCCTAACACCATACACAAAAATAGACTCAAAATGGATTAAAGACCTAAATGTAAGGCCAGACACTATAAAACTCTTAGAGGAAAACATAGGCAGAACACTCTTTGACATAAATCACAGCAAGATCCTTTTTGACCCACCTCTTAGAGTAATGGAAATAAAATCAAAAATAAATGAATGGGACCTAATGAAACTTAAAAGCTTTTGCACAGTGAAGGAAACCATAAGCAAGACAAAAAGACAACCCTCAGAATGGGAGAAAGTATTTGCAAAAGAAGCAACTGGCAAAGGATTAATCTCCAAACTATACAAGCAGCTCATGCAGTTCAATATCAAAAAAACAACCCAGTCCAAAAATAGGCGGAAGACCTAAACAGACATTTCTCCAAAGAAGATATACCAATTGCCAACAAACACATGAAAGAATGCTCACCATCAGTAATCATTAGAGAAATGCAAATCAAAACTACAGTGAGGTATCACCTCACACCAGTCAGAATGGCCATCATCAAAAAATCTACAAACAATAAATGCTGGAGAGGGTGTGGAGAAAAGGGAACCCTCTTGCACTGTTAGTGGGAGTGTAAATTGATACTGCCACTATGGAGAACAGTATGGAGGTTCCTTAAAAAACTAAAAATAGAACTACCATATCGCCTAGCAATCCCACTCCTGGGCATATATCATGAGAAAACCATAATTTTAAAAGAGTCATGTACCACAATGTTCATTGCAGCACTATTTACAATAGCCAGGACATGGAAGCAACCTAAATGTCTATCGACAGATGAATGGGTAAAGAAGATGTGGCACATATATACAATGGAATATTACTCAGCCATAAAAAGAAACGAAATTGAGTTATTTGTAGTGAGGTAGATGGACCTAGAGTGTGTCATACAGAGTGAAGTAAGTCAGAAAGAGAAAAACAAATACCATATGCTAACACATATGTATGGAATCTAAAGAAGAAAAATGGTTCTGATGAACCTAGGGGCAGGACAGGAATAAAGACGCAGACGTAGAGAATGGACTTGAGGACACGGGTGGCAGGGGGAAGGGGAAGTTGGGACGAAGTGAGAGAGTGGCATGGACTAATATATACTACCAAATGTAAAATAGATAGCTAGTGGGAAGCAGCCGCATAGCACAGGGAGATCAGCTCGGTGCTTTGTGACCACCTAGAGGGGTGGGATAGGGAGAGTTGGAGGGAGGCTCAAGAGGGAGGAGATATGGGGATATATATATACATATAGCTGATTCACTTTGTTATTGAGCAGAAACTAACACAACATTGTAAAGTAATTACACTCCAATAAAGATGTAAAAAAAAAATCATAAGGGAAAAAAAAAGCCATTAAAATGTTCAAACCTTTTGGTCCAGGCATTTCGCTTCTCTGAGTTTATCCTAAGAAAATGATCAGAGAAATTCAAACCAACTTTATTTTACAAGGCTAAAAAAAATGAAAACAACTTAAATATTTCATAGCAGATCATTAATTTTACATGCATTTTATATAAACTGCTGTTCATCCTTATGATGAAATGTAATGAACCTGTTAAAGATCAGGTTAAGAAAATTTTAAAATGCTTGAGATAAATTAAGTGGAAAATTTGAGTTTCAAAAAAGTTTATTTAGAGTGTGATCTCAATCTGCATACATAAAGATATTAACTAAAATATTAACAGTGGCTGTCTTCGAGTGGGGAGATCTCAGTAAATTTTCTTCTTTAGGTAATCTCCAAGTTTTGTGTAATTAATAAATTGCCTTTATAATCAAAAAAGTGAAAGCTACTTTTTTTTTTAGCATCTCATAGTTTATGGCTTTATTTCATTAGTATATTTTTTACATCTTTGTATTCTCATGACTCATCTCTCCAAAGATCATTTAAAATGCCCTGGATGCATGACTTTTTTCTCAGAATCATGCATTCTTTCTTAGAGACAGGAATTAGAGCCATAGTCACCAAAATAATTATTCTAAAGAAGGAGAGCAGAGACAGTATCTTCGTGATGAAAAGCAATATTGCTGGAATATTTTCTTTTTCGTTTTTTATTTGTAGTGGGGTTTTTTTCCCAGTTATTGAGATCTGGTTAACACATAACACTGTATAGTTTAAGGTGTACAACATAATCATTTGATATATGTATATATTGTGAAATGATCACCGCAGTAAGTTTAGTTAACATCTATCACCTCACATAGTTATGAATTTCTTTTTCTTATGATGAGAACTTTTAAGATCTACTCTCTTAGCAATTTTCAAGTACAGTATTGTTAACTACTGTCACTATGCTGTACATTACCTCCCCAGGACTTATTCATCTTATAACTGGAAGTTTGTACCCTTTTTTAAAATTTTTATGTTTTATATTTTATGGAAGTATAGTTGATTTACAATGTTTCAGATGTGCAGCAAAGTGATTCAGTTATAGAAAACTACTTTTAAATGTTGGCCATCTTTACCAAAAATAATAATAATAATAATCGAGTTAAATAAAATTTGCAAAGAAATATTAGGTGTCTGACTAAGGTTGGATCTGAGTTCTTTGGACAGACATTGAGAACCAACTAGCCATTCTTCTTTGTCCCTCAAAGATCAACATGCTTCTTAACTTTCAACTGGGGGAGAACTGCCCGTGCCCAGAAGAGATCCGCGAGGAGCTGTATGACTTCCACGAGGACCTTCTCATTCACTGCGGTGAGCTTCCGAGATAAAAGCTTTATGAAAGACAAGTCTGTTCATGATTCCTTCGTTAGAAGCTCGGGGGGGGGGGGGGGGGCGGGTGTTGCGAAGTTCGTTTTCTATTTTAAATTACAATACTAATTGTCCAAGAAATGATTCTCTCCAAAACTATTTGGGTCAGAGAAGATACAGGACATCATCCTGGCATAATACATGACTGAAACTACTACCTAGAAGAAATTTTGCTGAGATCTAAGAGAGAACTGGGTCTCTAAAGAAGGAAGGAAAAGAACTGATCTTTATATAAACCTCACCCAGTTTACCTCAAGTTAGATAGTTGGGACTCTGCTCCCAGCTGAGCCAAGATTCTGATCCCCTTTGCTTTTTAGCTTCTGCAATGATATAAATATGGCCATGTCTGCCCTTAAGGATTCTAAACCAGCCATCTCTGCTTAGATACATGTCTGCTCGTTTTAAAGTGGCTCTCAGCAATTGTGCTGCTTGTACATGGGTGGGTTGAGGACTACGAGGATAAGAGATGACTTTTTCATTTGAAGTAACTCATGGTTAACTCTTTCTTTTTGGACACTCTAGAGCCCATTTTGGGTATGGGTTAGAAAAAGGTAAGTCTTGGGATTGAAATTACTTAATGTTCCTGTATACAAGAAATCGTCTTTTTAAAAAACTTGCCGAAAGACATGATGTAGATAAATACTTATGGGAGGCTGCCTATAGATAGTATTCTTAGAAAGTTCCAAAGAGTGGAAAGCAGTGTTTCTATGTTCTTTCCATCATCTGGTGGCTTCATGTGGTGTTTGAGGTTATCACTCTGTTATGTGACTTGCTTAGGGGTTCCCCTGGAGGAAGAGGAAGAGGAGGAGGAGGACGCCTCCTGGACTGGAAAATTCCGTGCCTTGGTGTATAAAATCAAAGGCTCTTCCAAGCCAGAGAAGGAGCAGCCGACAGAGGAGGAGGAGAGATGCCCTAGTAAGTTCCAGTGCCTTTCAGTCACACCGCCCCCAACCTGGAGCTCTTCTAAGACTTAATTAAGATCACGGACTTTCTAAGCAAATACTGTGGGCTAGAGAAGGGCTGCTTAGCTAGCTTCAAGGAAGCGCTCTGTTATAATTTGTAGAACTTATTGCTATATGTTTGGGGCTATGCTTTTCTTCTGACTTAAGGAACTTACTTGGAGTCGTCTTTTAGGGATGGATTGCTTGGTGGGTCTGCTCTTGTCTGTCTACTTTTAAATGCCTGTAAACAGATTTCTGTTCTTTCTTTTATGTTTTCATAATCTTCCTCTTCTAACCACTGTTGTTTCTGTCACTTTTGTCTGTGGTTCCTTAGCATTGAAAATTGCCCCAGCAAGGAAATAACGTAATAATAATAATAAGGCAGAAGTAAAGGGAATAAGATGTGGGGTTTGGAGGGGGGGGGTTGGTTTTTGGCTATGATTTTCCTAATATAACATCCCAGAGGAATTGGACCTTCTGTTTTTCAACGTTCACGAACCTTGTTCAAATCATTTCTCTAATACTTATAGTACAGATGACTCCTACCATTTCGACCCATGTTGAAACAAGATCATAATTTGTTCTGCAGGGCAGTTGACGGTCCATTACCATTACCATTTCAAGAGGAAGATTGTCTGCATATTATAATCAGTCTGCTCCATAGTACCAAATTCTGCAAATATTTCACTGTCTAAAGAAGAAGGAATTTCCCAGGTTTAATACAGTTGCCTTTTATCTTATTCCCTGTTCCCATCCATCTTAGAACATGCTTTCAAATTGTAGACTAGAACAATAGACTGTCAAGATGTGATCAGTTTGTTTGAAAACACTACTTTGGGGTTCATACATCTTATTGCCCTTTCTATTGGCCTTCCATCTTTGTCAGACTATCTCTGAAGGGAAAGAATCCTCCGCACTTATCAGCAGAAGTGTAGAAGCCTCTGGAAGAGTGTCTGGGGTACTTGGCAGTAGTTGCACTGGCAACCCTTGGTCGGTCCTATTTGTCACCATGGCGGCGGGTGGGGGGTCTTTGGTGAGGACAGGCCAGCATGATTCAAAGGCCCAAAAAAGTGAGTTTAGACTCCCTTTGTGGTACTGCCAAAGCAGAACTAAAAATAGGCTGAGCTGACCCATATTCCCTGCGGAGAGTCAGTTTTGAAAGTGGTTGCTTCTTTCTAACACAATATGTCACAACCAGGGGGTCCTCCAAGGTGACCGCTTCATGTTAGGTAAATGGAGTCACTTAGATTAAGTCACCTAGCTCTGTGAAGTCTCCCTAACTCTAAGAATGGTGTCCAGGCTCTAAGGACTGCAATCTTTAGCATTCCTACCCTGGGCCTCAGGCAGAAAGATTATGTTCTGTCTGTTCTGGCAAGATGTGCAAACCTGAAAGGCTACCCCAGCATGAGACTCCGTGGTGCGCCCCATGCTGCTTCCATACCACAAGCAGAATTCTGGGAGGTTCAAGCTTTGTGTCCTAAGTCTTCTTTCCTGCAGTCCCGGAAGTAGAAATAGAAGGTGGCCAAGCACGTCTGGTGGTCAGCATATGGGTTCCCTGCCAGATGTTCCAGGGACATAAAGCTCCTCACTCAGGGCTGACATTTTAAGAGAAAATCTTGGGGATGGTTTAACTGCCATACCACCCCAAAATTGTTTTTCACTTGATTGAATGGAAATGATGTTTCTGAATGCCATAGCCAGCTGCCATAAAGGTTTCTAATCCTTTAAAATATTGGTAACTTTGCCCATGTTATTGCTTATGATTTCTCTTACCCTTGCATTTGATAAAATATTAAAAGTTTAGATAATGAGAATTGCATGCTATAGTGAACTGACAGTTTACCAAATACTTCATATATATTAGTTTACTGCTGTTAGTTTTTTTTCACTCCTCCATTGCGTAGGTGATGAACATAGGACTCGGAAGAGTTAAGGGATACTCGTTCATTCACTAATTCTTTCCACCCTTACCTGGTTCCAGAAAAATTTCCAGATCTAGAATGTCAACAAGATGAGTAAAGCTGTGACTTGATTGAGGTCTTCTGACTCTGATTCCACGCTCTTTCTGTTGTCCCATGACACGACATTTGCCAAAGAATTTTTCAGCATATGTATCCATCAGCCCTCAACCCACATATTACACATATTATCAATACATACAGAATGGCTTCTCAAAACCTTCATCTTTTTATCTTGCTTACTGCATCTGTGAGGTAACTCACTCCTGTGACTCACTGTTACGTGTAGGAATCTGAACCCAACAGAAGTCAAAATTTTAACATCAAAAAGTTAACCCAGCCAAAGATCTGGACTCAGGGTTTTCAGGGCAGGTGGTGCAGCTTCTCCTCTGCGAGCAGTTAGTGTTGGCCAGATAACCTGCAGGGGACCTCAGCTTTTAGGAAAGAGGAAGCAAGTGTCCTGAAACCCATAAGCATCCTGCTAACTGGTTCAGTGTTCCAGGGATTTGCCCAAACTAATTCCAAGTCATATTGTGATGGAAGTTGTTACACAATCTGATCAAAAGATTATATGATAGTGAAGAGGTTAAAAAAAAAAAAAAGCCTCTAAGAGTAGCAGCCCACCATATTAAGTCACATTTCTTTTTTAATATCCCAATCCATCACATTCCCTAGAAAATCTTTTGCCTGTTCGTTGGAGGCCAGTGCTTCTCGCACACTACAATTTAAGTAGGGTTTCCTTGAATATAAAAATCTGTAGCCCCTGAGTTATCCCTCCAGAAGAGGCCAACCAGCTCTTTCTGCTAAATTCTAAATTTAACAAAATAAAAATCACCTGTCACTTCACAGCTCAAAGTTGGTGCCTTCCTGACCTCTGTCATTCTCTGAGTGCTTTCTCCATGGCAGATTTCTTCATAATCTCTCTGCAAAGAAAGCTGCTACCTGTATCAACTCTCACCCAGTCACTGAATAACCTGAGCCCTAGACCAAAATTCTCCCCACCCCCCCACCTAAATGCTGCAGCCTTTTCTCCTGCTGAGGAGGGGAAAAAAGTCTACTGTTCGCCACCAAAATAAGCCTTGGGCCCCAACACAAATACTCACACACAAAGTAAGATAACTTAGCAGTAGGTATATCTGTGGCACTCAGGCAGTATTTCTAAGCCTCTTTAGATTCTCTCCAAACAGCTTCTCCCTGAGACATACACACACAGATACCGCCTCCATGTTGTCTTTGTTTCAATCTCATCCTCCATCACCCTGCCCCTGCCACATTGTGGAATTTCTAACAGGGCATGTGTGACTTTCCACCTCAGGTGGAGTATCTGTCTACCTGTTTATTTTCTTACTGGGACTTAGTACTGGGACCACGCCTTACTTGTTCCCACATTCAGCTCATCGGCACAAATCTTTTTGACCTCCAATGCACGTTAGTCATTTGAGGCTCACAAAGATGAAGAAAACAAGAACCTCGCAGACAAAGGAGTGAATATGTGTGGACAGGCAACTCGATAAACATGAGGTCAGATGTGCTACAGTAAAAGTACAGATAAAGGACAGTAGGTGACCAGAGGAGGGGGATTGGAAAAGTGTCCATAAAGAACATAGATGGGTAGATATATAAGGGAGAGTATTTTTGGTGAAAGGAGCTACTTCAACAAAGCCCAGAGGCAAAAAAAAATTCATATTCCAGGAGTGGCAATGAGTTGAGATTGGCTGAATTATAAGAGGAGTAGAATAAGGAAGAGTGGAAAGGTAGGGTGGTGTTAGAGCAGAGTGTCTTGAAAAATCCAGCGGTTAAACTGTATTCAGTCTTGGAGTGTGACATGTTATTATTCCTGTGTATTTTATACTACTTGGCCTTACAGCTGCCGGGGGGAGGTGTTGACATTTACGTGGTACCCACTGTGTCCTGAGCATTGTCTTAAGCACTTCTGTAAGTATTACCTCATTTAATTCTCACAACGAAAATATGCAGTTGACAGTATTATTCCTATTTTACAGTTGAAGAAACTGAAGTAAAGACAGATTAAATAACTTTCCAAAGTCACACAGGGGTGGCATAAAAATTCAAACCTTTGTCCACCTGAGTCCAATTCCCATCCATATTATTTATGTAATAACATTATAGCAATGACTATGAAAGGTTCTTGAGGACTAAATTATTCTTTTATTCAGTAATAGTGAGGTAGGGACTTCCCTGGCGGTCCAGTGGTTAGGACTCTACGCTTCCACTGCCGGGGGCCCGGGTTCGATTCCTGGTCGGGGAACTAAGATGCCGCAAGCTGTGCAGCACGGCATATATATATATATATATATATATATATATATATATATATATGTACACACGCACACACACACATATATGTATATATAAAATTTTTAAAAAATAGTGAGGTAGTTATGAGCACAGGACTCTGGAGTTAGGCTGCCTGGTCTTAAATTCTTGCTCTGCCACTCTCACTGTGAGAGTGAACATGTGACCATGTCTCTGTGCCTCAGTTTCCTCATCGTTACGATGGACATAGCGTTAATGCTTCCCTCGTTTGGTTGATGCAATGATTAAATTAGTTAATATATGCAAAGTGCTTTAAAGTGTGCCTGGCACAGAGTGAGCACTAATTTCAAGCATTTTTTGGCTATTAAAATGTTTGTTGATCACCTGCCATATCTCAGACACTGTATTTAGCACCGGTCAATCTATTTTAGCAAGATAACCATCCAAGGGACTGCAGCGGGGATATATTGGAGGTATGGGGGCCCATTGGGACATCACTGCAGTGCCCTAGATGAGAAGTTCTGAGGACTTAAATAAGGGTGGTGTGGTAGGCAGGATAGTGATCCCACAGATGTCCATATCCCTGGAACCTATATATATGTTAAATGACAAAGGGAAATTTAATTGCAAAAGGAATTAAGGCTGCTTATCAGCTGGCCTTAAAGTAGGGAAATCTCCTGGATTTCTGGAGTGGACCCAAAGTAATCACAAGGGTCCTTAAAAGTGAAAGAAGGTGGCAGACGAGAGTTAGAGGGTTGGGGACATGAGAAGGGCCTGGCTCAAGTCTCCTGGTGGAAGAGACCATGAGCTAAGGAATGCCAGAAGCCTCTAGAAGCTAGAAAAAGCAAGGAAATGGATTCTCCCTTAGGGCCTTCAGAAAGAAATGCACCCTGCCACGCCATGATTTTAGCCCAGTCTGGATTTACCCATATCTGGGTCAGACTTCTCATCTCTAAAACCGTAAGATAGTGAATTGGTATTGTTTTGCCACCAAGTTTGTGCTGATTTGTCACAGCAGAAAAAAAAAAAAGAAAATTAATACAGGTGTTAACAGCAAGAAGTGAGCTCAAGGGGTCAGACACATTCTAAAAGTAGGGTTGGCATATCTTGGCAACCAGTTGGAAATATGAGGAAGAGGAAGGGGTTACAGATGGTCTTTGCATTGCTGATGGGACAGGATGGGTGACTGTGTTAACAGACATGGGGGTGGGGGGAGGCAGAACTTAACTTTTATTTAGCTCCATAGGAGACACAAGAAGATTTTCCACACCTGGTCTCAATCTACTGGCTAGCCCTGCATGGCAGATGAAACAGGCATTGTGAGTCCTAGCTTAGAGATGAGGAAGTGGAGAATCCGAGGCATTCGGTGACTTGCCCACCGATAGATGGGAGAGCAGGGTCAGAACTCATTGTGATCATGCACTGGCTCCCAGTCCGGAGCGCCACAGAAATCCATGCATAACAGGTGTTCTGCATCTGTTTGATCAGTCGATGTGAGGCCCACCCTCAGAGTAGCTTGCATTCTTGTGATGGAGAGGAGAGTCTGTCAGGAGAGGGAAAAACTACCATCGACTGAGCACCAGCTTTGTGCCAGGTTCTGTGCTAGAACCTGAGTTTTACCTCATCTGAGTTTATCCCACAGCTAACAGCCAGATAGAGTGGCAGCCAGATTCCCATTTTGTACACTAGGCAGCTAAGCCTGAGAGAAGCAAGATAATTTGGACAAAGTTCTTGCAACATGTGAAAAAGAGGCCAAGATGGGAATCAAGCTCCATATCCAGGGCAGGGACCCTGCTCTTTCAGAACTGTGCAGGGATGCTGGGCGGGGGTGGGAGGGACTGAAGGGGGGGACAGGCAAGCACAGACATCAAGAATGCACGGCTGGGAGTTTGCCTCACCGTCAGTTTATTCTCCACAGTGAATAAGACACAGAAACTAAAATAAAAGCAACTTGATTGCTTTCCCAACAGAGTAAAGACAGAGACCTCAGGTCCCTGAGTCCTTTGCTGTCCCATCTGTGCTTCATCTTCATTTCAGAGATTTCCCTCCCTAACACATCAGCAAACATCATCTGTTCTCTCTGTGCTCTTTACCCTGTTGTCATCATCGGTCATTTAATCGCCTGAGTGTTTTTGAGAAAATGATTATGAGGCTGGTTGACTATTTTAGAAACAACAGGCTAATCATCTCCATATGATGGATGAGACCCCAGGAGGCTGCGGAGATGGGCTGGCAGAACCGGCGCCGTGAGTCCCACTGGTGCTTTGCGGGGCCGCCTCTAACGGCAGGGGGTGGCCAGCCAGCTGGGGAAACGGTCCTGGGGGTGAAGCAGTCTGCTTCACAAGTGGGGATGCTCTGGCCAAGGTAGAAGACCACGGAGGGAGGGAAAAAGATTTAGCAGAAATAGCCAACCGCCACGAGACTGTCCCCACATGGCATGCCCTGAGAGCCAAGGTCCAGGGCATCCAGGCCAGGGAGACTGGGAGGTTTGCAGGGTCCAGTTGTGCAGAGAGGTGAGAGGCTCCGTCTCCTGTACAGCACTCACTCCCCCACTGCCTCAGCAGACCCCCTATTTACAAGATCCTTAGTTCGTTTATTATATTGAAGTGCTTCCTTGCCGACATAAAAAATAAAGTGAGGATTAGTCTAACAACGGCCATCCGTGTTGGAGAAACTCAGTTCCTGCCGCATCCGTCTTTTCTATTCTTACATGGTGGTCGTGAGGGTTAAGTGATAATTCAGATACAGCATTTAGCACAGAGTCTGACACACAGGAAGCTCTTAGTAAATATTGGCTACTACTGTTGTGAGAAGTAGAATGTTCTAGCAAGCAGCCTGAACTTTTATCCTTATTCCTCAGCCAAGGAAGCCCGTAGAGAAGGAAACAAGTAGACATGTCCCAAAATTAAATGGAGAGCTGAGATGAACGAGAGCTGGGTGCTTTCTTAGATGTTCAGCTGCTTGCTGCAGAGCCGCGTGGTGGGGCGCTTGCGCATCACATGCCTCTGGGGGTCTGACAGCCAGTGCCTGTTCATTGGGCCCCATCGTAAACAGAGCGGTTCTTTCTTAGAACGACAATGTCCAGTTGTCTTTGCAGGCTTTGCCTTTCAGGTTTTCAGGGCCTTGTAACCTTGTTCTCAGTGATCTCAATAGCATCCTTGTTCTACTGAAATGAGGCAAAAGTGGCACCAAGTGCACAGCCCGGGCCAGAGAGGCACCAGGCAAGTTCAGAGAAATTAACATGATGAATTTTCCAAATCTCCTTGGAGTGGATGGATTTAACTTTCTCCCTGACCTTCTCTGCTCCGAAGTCTAGGTATTTGGATACTTTGTAAGCCCGGAGGAAGCTCTGGAGCTCAGAGCACAGAGGGCATGAGACTTTCCCCAGTAAATCTTCCCAACTAAATCTAGAGAGTGTTATTGTGCCATCTGACCCCTGACATAGGAAGGGCTCTTTCTCCTCCAGCAATCAGGACAGTCATCAGAAAGGCCATCAAGTTTCCACAGCTCATCTCCTCGATGTAAGTGATTAGCGGTGTGCAGTGATGCTTTGATAATGACCACTTCCTCACCATGGTCAGTAACTGCTGGCATTTTAAGATTTTACTTCCTCAATCTCAGGTTTTACTATTAGTAAGAGCAAGCTGGGTAACATCATGGGTAAGAGCAAGCTGGGTAGCATTAAAAAGCAGTGGTAAAATTCTTGGTGCTCATCAGTTTAACCCGATGAAGCCATAGGCATTCATTCACCATTTTAATAAATTAGAACAACCCTTTCAAGAGCTCAGTGGGTTGGATAGACACAGAATCATAGAATATAAAGCCACAAGTGACTTCACAGAAGTGAACAGAGACACAGAGAGGTAAAGCATCTTGACCAAAGTCACCCAGGCAGAGCGGGAACAAAGTACTATTGTCACTAGACTGCACTCCCATTCATTTTCTTCAACATGGATTTTATATTGTTCACTTCATTTTATTGGTGAAGAATCCAAGGCTCTGAGAGAGTAACTAATGTGCCCAGCTCAGAGTCAGTTAGAAAAAGAGCTAAAGCTTTATGATTTTCAGGATTTATTTCTGACTCCATTTTGGAGTTTATTAAGAGAACATCTAAGCAGTATAATATAAATTTAAAGCATTAATAAAGATAACTATTTTTCTGAATTTTATGAAGCTATTGAGAGTAAGCAGCACTAAGATGGTAAAGTAGATGGGTTTGGATTCTAGCAGGCAAGGTTTGAATCCCTGCTCGCTCATTTACTACTTATGACGTTAGGCAAATTTCTGTAACTTCTGTATGTTTCAGTTTTCTTCTCTGTAAAAAAGAGAATAATAATTCCCACTTCACGGGGTAAGGGAAGGGAATATAAGGATTCACTAAAGCAGTGCTCAGTTTAATGTTCTGGTACTTAGAAGTTGGTATCCCTCTCAGCTTCTGAAGTGAATATACAAAGCACAGGTCATACGTAAGAACTTCACCTCCACAATTATCATTTCAGATGCTTTCATCAAAAAAGAACGGAAAACCCAATTCACGTAGAGTAGCTGACAAGGGACTTTTTTGACTGGCGTATCTGGAGGTTTAGAGATGGAGCCAGACCCTGGTTGAGTTAATCCCTTTGCTCTGCTCACGTCCCCAGCCAACATGGTGGCTGTAGTTCTGGGCCTTACATCCATGCATTACAGTGTCCAAGGGAAAAGCAAGAAAGTTTCTTCTGCCCTGATATTCGAGGCAAGGATCCTGAGATCACCTTTGATTGGAGAACTCGATCATGGGTCAACTTATGAACCGATGAATGTGAACTAGAAAATAACATGTGCGGGTGACTTAGTCAACAGAGCCACCTTTGTAGTGGTGTTGGGCCCTTTCACAGAGGAACATGGGCCATAAGGCAGAGAGGCAGATATCGGTACAAAAGCAGAGTTCTGTTAAGAAGGAAGGATGGTCAAATGGATGCTGGCTCAGTGTCAGGAATATTCATTATGCCATGATGGTCATCACCTTCAGCATCTTTCATATACTCAGCGGGTAGTGTTGAGATGTAGGCAGTTCTACCCTTGATGTTCGGAGGGGGAGTAGAGGCCAAAAAGCTGTGTTACGGGAACTAGAGAATGTGCTGTCTGTGATGTGTGTACATTATCTAATGGGCCATAGCGGTTCTACGGTAGGTACTTTCTGCGTTTGATGTTGTTGTGTTTGACACAAGCTCTGGGCCAGATCCAGAGAGACTTTGCTTTTGTCAGCAACCCTGTCATTTATTTACTCCAGTTGCCTCATAAAAAATTTAGAAAATCGGCTCTGTCTCAGGTCCCAATGTCTGTAGTACTTGCTCACTGAGGTGCTCCAGTCTGATTTGGAGCTTCAGGAAAACAGTCAAATATCCTCAACCCAGGACTTCCTATCCATGGAACTATATTAGTTTCCTACTGCTGGTGTAACAAGTTACCACAAACTTGGTGGCTTAAAACAACACAAATTTGTTATCACCCAGCTCTGGAGGTCACAAGTCTAAAACGGGTTAGTAGCATTGCAGTCCTTCTAGAGAGAATCCGCTTCTTGCCTTTCCCAACTTCAAAAGGCCTCCTGCATTTTTTGACTGGTGGCCCCTCCAGCAGAGGTACCGGTCCAACCTCTGCTGCTGTCATCACAAGTCCTTCTCTGACTCTAACCCTCCTGCCTCCCTCGTAAAAGGACCCTTGTGATTACATTGAGCCCACCCAGATAACCCGGGATAATCTTCCCATCTCAAGATCCTTAACTTAAACACATCTGCAAAGT